>NC_092693.1:28265172-28589172 GCF_964275005.1 Diadema setosum
AAATACATAATATTTGCTCTGTGTGACTGAATAACCATGTAATTTGATAAGCCATTAGCAGGGCATACTCTTGATAACATTATAAGAAATATTTGACACAAAACTCTTTAATTTTCAGGTTCAATTAAATGAGTCTCGGAAAGTGTGGACTTTGATTATAGAAACGTATTCGAAATCACATGAAGTGAATGAAAATGTAGAGTGCGATTGCCTCATCATGTCCTAAATACTTGACGAATTATCATGTGATTATGTAGGATGCAATTTCGTTTAGTGCTACAGAGCTACAGAACACAGCTAGATATGTGTATACATGTGTGTGTGAGTGTGTGTGTGTGTGTGTGTGTGTGTGTGTTGTCACAAATGTACACACAAGTAGTTATGTACCTGTTTCATTTCATTTCATTTCATTTCATTTTATTTCATTCTCCTTTTTCCAACAAAACTCAACACAGTATGAATTAGGTTATTATCACAATCGTATACACACAACTTACAAATGATATCAAATGATACAATAATAAAGTAACATTTTATGTATACGCAAAATAATACAAGTCTTTGTTTCAGTTGAAAAAAAAGGAGAACTGAGAGGTCCACTAAAAAGCAAGCTTGTAGATTGTGAACCACTCAAGAAACTCTAACTAAATACTTATTTGTATATGCTGGACACAAGTTTGATTTACACAAGACGGAAACAAACGGGAGACACACAATAACATGACACGACTAGACAGAAAGGTGGAAAAAGATATGAAGGAAGGAAGAAAGAAAGAGAATGCCTACACGCTGATCAAAGAAACGAAAGAGAGAATTGAAGCGGGAATTGAAGAAATTCTTTAAACAGCCGGTGGTTGCATACAGCTGTGTAGAAATTATAATGGCTATTTCATAAATTAATGAATTCAGAAATCAATTGATTGATGGTTGGATGATAAACCCTGTGGTTGTTGGAACTTGATTAACAAAAACGAACATCAGAGAGGGTTTAACAGAAAGGATTTCAACTTACGCTTAAAGGAATACAAAGAAGGAGAATTTTTTATCAAGGCTGTATGCATGGTTGTTTTAATGTGTATGTACACAGGTGGACCAGATTAATGGAGAACATTCTATATGATATAGATATAGTACATACAGGCTGACCAGATCAGTGGAGAATTTTCTACGTGGTATACAATGTAGCTACAGTACATGTATGCATGTGACAGGAAATACATTATAGCTCACTCAATCTAGAATGATTTAACCCATTCCAGAATATTCTGGGAAGTGCTTACATATTTGGCTGAGTGAGGCACTGCCCCTGTAACCCAATGTGATTGGTAGTTAATTTTGGCAATGATGTTATGCACATAGTTAGGCAGTGAGTCATGCAGGATTCCTGGAACTTGGACTTGCTAGTATGTTCAGGTATGTGGCCCCAGGTTGGAGAAAATTACAGAATGTACTAGAAAGGGGTGAATGGATAGTATATAAGCTGGAGAAATTCTGCAGTAGGCAGAGTACCCAACACCTCTGCTCTGAGAGTTACGTCACTTCTGGCTCTGAAGCGACTTGTTATAGTCAGTCCTGTGTTACCTGCTGACCTGCTATACAAACTGTGTTTGTGGAGATAAGGCCTGGGAGACATTTTGCCTGCAGAGAATTAATTTGCCTACATTGGAGATAGACTCCGTATTTTAATGTCAACGGACATTGTTACGGCAAAGCTGTGACGGGCTGGATTCCTCGCTGGACATTATAAAGTGAATCATCATTCAACGCATCAACTGGACGTGGTCGTCATAACATTTGGATTCTGCCTGTTTCCTGTGGATTCTGCACGTTTCGCTGTGGACGTATATCCTGGATTTTTACCCCGGATTAATACCGAGGATTATCACAACCTGCGCCTCTGGATTTACGTCTGAGGTATCATTCATCGGTGCATCGCGGATCATTCATCTGTGCATCGAACATCGTATCTGGACACTGTCAAAGGATTACTTGCTTTCAAATTTGGCTGTACTACGTGTAAGTGATTCCACTACCGATTTATAATTGTTTCTATTGATCATTATTGTACTGATGTGAAAACCGATTACGAGTCTGTACCCACCATATCACTGTTAATAAACCGCCTGAACATTAGTCGATTGTTTCTTTTGTGCGATCATTCTCAGAGTGATTTTGGTCGTAACAGTGTGTGTGTGTGTGTGTGTGTGTGTACTTGCACGAACACTAGTCTTGTATAGATTCGTGTAAACAGTTAACAATAATCTTATTTGTTCTGTTATCGTTGGTTATTAAGTCCCCCCTGTGGAGACTTTCTATTTATTTTTCATTCTTTCTTTCTTTCTTTGTTGTTAGCTCCTCCAAAGAGACAATCATTATTATGACCTCCCTTCTCATGGTGAGATTTAATTCGCATACGTGGGGTTGATGCATGCCTTGCAGTAATGCAACTTTGGCTAAGGTACTTATTAGAGCTACTGTACAGGCAGACAGGCAGAGTTCCACGTCGGAACAGATGATATAATTGCACATCTCCATTGCAGGGGAACGGCGAAATGTTTGTTGGATGTGGTGAGTTGTTCATCTGAGAGGAGTTCAAACTCATGTTCAAGTTATTCATTTCATCTTCAGCAAAATGTAATAACAGTGAAATGTTTGCATACGCGTAAAGACACGAAATCAACATGACAATGTGATAAAGAACAAACAAACTGCGAACTGAGATACAATATTTGTTGTAAAATTTATGACAAATATCTAAACAAATTGTTGGAAATGAGTTCATTGAGTTCACACGCAAATTTCGTAGGACTATCCTTCTGGAGGTGAAGCACACACTCAACGTATGAAATGGTGGTTTCACAAATTTTATTCCATTACACATGATACGCTGTTTGACCTTTCGTAATGAGGTCTAGTGACGTGACGTGTAATGCAAGGCCTATATCATCAGTGGATTGCGTGGTGACGACGCGTTTTGTTTTGTTTTTAGAGGAGGATGTCGAAAGATGCTCGTAATGTCAACAGAGGGCAGTACGCACTTGTAGCCGATGGTCGCCCACAGAACTCTAGTTCTGTGTGCATGGTCGCCGACATTATTTGCCAAATAACTTCCTGCCAATCATGTCAAAGGATCTATGAAATGATATGAGCCGTCTGATTGAGAGTTTCAGGACGGAAGCGCTGCAAGATGGAATGTTCAGCGCTTTCCGAGCGAGAGAAGTGAAACGCTGAGATAATAACAAACAAAACAAACAAACAAAAATAAATGTTTATTCCCATAAGCTTGTCAGATTTTCAGTCTTTGCACAATATGCCTAAAATCCAAATATTAATTAAGAATGAAGAAAAAACATGCAAATGATTCTGACAGTATATGTGGCAATTTGAAGGCCATGCTCCAGGCATGGGGACTGTTGACAGAACATAACATATTCCACCGTAGAAATCCGATATAAGTCTAACATTCAGATTTCTTTTTCAAATTCATGAAATTCTTCCGTCGAGATGTTTTCATTGCAACTGATTGACAAATTGCCCTACATCGACGTAGATAAGCACTGAATTGATCAGTGTTTTAGTAGTAGCCATGATAAAAATAAAAAAAAAAAATCATGGGCGTACATACTAGAGCAGGATTCGAACCTACGACCTCCTGATCACCGGACAGGCGTCAGCGGGTGCTGCTTTGTTATTCAAATTCATGAAATTCTTCCGTCGAGATGTTTTCACTAGGCGTTATCACATCAGCCCGATGTTTCGAAATAGCGCGCTATTTTCTGACTTGGGAAATTTTCCCGATAGCGAAATAGCGCGCTATTTGATAATGTGAACACAAATTAGCCCGCTTATTGTATCGCTCTGATCGAGAAAATTTCTCGACTCCAACTTGGAAATTTCTGAAATAGCGGGATAGTAGCGCGCTATTTGATAATGTGAAAACGACTCGAGAAATTAGCGCGATGAATCCCATCATGCCTAGCGTGTGTGACCCGATCGATCGAGGCAAACTGCACACAAATCATGAGGAATTTTTGAGAGGGCACACACATTACTGATGCTGTTTGCACATACTCAGCTGTCGAATTAGCTCAAAAAAAAATGCGGACTAATTCTCTTCGGGCTGATGTGAATAAAAAATGAAATAGCGCTCTAATTCGCAATCGCGAAAAATATTTCGAGCTTGGATTTTTATCGGGCTGATGTGAAAACGCCTACTGTTAGGCGTTTTCACATCAGCCCTATAAAAATCCAAGCTCGAATTAGAGCGCTATTTCATTTCTTATTCACATCAGCCCGAAGAGAATTAGCCCGCATTTTTTTTTCAAGCTAATTCGACAGGTGAGTATGTGCAAACAGCATCAGTAATGTGTGTGCCCTCTCAAAAATTCCTCATGATTTGTGTGCAGTTTGCCCCGATCGATCGGGTCACACACGCTAAGCATGATGCGATGCATCGCGCTAATTTCTCGAGTCGTTTTCACATAATCAAATAGCGCGCTACTATCCCGCTATTTCAGAAATTTCCCGGATTGGACTCGAAAAATTTTCTCGATCAGAGCGATATCAAATAGCGCGCTATTTCATTCATTCATTCATTTCATTCATTCATTTATTTTTCATTTCCAACAAAAACATATAATTATATTACAAAAATTGAATACAGTGCATGAATTTCATTATACAAAGTAAAGGATAAATTTACAGAAAACTTGTAGGTATAGGAAAATGTTGGAAATGGGGAGGAATGTAAAAAGCTGAGCTTCAAGGAAGCTGATTTCGTGATTGGGTTAATTTCCCAAGTCAGAAAATAGCGCGCTATTTCGAAACATCGGGCTGATGTGAAAACGCCTATTGCAACTGATTGACAAATTGCCCTACATCGACGTAAATAAGCACTGAATTATTCTAGACCTCATTACTTTGGTTAGAAACTGAAGAAAAAAAGAACACAAAAATCTTACCATAGCCCCTTTGCGTATTGCACAAAAACATTCTCGTAGTGACCTTCGCAATGTTGTTATTTTTTATTTTTCAGTGTAGATCACATGTTTTGGGGTAACAAGTAGACTACTATAGATTTGATGCCTCGAATTTCCTTGAATTCTTAACAAATCTTACAAAAAAAAAAAGAAAAATTGACAGCTCCTTCAAGGTGCTTGATCTGCCAAATTATCATGTTTATTTGTCATTCAAGATTTGAAATTGGTGCAGACTTTGTGGGAAAAAAAAATGTAAGAAGAATGAATAATCAGGGACAATGTAATAATAAGTACAGCATTTGTAATGCGCTTTCGATCTATAGTAGCCTATTCTGAGGCGCAGAGGGACAAAAGAATAACATACATTATAGTCTTAGTTGTACAATTTTGAAAAAAAGAAAGAAAGAGATAGATAGAAATATACACCCGATGAGCAATTCCTTGAAAATTCACTTAAAAGATAATGTACTATTATGACTGAATCGTGGTGTCGGTCACCTCTCATATTGCATGTTTGTCTTCACTGTACCCCTCCCACACGAGGAAGCTCTTGCATTTCTGGATCTGGTGCACGCTTTGGGTGGAATATTTGGAAAATTTCCAATTTACCATTTAAAAAAAAAAATATCTAGGAACAATTTGAATGACTAAATCTGGTATCTGTCACCTGAAGTATTGTTCCTCTTTTGAGTCTTCACTGTTGTACTAAGTCTGTGGAGGTGGATGGCGCTCACCATGCCGCATTGGCAAATTAAACGGCAGTGGATGAGCGGAGTAGTGACAGAATGTCACGACATCGCCTTGTGTATTTTCACACTGGGATAACAAGAAATGTACTTAGCAAATACAAGAAATAAGCCCCCCCCCCAAAAAAAAAAAAAAAAAAAATCATCGCCACCGACAGCAACAACAAACCACAAACAAATTGAAAATCTTTCATTGTAACTTGATTTTCTCATCTACAGATCAGAACATTTATAAAAAAAATATAATATCTCCGTTTAAAGAAAAAGGGATTTAAACATTTCTGTCAACTGCCCCCCCCCCCTGCGTATTTGGTAGTAGTAGTTCTTAGAGTCATTAGATTTCACCTTTTTTTAAATCTCGATTTCCATAGTTCATTTATTTCCTTAAAAAAAAAAAACATGATACAGAGCAGTACATGTGTCAATTTGATTTTCCTCCTGCTGGGAAGGACAGTTCATTGAACAATATAAAATATATGCACGAATGGTATTATAGCACACAAAAAAGAACAACGCACACTTTGCCATGGTAACAAAAAACAGTTATAACGATTGAAAAGAGTGTTCCACAAAAAGCTTAGCATGTAGGACGTGCAACACTGAAAACAAAACAGCAACACCAACATACCAATGAGATGTATCTATGTTAAATTCATCTATGTACCATTGTACATTTAGTCATTGATAATATGACGCTGATAATACAAGCATACAATCACTGATTGTGATTATTGTATATCAGTGCTGCCTATACACAGCAATGACTACTTCTATGTGTATATCCTTTCTTCATTGATAAGATAAGTTAAAGGGGATGGCTAGTAACCGATCAGTGGGGATCAGTGGGAATACTGGGGGATGATTGTTCCAATTCTTGTGGGATTCATTTAAGAGTACATTATATATCTACTGTTGTGTGAAAATTATTTGCTTCAGAACGTTCTCATATTCAAGTAATGTACAGATTAATGCCCCGTCACTGACCAGGGACGCTAACCTGGAAACATTAAAGTGCACATTGCTTGAATATGAGACCATTCTGAAGCAAATAATTTTCACACAACAATCAATATATATAATGTACTCTTAAATGAATCCCACAATGATTGGAACAATCATCCTCCAGCATTCCCACTGATTCCCACTGATCAGTTACTAGCCTTCCCCTTTAAGCCTTCACAGACCCACTCTTAATTGCACTAAAAAAAAAAAAAAAAAAAAAAACAACGATGAAGAGAAGGAGGAGATGAAGGTAAATTGGACTTAGCTTTTACCTTACCTGTTATACTTATCATGAAATAGGTTTATAGTGAAAGTAAACTTAAAGCAGGTTATTTGCTGCGTGACATCATTTTACACCTTTTCTTCTTGAATTATTTCCATTTTGTAATAAACAAGGAAGAGGAGAATGAAGAAAGAAAAATCCTTTTATCTGTTAGAATAACTTAAACCTGTATCAAAGCTGACTTCAAAGTTTAATACATTTTGTGTTTGTATGTGTGTGAAAATTCCCCAAGCATAATACGCATATGAAGTTTTTTCTTTTTCCGTTTTCATTTGTATTTTCTTGTGAAGACAAAGTAATACATACAGTACGCATTTATTCATAATATCTATTCCACAATGTATGTCCATGTTGATATCAAAGTTCTTTATTTTTTTTTGTGTGGAATGGTGATTCTCATGTATGACCCTCACTTCAAACCCAGTATTGAAACCAAAAATATTCAGATGATAAGGAAGAAAGGGAATAGGAAAATGATCCACATAAAGCCCAGTTGTTTGTATGTGTAATGTATGATAAAGTTGATCATAAATTAAGATATATATGTATTTGTTGTATGAGCCCCCTTTTTCCGGTACCAACCAGGTTTGAATACATGTTTGTATTTGTAATAGTTTCTCGGCAATCAGAATTATCATTTTATTATTATTTTTTTTTTTGGTAACAGTTCTGGGGAAAGTTAACTCGTGTAATCATTTTTGTATATAATTACAATTAACAAGGATAAAATGTCTTTTTTGTAATGTAATACGATAAGATTGATTTATAGCTCTGCTACACGAAGCTGCCTCAGTTTGTTTTACGTTGTGTTTGTTACTTGTACACGGCCGGAAAGTATGCATCCGTTTAACACTAATGAAGTAATGTTTGACAAAATTTGTTATATTTCTGGAATGTTGTTATTATGAACTTTGCGGTAGCTGGGGAGGGGGGGGGGGGACACGGATCACCTGTTTTGGGACACCATCGCCCAGCAACCTTCGTTGCTGTACTACTTGGGCTTGTTTATAGGTGCTGTTTATACTCATGGATATTTATGGCAATCTATTGTATCTATCAGGTGATGTTGGCCCCTTGACTGTCGTTGGTTGTCTTAATGTATTAGTTATTTAAGATTCAAAGCCATAACATATTCAAAGTAACTGGAGATTGGGAGGCGTTCTGTTGTCAGAACGTTATTTTTATGCAAGAGTGTAATGAGGTAATAATTGTGCAAATATTTTTCCCAGGTGACAACTCGCCTTTATTTTTTCATCTATTCTCGGCTTTGCTTTTTGCCTTCTTTTGCACACACACACCTGTAGACACATGTATTCCCACGAATGTTATAAGTTAATTGCATAGCCGTTCTGTTCAGTTCGTCAAGGTTTGTTGTCTAGATTCTCTTTTCATTCCCTCTCTCACTCACTTCTTTCTTTCTTTCTTTCTCTCTCTCTCCCTCCCTCGCTCTTCTATCTAGGGTACTCACTCCGTGAGACAGATTGGGTTATTTATTATTCTATAAATTATATTTACACATTGTGTACTCGTATTTTGGACAAGTTTGTTTGTTTTTGCATAACAGTTTGATGAAAATTTTAACAATAACAATGGAATTGCATTTTTTGTGTGTATATGTTTTGCATTACTGCATATAATTGTTCCTACTGCTTATAAATCCCAATGGTGTAAGAGTTATTTTGGATAGGCGATCCGACTACCAAAAAAATACAATAACTGGTTCCTTATTTTGTCATTAAGTGGTCGAGAAGTTTAATATGCTCGTGGACGTGCATAGTGACGAATTTGTTATTTCTCTCTCTTTTCTCATTTTCATCATCCCATACGTGTTTTCTTTTCTCATCCCCATCATCATTATCATCTTCATCATTGTCACTCACTTCTCTTTTCATTCATCCTTCACGCACAGAAACCTCTTGTGTAACGTCATATTGAATTCAATTCAAATTGAAAAGATTTCAAAATACAGCTACGTACTGTGTAAATGGATTTAAGACAGCAATCATGTTTTGAGTTAAAGACTTCAACTTCTGACAGTAATTATTACACAACTACGGAATTCGTTGAGAATTTCAGAAACTCGAAGAATTTTAGTTTGTTACATGTTAACTCTAGGAGTTTGAATAAGAACTTTGATTCTTTTGAAACCTTTCTTCATACTGTAGATGATTTTCCTTTTTCAGTTATTGGTATCACAGAAACTTGGCTGCATTCTACTTCAGCAAATCTATATAATTTAACAAATTATCATATGGTCAGAGCAGACCGTGAAGGAAGAAGAGGCGGAGGCGTAGCATTTTACATTCATGAAAATCTGCAATACAAAGTAAGAGCTGATATTTGTTTTGAAGAATGTGAAGTATTATTTGTAGAAATAGAACGTTCCAAGAATAAAAATACGATTGTCGGTTTGATTTATAGACCCCCGAATACTCATAGTGAATTATTTTTGGAAGATTTGGAAAAATGCTTCGCAGCGTTTTCACGTGAAAATAAGCAGATATATCCAATGGGTGATTTTAATGTTAATTTGATATGTGATTATGATCAAGATAGAAATCCTGAAAAGTTCCTTCAATTGATGTATTCAAATGGATGTTATCCACATATAAACAAACCAACAAGAATTAATAATATTTCATCCACTTTGATAGATAATATTTTTTCTAATATTTCTGATAAAGAAATTGTTAGCGGTTTATTATATTTTGATATACCTGATCATCTTCCCATATTTGTTATATGTTATGATGAGTCTTTTGTTAAAAACTCATCCAAACCTGTAATGTATAGAAAAGAAACGCCTCAAAATATTGAATCATTTAAAGCAGATTTGGCATCTGAACAGTGGTTTGATGTTTACAATGAGTTTGATGTGAACACCTCTTATGATAATTTTAATAGAAAAATACAATATTATTATGATAAAAATTGTCCATTGGTAAAGTTTAAAAAGAATAATAAACATGGGAAGAGGCCTTGGATAACAAAATCGATATTACGTTAATACATACAAGAAATAGGCTTTATAAGATTTATATAAATGATTCTACTGATTCTAATTTGAGAAAATATAAGATATACCGAAATAGATTAACAACTGTGATAAGAGCTTCACGAAAAGTATATTATTCTGATAAGTTGAGTCAAGTTAAGTCAAATATGAAGGCCACATGGAAAATTATAAATGATTTGGTTGGGAAGAAAGAACAACAATTACCAAAAACAGACTTTAAATTAAACGATTGTATTATTGATCAGGAAAATGTAGCAGATGCATTTAATTCTTTTTTTGTTAATGTTGGTCCTAATCTGGCAAAAACATTAGATGATGTAAATGAAGATTTTTTGAAATTTTTGCCGGACCCTATTTCCTCATCGTTATTTTTAAACCCTACAAATCCCATAGAAATTATCAATATTACGAAAAAGTTGAATTCTAGTAAGGCAAGTGGATGTGACAGAATAAGCACATTAGTACTTAAACAAATTATATATCAAATTGCTGATCCACTTACTCACATATTTAACCTTTCCATACAGTCTGGAAAATGTCCCAATTCGTTAAAAATTGCTAAGGTAAACCCAGTGTTTAAGAAAGATGATTCTTGCCAAATTAGTAATTACAGACCAATTTCTATTCTTCCTAGTATTTCCAAAATTCTTGAAAAAATGATATATGATAGGTTTTATAAATTTTTGCAAAATCATGCAGTTCTGAATTTACATCAATATGGTTTCCGAAAGAATTACTCTACAGATTTGGCATTGGTCCAGTTGTATGATCAAATTACAAACGCAATAGCAAATAGAAAACATGTTATTGGAGTTTTTATGGATTTATCTAAGGCGTTTGATACGTTACAACATGATATTTTACTTAAAAAGTTACAGTTTTATGGTGTCCGCGGTGTTGCACTCTCGTGGTTTAGGGATTATTTATCATGTAGACAGCAATATGTTATACATAATGACAAGTCGTCAAATTTTTTACCGATAAAATGTGGTGTGCCCCAGGGCTCAATATTAGGTCCCCTTCTCTTTTTGTTATATATCAATGATATTGTTAATTCGTCGTCTATATTATCATTTATATTATATGCCGATGACACGAATATTCTTTATTCCCACGATAATATAGAAACGTTGGTATCTACACTTAATGCAGAGTTACCAAATGTTTCCAACTGGTTCAAGAATAATAAATTATCACTTAATATTGATAAAACAAATTATATTTATTTTAAGCATATGAAAACTCACACAGATGATCTTGTAAATAATATAAGAATTGATAATGTATTTCTTGAACGTAAAAGTTCTATTAAGTTTTTAGGTATTTTTATTGATGAAAACCTAACCTGGAATGATCATATACGTTATGTTACAACCTGTATTTCTAGAAATATAGGTGTTCTTTCAAAGATGAAAAGTTATCTTCCTGAACATACTCTTTTTATGCTTTACAATTCTTTAATCCTACCATATATTATGTATTGTAATCTAGTGTGGGCTACAAGTTCAAAAACTAAACTCAACCCTATTTATTTACTGCAAAAGAAAGCCATTCGCATCTGTACTGGATCACAATACTTAGCCCACACCAGTTCACTTTTTTATCAGTTGAAAACACTGAATATATTTGATATAAATACATTACATTCTTTGCTTTTTATGTATAAGTATTTGAACAACTTACTTCTAAACATTTTTCACGATTTCTTTAAACTGAATTATACCGTTCATTCATATCCCACTCGTAATTCGCAAAATTTTCATTTAGTAAATCCCAGATTATTAATTGCACAAAAATCTATAAGACACAATGGACCAAATCTTTGGAATACACTCCCAGATTATGTTAAATCGTGTAAAACTTTATATTCTTTCAAGGCTAGATTGAAAACTACATTACTGTCAGATTACAATCTATGAATATAGCATTTGAATATATATATTTTTTTGTATGATCACATTTCTTTTCCTGTAAATTGGATTTAAAACTACAATAGATATACGCAATGTTTCTGTGTCTATCATTTCATTTCATTCTCATTATCTTCAGCATCACCACTATCACTTTCATCTTCATTATCACATTTTTCTTCATCATTAACCTGTCAACATCATCATACATCACCATCATCATCATCATCATATTTCACGTTACTCTTATTCGTACCTATGCACTATACATATGTAAAAAACAATGTATTTACAGTGTTTTATATTTTGTAGTATTTCTCCATTCCGCAAACAATATAATTTTTTGTGTATTATGTAGATAGGTCCCTGGGCTGCCACGTGCTCAAGCTTTTGCTTATAGTGGCAGTCCTTCTTCCGCATAATTTCTCAGATAATTATTTGGAAAATTGGTAGTACGATTTATAATTTGTTAATGAAATTAATTTACACATCGATTTTCCTTCTTTGAATCATGTACTTGTAATCTGCTTACGATATTCCATGTGATATTACGGAAAATAATTTTGATTTATGTATGAAATTGTGTTGGAAGAAAAATAAATCAAACAAACAAACAAACAAATACTACCACTACTACTACTACTTCTTCTTCTGGTTAAGTCTGCCTCCTATACAATTAACTGGAAGCTGAAGATTCTTTTAAACTATGTGTGTTCAGCATTATTTACGTCCAATCGAGTTCCAATATTTACAAGCACATAGACAGCAAATACGAATAACAAGAGACTCGCCACTGTTATCAGCCGTCAGTCGATAACGAAAGGCTCCCACAGATGGCGCTGCAAAAGAGGACAAGGATTTCCAGCTCCTTACTCTTCTCGGAAAGAATGACTGGAACCTAGAACATAATTATTAAATACTATGAGTACTGATAAATATTTATACTTACACTCTAGGGAGAGGAATGAATGCGATTCCGTTCTAGAGTATGGTATCTGATAGGAATGTGGTTCAAAGTTCAAGGTTCAAATTTATTTTCATTTCCATCAAATAATTTATTTTCATTTCCATCAAATAATTTATTTATGCAAATTGTTGTGCAAGAATGTTTGAGTTATTCACAAACTGAAATATCTCTTCCCAAAGCCAATATTGCATTCTCTTTATACAACTCTATTATTACCTTACTTGAATAGAGTTAGCCTGGGGGAATTGCTCAAAGACTAAAATCGATTCGTTATTTTTGATTCAGAAAAAGGCCTTGCGGACTATAAATCGTGCACACTTTTTTGATCACACTAATGAATTGTTTGTTTCAAGTAAATTGTTAAAAATTTCTGATTTGTATTTGTATCATGTTGGAATTTTTATGTTTAAGTTGAATACTGGTGATCTCCCTAGTATATTTTCCTCAATGTTTGTTAAAAACAGTGATATCCATACTTACCCTACAAGACACAGTGAATCCTATCAATTTTCCCCTGTTCGTACAGTTTTAGCCCTTAAGACAATTACATCGACCGGCCCTTCTTTCTGGAATGAGTTAGATTCGGTTCGGTTGCAATCAAGTTCTTTAAGTTCCTTTGAGCAAAATCTCAAAGTCAATTTACTAAAATCCTACATTTAATTATTTTACCGTAATCACTTGAAAAATTTCTGCATACTCAAATGATGCCTCGCTCGGATGACTTCATTAGTTTGATAAACTTGCTACTTTTCTAAGCATTGATACCATAAGTTTAATCATAAACATCATACAATACTTTGTACATTCCGTAAACTTTATAATTTTCTCGATATCTTGTATTTTTGCATGTTACGTCACTTTTGACATTGACTAAAAGCCTATATTATATTTTTGGAACCCACATCCTACAAGCTTTGCTTTTTAGTGGGTTCCTCATATTACACGTCAATTATACGTCCTTATACATTTGTGCAATTTTGGTTCATACTGTCCATTGTGTTAAAAAAAAATTTCCATTTCAAAATCAAATGGAATATAAAACTTGTACGAAATGTGGAATATGGAACATGAATAAAAAATAATAATAATAAACAGAGAAAATTAAATACAATGTATAAGCAGAATACATTTGTAATAATTGCAAAAACAAATAAAAAAGTGATAATGAGCAACAAAATGAATAAAACATTGTATTTTTTACATATACATATACATAGAACAAATTGAAGGATACTATTGGAAATGGAGGGTCCTACTAAAAAGCAAAGCTTGTACAATATGGGACCCTCAGAAAAGTTTGGTTGGCTGGCTCTCGTCGACTGGGTAACCTGTTTGATATAATCCTGTGCCAAAAGATAATCAACATCATTGTTTATTTTGTACATCATAGTTAGCCTGTCATTTTCTCTGCGCTGTTGTAGAGTGGTCCAGTGAAGTTCTTGCAGCATTTTGTTGCCATTTGAGGTATCATGGTAGCGATTCAGAATGAATCTCGCAGCTTTTTCCCTGCAGATCGTTATAAAGTATACCTTGTATTTATCTGTCTATCTATTTAACTTTTCTCCAATCAGTGCGAAACATTATGCCTTTTTATGTAATTTGTCTTACAGTTACTAGTATCTTACGATATTTATTGACTTCTAATGCCATACTTGTTATTCTCACTCTGCCTGAAAGGCTATTCTTCGTTGAGACCTTTGATAAACAACGTATAAAATGTGATATCATTGCGGAAGAAGTGCTACAATTGTAAATTTTGTGTGTTCCCAAACATGTTACCAGTTATGCATAATGAATGCCATTTGAAGTAACATTATGCATTGAAATCAGTCCTCTTATTATTTTTTTTTTTGTTATTTAGTTATGCGATGAGCAGTCGAATGGATGGCAGCTTTGCGGTGTATTGCGGAACTTGGGCTGTTTATTCATACATATGAGAAAGTTTCTTCGGAAACTTTTCCTTCCCACAACACTTTGGACTGCTAACCAGCATCGATGCTGCTGAGATATCTGTGCGTTGTCGTGCCAAGAGTTCCCCTTTTCACTTTCGATTGCTCAGAATGAAGATGAAATGTCAGTAGGAACATAGAAAACTTGACTGGTAATCTTCAGTCGAGGTATACTGTGCGCAGTGCCTCTGTAACGCATCATTGGCAAATGCCTCATGGCGATCCCATTGGACGATGTAAACAAGGCAAGTGCCAAAATGTGTCTCGCCTATTCGCGTACAAGAAATTAATATTTTCTAACTCCAGGAAGTTCTGTGATCCCGAATATGACACCTGACCTTGTAGTGACCTTCAACTCCCCAAGGGACATTTACCAGCCAAGTTTGGTCACAGAGAGACATAGGGATCAAAAGTTATGAGCCATAATCGAAACGCGCCGTAAAAACTTAACGTTGGGCCCTAAAAGTTCGTTGACCCCTACCAGTGACCTTTGACCTTATGGTGACCTTCAACTCCCCAAGGGACATCTACCATCCAAGTTTGGGCTCAAACAGAAATGTATTATACATCAAAAGTTATGAGCCCTAATCAAAATGCGCCGTAAAAACTTAATATTGGGCCCTAAAAGTTCGTTGATCCCTGTCTGTGACCTTTGACCTTGTGATGAACTTCAACTCCCCGAGGGATATCTACCATCCAACTTTGGTCACAAACAGACATGTATTATACATCAAAAGTTATGAGCCATAATCGAAACGCACCGTAAAAACTTAAAAGCTCGGTCACACAGCGGTTTACGGCTTAATCACGGCCAAAACACGTCAAAAAGTGGTCTCCCGTGAAGCAGACGATGTTGTTCGCGTTGATGTCGAGTTAAGACGAGCTACGGTCGATTTATAGACGTGGCAGGACGCGGGGAAAAATCGGAACGGCGTCGGACGCGGTAAAAAGTTTTGAACTGCTCAAAATTTTATTCCGCGGACAACCACGAGTGGCACACGTAATGAAGACGCG
Source organism: Diadema setosum (assembly GCF_964275005.1). NCBI lineage: Eukaryota > Metazoa > Echinodermata > Echinoidea > Diadematoida > Diadematidae > Diadema > Diadema setosum. The sequence goes on from NC_092693.1 coordinate 28,281,039, forward strand.
CAAAAAAAGTGAAATGCACGTGATAATCTGTGTTCCGGCAGTGATTAAAACTTGGGTAGCCGCGGTAAGACGCGAAAGTTTAGCGGTCTGTCAAGGGCACAGCACGGTCATCTGACGCGTGTTACGCGTTGATATCACGGGAAATAGCGTGTGTTAATCGGCTTATCACTGACAAATGGATTTTTCCGCGTACATACACGTGGCTGGACGTGGTTAGCCGTGCTTAGGCAGTGCTTCAGCAGTGGAACAGCTGCCAGCGGGCGTACCCCGTACAAAGCACGGCCAAATCAAAATTGACCCAAAAATTACCACTTACGACCACGTCCACCAGATTTCCATAACTTTTTGTACGTGATTTAGACGTGGAGTGCTGTGTGACCGGGGCTTAACACTGGCCCTAAAGTTTATTGACCCCTGCCTGTGACCTTTGACCTTGATGTGTACTTCATGTTTGGTAAAATGTGTAACTTTGCATAACCACTCTTCACTCCAAGTTTGATTGAAATTGAAGTCCTCAGTAGAGAGTTATTCAAGTTTTTGTAGCGTTACGGACGGACGACGGACGGACAGACGCAGCAGGCAATCCCTTAGTCTCCCCGCACCTCCGGTTGGCTCGACAAAAACAATTCAAGAAATGCGTGGGTGTGGTGGGATTACGTGTAGACATGTACTAGTACTTCCTTCATGAATAAAAAAAGGTTGGGGTCTAAACCAAGTGATGTAGGTCTGGAATCACTGATTATCTTTGAATAGGTTGATAGCGTAGAGCACGTCCTCCTCTGCCAGACATCTCCTTGTTTCAAGTCGTCATGATGCATTAATGTTCTAGTTCTGTCTATAGTTATAACATGTTCCACATACAGGAGAATACTTTTTTTGCCGCTTAAGCGAAGTCTGTTAATTTATTAAACACCCACACACACACACACACACACAAACGCACACACACACACACACACAAAACCAAACAAACAAGCAAACCCACACTGCGTACATTATACATACTCTGCCAATAAAAGTCGCTCAAATGAAATCATGTTATCAAACTTACTGCCTTAGGCGATTCTTTCTGGACAAAACTCGTCCGGCTACACATTTACAGTAAAGCTACGGTAAATTTATTGTACATGTATGTCCTAGAGGTAGAAGGTTTTTTTTTTCTGCCCATTGTTGCTTCTTCAATTCCAATTAGTTATATATAATATCATTATACAAAATGATGCACAGGATAGAGTGTGTTAGTGAAGGTGCGGCGCGCTCGAGAATATTGACAATGGTGCGACATGCACGAGGCGCAGCCGAGTGCATGTTTGCAACCGTTGTCAATACTCGAGAGTGCGCCGCACCTTCACTAACGCCACGAAATAATCCTGTGCATCATTTGTTTTATAAAATGGGTCGAAAACTAACAGCATTATTCACGTACCTTTGTGGGTCAATACCAGTCAGCTACATGTAGCACTCGCTCAAAAGTCAAGATGTCCGAAGATGTCCCAAACATTTACGCATGTCACACTCGGAAATCCCGCACATAAGTACTGTACGTACTTATACGTACGCCACGTGTTATGAACAAGAAAGGCCGCCGGCTGTTTTGGCAGCCCGCGGCCCGATCTAGAAGTTGTTTACAGGATTGACAGCGCGTAATAGTAGCGCGTGACGCACTTGTAACAACTGATTGAGTGCGCACTGCTAGTGTAAACATTGTGACGTGCGTCAGGCCAAGGAGGTGGAAGAGAGACTCTTCTTAGTGCATTTACTAAGAAATTAATGCACGCACACGTGACTCATTTCAGCGCTTCCAATTGGCTACATTCTTGAACCCATTTTATAAACTATGTTACATACTCCGAGGCCGTCATCCCAGTCAAGCACACTAACTGCTTACTGGTGACTGTCTCCTCCACTTGGTACCCTAAAATACGTAAGTGTCCTTTCTTTCATGTACTTGCATACTGGATTGAATCCAATTGAATTGCTGAAACTGCACTGGTCTTACACTTGAGACACAGCGAACAGTTACAGCTGTTTATTTTCATATTTCACATTACATCTGTACATAAAGGATTGTACTTAACAAAAAAGAACCAAAAATACAAACAAGCAATTTGCAAAATTCAAAATATGATATAAGGTTGGTAATTACAAGAAAGTGCATGTGTCAGCATAATTATGTACATAAAAGACAATTCTCTATAACTTGTGAAATGCGAAGGAACCGCAAAAGCAAAGCTTGTAACCGTCCATGAGTCTATAAGACAGCTATGAGTAAGTTTAGTTACCAGTGATTTTGTCACATCATCGTCAAATTGTCGTTGATTTATTACATTTTTTTTTGATTTCTACAAGTAGACAAATGAAACAAACTAAAACTGAGAAACTGAAACTTATTTGTTTTCGACGATAAACGATATTGGCTTTTTCACTATGTAGAATGCCAAATAAAGACAGTTGACACAGACTATAGGCAATGTGTTAATCTTGATAAACAAGGGTCCATTGTAAAGAAAAGTTAATAAAAGAGAACAAAACAGAACAAAAACCATGCCATCAACATTGTGAGCAAACAGAACAGCACTGGGTAAACCCTCGACTTCCTCGTCGTTTTTCCTGCCTGCCTTGATTTGATTGAGTGAAAAAAAAAATCATAATTACAATGTAATTCATATCAAACGTGAAACTGCAGCAACAACAAAATAGAGCTATAATAAGAAAAGCACAAGGTCTCCACCCTCACCCTCACCTCCCCCTCCCCCCTCCCCCTCCCCCCCCCCCCCCCCTTCCTTGACCTCCGGGCCTCCAGTAAATTGAAACCACCCTTTGATCTTTCCACGAAGCACTGCGCGAGTTCGAACATAACAACTCAACTGATGACATCATTTTTCGAAAACTCAAAACGACAGCAAAGTTAAGAAATATAAATCTACAACACAAACAACACACAAGGCCTCCACCCTTTCATCCCCCCCCCCCCCCTCCCTCCGACATACGCACACAAACACACACGCGTTCTTTGACCTCGGGCCTTCTTGACAAAACATTGAAACCACCCCTTGCTCTTTCCGGCACAAGTTCAAAGTTCGCACATCATATGTCGCAGGCAGCCTTCCGTCACAGCAAACCTAATATTAGAGGACATCTCTGACGCAGTTACTTCTGGGCTTCGGTCTCAAGCACTGCCAAGTTCATCTCACTTCCCTCGAACTAGATCCATGTTATGTCATCGCGCACACTTCAAACAATTACACCTGCTCTTGTTGTAGAGCGAGTTGAAGGGACGGATTTGTAAGGTGTGACCACAACACCTCGACCAAGGTAAGTTATAGTCTCTATGGAAGTGTTTCATAAATACGTTTTATATTTTAGTTCCGAAGTTTTTACAGAGAATCTTGCACCTTCGACGTTTGATATACAAAGCCCTATAACAAAGGACGTTGCAGAATCACATTTACCTCCTGAATTTTAAGCAATAGTCAATACATGATTGAAAGAGGATACAAAATGGGTATATACTTTCAGTACAATGTGTACTATGTTCATGTTTGTTTGTTTGGGTTTTTTTTCTTTTGGCCCAAAGTATGGATAGCCAATAAAGTGCTGCACGACAAATCTTAATGATACAAGTTGATGAAAAAAAAAAATCTGGTAACGTCATCTTCAACGGAAAAACTTATATTATGAAATGATAAGGTAGTATTCAGAAGAAAAAAAAAACCGATTATGTAAAGAAGAAGAAGAAGAAGAAATGATAGCGAATTGTTTCTCGCATAAACATTGCACAACTGTTGAACATCTGCACACTAAAATTAAACCTTTTAGCCCCCTTTGGAGGTCTGGGTGCCATGACCAGTTTTTAAAGTAAATATTAAGATTTAAATCTTGTTTAGATACTTTGAATATTCCGGTGTGTGGACATTTAAATGAGTTTTTTCCATAGAAATATCTCGAAAATGAGAAAGCTATTCCTGTTTGTGCTTTGTACAAATATATTCTCATGCGGAGATTGTTCAACAACAAGTGGATTTCACTGAATTGGCAAGCCTCCAGAATCAATCTTCTTTGGTTCATGCTGTTCTGTTGGAGCTCTCGTACGATTTGTCCTTGTCCCTACTAAAAGCTAACGATTTCAACAGAAGATATTCATGTTAGTCATGATGCACATGAGGAGTGAGCAGATACACACATCTAGAGTTTTGTCGCAGATTTTGGCCCTGACCGCAATATTAGATTTTTCCCCCACATAAGGTTCCTCTTTGTGCACAATAATCTCCACTGTTTGCTCACTACATCCTGTCAGTTAGTCAAGAATCAACTCAATTTTTTACAGCTATTTTTGAATGCCCCTTTAAAATGCTGGCCATAATTTTGTGCAAACACACACACACACACACACACACACACACAAATCAGGTTTTGGTATCTGTAAAAGGCATAAACACTAAACCCATCTGGAATCTGTTGACGAACGAATGACTATCAATTGTAAGTCTTTAATCCTGCTTATGATTTGCTTTGAAACCAGTTCCTGTAGCTGTCTTTGGGATGATACGATAAAGATGCGCCAGAAATGAACTCTGCAAGACTCCAGGTGTACACGGATAATCGCAAGATTTTTCATTTACTGTTGTCTCTGTGTGAAACGGAACTAAATACTAGCAATCAATGGGCAATTGAAGACATGCCCATCTCAACCATAATGTGATTGTGATGAAGAGGTTTACCCTTCTTAATCCATGAACACTCAAATCAGTTGATTAGATAATAGTGATGGTCTTGCAGAAATTGTTTAAATCACCAGTTGGTCATTTTGCACACTTTAATACGTTTCATTCCCCCTCCACATAATACAAGTTTCATAATAAATGAATAAGAGACGAGTTTCTACATGGTCACGTACACCAACAGATCACACAATCAAAATTTTGAAAAACTACAAAAAACAGTACGTTTAATGGATGTCCGAAATTATAAGAGTGTTTAATCTGTATTAGAACGTGTACACTGCTAATTATGCATTGTGAGGTAAACCGTTTAATGTGCGTTTATACTTGAAAACCCCTCTCTCCGCTACAAGCGTCAATAGAAGTGTGCTACACATCTACCGTTGGGACCGTCATAGCTGGAACGCTAAAATGCATATCAGTGATATTCGTAGTATGTATACATTGGTAGTATACCTATGCCAAAGACGACCATGAGCAATCAATGTTTCCATCAGCGATAGTGCTGTCGGCATGACCAGGTATTTCAACTGAAGCGATATTGTGGGAAGGAAACGGTTCTCAATAAACTTCCTCATAAAATAGAAATTAACAGCCAAAGTTCCGTCACTCTGCTGCATAGCACCAAACCCAAAGCATCTTGGCAGGTAAAACGTTTTCAAATGATAAATGATACATACAATGTGTAATTAGCTGCGCTGTCGTCGTGTTGCGTGATACTTGTACTGTTCTCCTCCATATCTTTCTTTGTTGTAACAGCGTAAATTCATATCTTGGAAGTGACTGGGGTCATTTTAAAAGACATTTGTCGTGATAGAATTATCAGTCATATTTTTATGTTCGTAGATTTCAAACTTTCCTGAGGATGTTAATATCAACCTTTTCAAAACGCGTGAAATGTTCTTGTGAAATATACATTAGGACATCATACACTGCCATTGATTGATTTTTTTAATAGCATTTTGACTGATTTGACAAAATAAGTTCAATTAAAATGTATATCAATGTACAAATTATTGTTTGTCACTCTTGATTATTTAATCCCCTCTCAAACCACTTAATATTACAATAAATTATTCATCATAAGAATGCAATATAAAGGAATTGCAGTTTTGATAACAGTTTTGAATATCTAAAAGCCATAAATGATGCACGAATTACATCATCCATTTCGTATTCAGCAACCTCGAAATAGGGTAAAATAATCAAATGCAGATGGTGAAATGCAGATGGTGCACGGTAAAACAAAGTCCGAGACAACAAAGAAAGATTGTATGGAGGAGAACAGTACAAGTATCACGCAACACGACGACAGCGCTGCTAATTACACATTGTATGTATCATTTATCATTTGAAAACGTTTTACCTGCCAAGATGCTTTGGTTTTGGTGCTATGCAGCAGAGTGACGGAACTTTGGCTGTTAATTTCTATTTTATGAGGAAGTTTATTGAGAACCGTTTCCTTCCCACAATATCGCTTCTGCTGAAATACCTGGTCATGCCGACAGCACTATCACTGATGGAAACATTGATTGCTCATGGTCGTCTTTGGCATAGGTATACTACCAATGTATACATACTACGAATATCACTGATATGCATTTTATTGTTCCAGCTATGATGGTCCCAACGGTAGATGTGTATAACACACTTCTATTGACGCATGTAGCGGAGGAAGGGGTTTTCAAGTATAAACGCACACTAAACGGTTTACCTCACAATGCTTAATTAGCAGTGTAACAACGTTCTGATACAGACCAAACACTCTTATAATATTTCGGACATCCATTAAACGTACTGTTTTTGTAATTTTTTCCAAATTCTGTGACGTGTTCCCTTTTGCCTATAAGGCGGAAATCCAGGAAGCTACGATTTCATGCAAAACCATGTTGGCATGTAGAAATGGTCATCTCGTTCTGCTGATATTGCCGATAACATTTCAGTAACAAGTTTTATATTCTTATAGGAGAGAGGAAATACGAAGAGAAACGGGCGTGAAAGGCAACAAAACTACTGACAATATAAGAATTTGATTGTATTAAAGGGATAAGTCTCAATTCAATTGATAAGGAATGATGAATGAACAGTATTCATCACCATTATCAATATTTCGTTTGTACAAAGAAAATTATAAGAATTATGTTATGGGCCAGTCTGATTTTGCCCTGTCTATCAAAGTTAACTCAAACACGGTGTGGTACGCGTTGCAGTATTCTTTTAGACAATTTCTATCTAATTTTTAGGAGTTCTGGGCATGCATTGCCTGACTGAGTCGTGCGTTTCCTCATCAACTTCAAACTGATTCCAGTTTTTGAGACTGAATTGATGTTAGCTGGATGAGGAAGTTGGAGGCTGGTATAAGCAAGCAATCACGTGACTGACGGCTGAAGGTCCCTTCGGAAGGAGGCAATTTATAGGATAATGTGCCGTGCCTAGGGACACACTTAAATATCAAAATGTTATATCACAGCAAGGGGACTCGACGTAGACATTCACCTGTTTTCACCTGAAAATGGTAGGGTCACAATCCCATAACTCTCCCATTATCCTCTCCCAAAAATAATGTAGAAGTCAATTTTGTTGAGAGGTGATCTGGCCATTTCAAACCTCACCCCTACTCTCCAGTTCTACCCCCTTCAACAACAACAACAACAACAACAACAACGAAAAAATATTTTTATTTTCTTTTTACTATTATAATCTGTTATTATTGTTATTATTATTATTATTTTTTTTTTTTTTTGGTTTTCTGGCATGGACAGGTGACGTCTTTAACCTTATCGAATTCACCACTAGTGGTTTCCACTGACTTGTGAAACTTGTCACAACAGAGCTTTGGCTAAAAAATGTTATTTTGTCTAATATCATTTCAGCATTTCAACGATTTCTAATAATGTATCTCTTTGATCTCTCTCTCTCTCTAATCTTTTTACCTATAGGTGTAATCATGGTTAGAAGTACGTTACTTGGAATCATAGCTCTTGTTATACTGAGATGCTCCTTTGGTAAGTATCAAACTGCATGAGAATCATAAGGCCTTAAACATAAAGCAAAACATTGGGTAAATTAAAGTTCGATGCTAGCGCTAGTGTTAGTAAGATTTGTAAGATTTTATTGACTCTATCGACCCCGTCTCGGGTAGCGCCAGCAATAATCCAGAACTTTAAATTATTCGGTGTGAGCAGGTTGACCTTAAACTTCTGATGCCGTTCCGGTTGCTGTACTGTTTGGTCCGGTGTTGGATGTCATCCGCTGAACCGAGCTCCAAGATTCTCGGTGGCGATTTAAGAGCTTTTTTTCGATTTGGCTAAGATCATACCCCTTGTAAGTTCAAGTTTGGAGTGATGTCTAACTAGCGTTTGATATTCGGACTAGACCCGCATTCACGTCCACTGAACTTGTTGAATATGCGCGTTGTATCAAGTTACAGTGTTTTTCATTCTTCGGATGAACGGACCTTCGATAAAACGCTACTTATTTCATTTTCTGATTAACGCCACAATTAACTGTCGAATCAAGGGTTTTTTAATCTATTTTCTGATTAACGAATATTCTTTGGCAAGTTTTCGAGTTGATTGTATGAGTTGTCCACAATGTACAAATTCTTCTTGTTAGTGCATTCTTTCTTTTTTTTTCTTTCCTCAGAGCATGAATAATGGAACATGTAATAAGGTTGATTTGTAACTGTGTATATATTCCTTTTGATTCATAAATGCCTTTAATTTATGATTTCTTTAATTTCCTTGCTACAGTCAACTCATATCTACTCAAGATTATTTGTGATTTATGTTTTGTGAAAAAAGAAAATGAAATCAATTGAATTGATAGGTATAGGGAATTTGTGTGTTTCAGAATATAAACACACCTTCGGAATAATTAACCTTATTTCATTTTCGGATAAACTAACCTTTGGATTAGCGAACACCACCCATACTTCCATTTTTTTTTTCTGAGGCACTGTTTTCTTTTTGTTTTCTTGTCTATACCCATACGCCTACACCGCGTCAATCGTCATGTCTTGATCTACTGGTCATTAATATCGGCAGACATGATGAACTGACAGATTTAGTCAGCCCTGTATGGAGTTTTTCCCCTCTTGCATCATATTTAATAATTGAATGAACAAGGAACGTTCGCGGGGGTTCATTACACAGTGATATTAGTCATGTTGACGTGTCAATTACAATGATGCGTTCGAATCGCTAATCATGACGAAGCAAGAACAATTCTTGATGGGAAGGACTTGCTTCTTTTGAAATGATGATAGAAATATATCTAATTAAAGATTTGTTGCAAGGCAGAGAGAGACTTGCAGGGTTTTTTTTTTTATTATTCAGGAATATGGCAGATACACAATTACTATCGAAAACATCTGAAACTGCATGTAAAACTTCAGAAGTTTTGTCCAATTTGACGAACAATGATTGAATTCATTTCATATTTTATCTATGAAAGTCAACTTGACGTGGCATGGCGTTTCAGTATGATACATGCACAGCAGTCCTTGCAGACTTCCCACTTCTAATTATGATAGCATCCTCCGATATGCTGTGAAATGACTTTTCACCCCTTGTCTTACAGGGTTGTTGTACGAGAAACTTGGCGTAGAAGACAGACGAATCTCCGACCTTCAGATCACGGCGAGTAGCTGTCAATCACCAAACCACTGCACAGCTCGAGCCCGACTCAATCTCATAGCAGGTGAATTCCCATGGAGACTGATGCTACATGTAATACGTCACTAAGATGACATCAGACGCGTCCACGTTAGAAAGATAAAGAGAGATCCTATTAAAATCTCAGATCAAAAGCGTTGTCAATTTTTATTACTGTGATGATAAGAACACAATGAATTGTCTAATTAGGGCCTATATATTCAAAATTGATTATCAAAGGAACTCACATGTATCTTCTTTACTTCCTCGATGTTATTACGGAGGTAATATGATCGCTTATGAGGCCCCAACATTTATCTCGTCTTACTGGGGATCCTCCTGTATGGTACTTTGATTTTTTTCCTTGTATCATATCTCTGTTCCTGTCACAATGTTTTCCTTACCTCTCATGTGCAAAGTCAACCATGAATGATGATGAACCATGTGTACACTGTATATTTCCTTTTCTAAAGTGATTTCGTTGATTACCTGTACCATGCAGAAACAATGAAATTACATGAAAATGCATATTATCGATTGATCCTATCATCATTTTATGACTTGATCTGCGTGGCTTTTAAACATTATAAATAATGCTGGTAGAAGCAGAAACATAATCGTGCATTTTTTTTTTCATGGTGGTGGTATTATGATTGCTTCTCTTCGATGACGTGTTCACCATTTTGATTTTTTTTTTCTTCGACTTCGTAGCCAATGGGAAAAAGGGAGCTTGGTGCGCCCTCACCAACACCCAGGGTGAGTGGATACAAGTCGACTTGAGGTCAACGCACCAGGTCGCTGGGGTCATGACCCAGGGCAGGAGTGATGCTCGTGAGTGGGTGACAGCTTTTGGTGTTCACTACAGCCTTGATGGTTTGACCTGGACATCAGCACTGAACGCCGTTGAGGCTGGGTCCGAGGTAAATTAATGACATCATGGTGACACACATTATCTGAAAAGACATATCTTGGCTGGGTTTGTTTTATTTCTGTACTTTTTTCCAATGTCCTCATAAGTGAAGTACAAAAAAAAAAAAAAACCGCCAAAAAACAAAGAAGAAAGATTAAGATTTAGCGAAACAGGAAAAAATGATTTGCTACCGATTGCTTGCATTTGAGCTCTGACATGGCAAAATGCAATTTGAGGAATATACTCATAGCACTGGAAATCAAGCAATGATTGCATCATGTTTTTGACATTGGATATCAATTTCCGATACGACAAATGCTTATTTTTTGCCAACTTTCACAACTGGACGCCAGGTGAGTGCTAGTGTCATACCAGAGTTCATCGCCTAAAACACCAATTCGCTTCCTACTCCACACACGAATATATTATGGGGTCATTGGTTTTGCTTTTCTGGTCCTTATTAGCAATATGTCATGTATGCGTTTGTTTTTTGTTTGTCTGTATTCAATTCTTTTTCTGACAGGTTTTTGAAGGCAATACGGATAGCTCCACGATCGAAACGAACGATTTCGCCGTGCCGATCACGGCAAGATTTATCCGCTTTCTGCCGACCCAGTGGCAGGCCCATATTTGCATGAGGTTCGAACTCGTTGGGAAGGTGGTGGCAGGTGCGTATCCTATCAACCTGTGGGCAACTGCTCATGATAACTGTGATAATCGCTCCGTCTGTGTATATCCTTCGCAGTGCCGAGAGCTGTAGCCATTATGACCTGTTGTCCACTTTTATTCTCCTTAGTAGTAAGGACTGTTGAAGTTGAACAGAAAAGAAAATGCAAAGAGTATCCTTACATGATGTATTAATTGTTTCATGAATAAGGATCAGTATACCATAACTGCATATAGGATAAGATAATTTTGGCTGCTGGTATGACTTAAATTGCTGAAATAAATTTTCTCTTTTTTGTGTGATAACTTATACATATTCAGCTTCAAAAGCTTTGATACTATCACATTTGAATTTCATCGACACATTTCAATCAAGTAAAGAAACTTATATAAATAATGCTATATACAGTACTGTTATCATGATTGTACTTTCCTGTCCATAGGACGGTAAAAACTTTAATAATACGTACATAAAGTTAAATATAGACAATAAAATCGACTGTATGTTACTGTTTGAATTTGTTGATGGAACTAATTTGTAGTCTAATAGATTATGTAGTAAGTTAACTCAACGTTTAAAAGGAGCATGACTGGGACCGTACATATCTAAAAAGGATTTTAAAAAAATCTGAAGTGTGTTTTGATAGTATTTTATCTAAACAAAGAAGAAAACAAACTCTATTTTTAGAACTTCAGTACAATAGAAATCTATTTCTAACAAGATTGTTCCATACCATGAGTGTCTTTACCAGTGATAAAACTATTTAAATGAAATTACTGTTTACATGTAAAATCATAATTCTTTGTGCAATTATGTTGATATTTTTAGTCGTATGTATAGCAAAATGTTGACTTAGAAGACAATTTAAAATCATTCGTTGTTGATGTATATAATAATGTATGATATTACAAAGGGCATATAGCTCTGAGGAGATTGTGAAATGCTATGCAGACGTTTTATATGCTTTTGGAACAATCAGAAACTGCTGGAAGAGAAATGGCGCTCGGGATGAAAAGTGGTGTCATAGCAGACGACGCCATCTCCGCTTCTAGCTCCCTCAGCGTCCATACACTGCCTGTCATGGGTCGGCTTGACTCGCTGCAGGGTTAGTCGTTTTACTTGGTATTTCTATAATATTGAGCAATTGACATTCGATTATATTACCGGTGTTCCGGTGGCCCGGATGCCCGTTGGTCCGGGGTCACCAAAATTAGATGTTGGGACATAATAATTATATCCAAAAGATGAAATGATTTGGTGACCAACAAATTTTGTGATAGTCTACATTGCTTTTAAGTGCTTTTCTAAATCAGAAAAATGGAGAATAACTTCTGGCTGTGTGCTTGCTGTAAGTTTGCGATGAACCGATTAACAGCAAGATGTGCGCAACCAGGGTGGCCAGATCACCGCCATAGTCTTCACAGCTAAACTCAGTCTATTTTATGGCCACAATAGTTACCTCTATCAAAAATCGGAAGCATCTATACCCCTTTACTGATGTCTGTTCTTTCCGGCAGTACGTGGTTTTCTAAGCATGTTATCATACTTGCCAATTTTCGCACAGTTTTCAGAGTTTATAATTATTTTTGTTATTATTATATTACTTCATAATGTTTTTTCTTTTTTGTCGTAGTACATGGTATTTAAAGCGCTTTAACGTATCCGACAGTTCTTTCATAATTATCATGGTTGTATTATTCTCCTGTTTCATTAGATTATTTCATTTTTTTTTCTGCATTTTTCGGGTCACTGAATTTCATTGCCCGGCAGTCAAAGAGCGAAATTGAAAGGTACTGTTTACCATTGGGAGCACTGATTTTAAAAAAAAAATGTTCGAATTATCACATCTTTTTAAATGCATATGTGTGGGGTAGTTGAATCATAAAACATGTTTTTAAAAACTGTTTTTCTCAATACACCATAACTGTAAAGGCGGGTTGTTGTTTTTTTTTTAGAAGCAATTTTATTATAACTACTGTTCTCAATTTGTATATTTAGTAATAATACTTAACATTGTTTATACTGATTTACATTTTTACATTAGATGTTTCTGTCCCTAACTCATATTTGAAAACTATTTTAAAGCACTAAAGCTAGATTTTTGTTTCATCTGCAAATGGTAAATAGTGCCTTTAATGATTCCAATTTAAGAATATTAGTGTGGATCTCAATGCTTTGGAAATCTTTTGACACTTGATGCTAACACACACACACACATACACATACAAACACAGTATTCAAATGTGTGAAAAAGTATGTCATGTACTGACGGGCCGTTAGCAATCGCCCCGTCACTGTACAGACATGCTAACCTGGAAACATTAAACTGCACATTGCTTGAATTTGAGAACATTCTGAAGCAAATGACAAACACAACAATAGATGTATAATGTACTCTTAAGTGAATCCCACGAGGATTGGAACGATCATCCCCCAGCATTCCCACTGATTCCCACTGGTCAGTTACTAGCCATCTCCTTTAATGGGTCATCTAGAAATGTGAACGCAGGTAATTTCTGTGTAAGGCAAGGTCACTTTCTCTCAGTGTTTTCTCTCGTTCCGGCGTGGGTGTAGGTGACGGAAAAGGAGGCTCGTGGACGGCAAGGGCCAACGACGGCAATCAGTGGATCAAAGTCGACTTCAGACGGATGTACCACGTGACAGGCATTACCACCCAGGGGCGCCCCGAGTCTGACCAGTGGGTCACAGAATTCAAGATAGCCTACAGCCCAGATGGTATCACGTGGTCATTCGTAAAAGATTGCGCTGACAATGACAAGGTACATGTTATAGCGTTTGGGAGCGTAAAAGGATCAGATCTATTTAGGGGAAAAAAGATCGATGTTGATATCATATTCAGTATTTGTGTGAAAAAATAAATCATTTTCTCTCTTTTTTTTCCTGTCATCTGATAGGTAAAGGACTGTAACATCCGTGTAAAGTCCTTTTGCTGAGTTGGAGCACTTTTCGGGAGTAACCGTTGTATATATATATATATATATATATATATATATATATATATTATTTGTGTCTCATGTGAAGCTTAAATTGAATCAGAATGATATAAAGTCTAGAATCGACAAGGGGGGGGGGGCTCCATCGGGGGATGGGTTTCAATCTCCAATAATGTACGATGCAAAACATTAAGCAACTACAATGTATATACATGTATATATATATATATATATATATATATATACAAATATCTTTCATGTGTGCACATAATATGTTTATGTGCGTGTGTGTGTTCGTGTATCGTAAACAATTGGTAAATGCCAGCTAGGACGGTAGAAACGCAAGAGTAGTTGAACTGGATTCACTTTACCCCCAGCAAGGCCTCGACTTAATCCTCAACATTGAAGGCACAGTGAGGTTTGTTGTTTGTTGTTGTTTTTTCCCCTGAGTGGTAATGATGGAGTCAATGGAAACATAGACGCTGTATAATCTATCTAACTCATCTGCTGCTAGAGATTCGTTGCCAATTCGGATCCTGACACAAAGGTCAAAAACTCACTAGTGGAACCAATCAGGGCCCAGCTCCTGCGCATCCACCCGACCGCCTGGCACGAACGCATCAGTATGACGTTTGAGGTTTTCGGCATTGGCCCCGTACCAGGTGAAGTTACGCTAGCGAAAAACATTGCCATTATAAAGTAATGATTAATTATGTATGCATTAATAGATAGATAGATAAATAAATAAATAAATAAATAAATAAATAAATAAATAAATAAATAAATATATATATATATATATATATATATATAGAGAGAGAGAGAGAGAGAGAGAGAGAGAGAGAGAGACAGAGAGGGGGGGGGAGAGGGGGGGGGGAGAGGGGTCAACTGACAGAGAGAAAATGGATTTGGTTTTCCCATACTAGTATTGTGATCCAATAAAAAAGGTGTCTTTTTTATCATCAGCCGAGAATGCCAATGTTGAAATCACCTCTGCTACGTCTCCCCTCAGTATACATGTATTATCAAATCGACGTGCAAAATTGATGTGATGTTTGTTTACTTTTGATAGATTTTGAATCTATTACATATAATAGAATAATTCCCTACCTTGTGACATCACGTATAATTATTAACGTACAGGTCAACGATTTGATCCCCTCGAGTTGGGCATGCAAGACAGGCGCATTACTGATTCTCGGCTGTCGGCTAGTTCGTGCTATAACGACAGTACGTGTGCATCCCATGCTAGGCTTGGACAGAAACCAGGTTAGTACACCACTCTGTCTGATTACGCTGTGTCCGCTGATAACAGATCTAACATGAAGATTGAGATGTTTATGTCCCCAAGTGCCCGAACGATAACGTTCTTATCGATATCTCTTTCAATTATAAGGCAGATGCCACTTTCTACATTCTTTTCTACATACGTTCTAAAAAATGACTGATCAGCAAATTTGCACTGCACCGTTTTACACGATGTTGTTTGTTAGTAGGTAGACATAAAACTTTTGTTATTAATTTCCTAGGACCTCTCGAACCTGAACTTTTTTTCTCTCTCTTTGTTCCTTTGTCTGCATGTTTATTTTAAATGGGAGTTGTAGAACAAGATGTCTTTGGTACCGAATGTAAGACAAACTAGAGCCGACTTTCGATTTTGTAGAAGATTCACGACATAATAAGGCAGTTTCTCCAACATTCTATACTTTTTTGGTTCGACTTTTTTTTTTGAAATTTCAATTGATTTATTGTGAAG
The DNA here is from genome assembly GCF_964275005.1 of Diadema setosum. Classification (NCBI taxonomy): domain Eukaryota; kingdom Metazoa; phylum Echinodermata; class Echinoidea; order Diadematoida; family Diadematidae; genus Diadema; species Diadema setosum. Next base: position 28,296,702 of record NC_092693.1, read on the forward strand.
CCACTTGAAAGTCTCTCCAATGTCTGGAACCAAGTCAGTCCTCATTAATGTTCTGATCTTGACAGACAAAGAACTATAATCAGTTTGCTCCCATCCTGGACCATCTCATTCTACATCTTCGTTAGACAGAGATCAACCATGGGGCCTCAGAGAGTTAACCACAATGAAGCTCTAAAATCTTTGCATGAGGCTTTGTTAACTAAAACATCCTAATCATTTTTCAAGATAAAACTAACTGTCAATTCACTTATTAACTTTTCGGTTACCGAAACGATTACTATCTGAACATAGAAAAGGAAGTGTACTTATTGATAAATACATTTGGATTTGCAACAGTGCACCATGGTGAGTTAAGCTTCTGTCAAGTAGTTTCGATTTCCATTTTATTACGTAACAGATTCAAATGGCATTGGGGCGTGGTCGGCTGGAGTGCTTGACCACACCCAGTGGATCCAAGTGGATCTGACCGATAACCGTCTGATCCAGGGCGTGGTCACACAGGGTCGCTATGACGTCGACCAATGGGTGTCCAGTTTTAAGATGACGTACAAGCAAGATGGCGACAGGCGGTTTCAAGACGTTCTTGATACGAGTGGCGTCCCACAGGTTCAATGTTTTTGTTGTATTAGTCAGTCTATCTGTTCGTCACTTCTTGTCAGTCACTTGTCCAAGTGCACTCATATCACAAAAATCAAGTCTTTGTTTGTATTAAGAATGTTTGATCTATAAGAGTCAGACAAATCTATTCAAATTCACAAAGAAAAAGTCATTCCACCAAATGCTACCCAGTTGCACTTGCGTTACTGATCAATGCTATTGTCATAATAATGTTACCTACCTTGAAATGTTATTTCGTTGTTGGCCCTAGATTATGTCATTTCCTCGTTGTTATGTAATGTTGTAGGCCTATATAATTTTTGATTTGTTGGCATATATGGCAATGTTTTACTTCGGTACTCTGTGTAGCAATGTACTGGTATAAATAAAGTATTCCGAATAGTCCAGTATTAAGTAGCCTATATAGTTTACTGGATTTACATAAGACTATCATCAGCATTAATTGACATTGCTTTTGAAAAAAGAAGTATTACAAGTAGTAACATTACTCTCCAAAGAGAGGTAGAAATGGTTGTTTTTTTTATTTTTGATTTGATTTGTTTTATTTCTGCATTCAATCAAATATAATTCAAATACAAATTTCAAAAAATACAAAGACAAAGAATAGCAAGTGCAGTGAAATAAATCGATAACAGTATACAAATAGATACACATATAGGTGATTGCATTGAGCAGTGTATATACACAAAAACATAAAATAAAATACACAGTATTTTTCAGTAAATAACAAAGATCATTGAATGCAGGAGACCACCATCGTAAGCGATTAAGCTTAAAATGGATGGAGTCTCATGTGTCTTAATAGTATTAGTTTTGTTTTAACTTCGATAAGATAGTATACGAGTAGGAATCATTAGTGCTGCTGGTGAGTATAATTATTGTAGTAATAAATTGGTGTGGCTTGGATTGGTTTTGTTTCGATTGGTTTGATTTAGTTTGATCCATGTACAGTATTTGTCATCACAGTACCGTGGCGGATTAAATAAATGGTATATTTTTACATACACAAAAATAAGAAGATATACAAAGCACAGAACTACCAAGTTTCAATGTATCTGCAGAATGCTTCCTGCTGAAATATTTCTTCATGTTCAGATAGAAGAATGTATAAGAATCTCCCTAATTAATGAGTTATTTTTGCCCATTGAGATGCATGTAAACCACATGTTTTGTGGAAGCTCCCTGGCTTTTGATGGCAGAATCATAGTGAGCATTGTCATTTGTAAAATGAAGCAAAAAAGTCAAATTGTACATTTATACAATTGACGTGACGTAATCAAAACCTAACAATGATCTTTCGTTTGAATACGTACAGGTCTTTGTAGCGAACGAGGATCGGAATTCTTACGCTGTCAACACGATCGCCGTCCCGGTAACGGCGCGGTTCGTTCGGATTCACCCTGCATCCTGGGTGGGCCACATTAGCATGCGATTTGAACTGTTTGGACTCAACCCAGGCAGCGGTATGTAGATGACTATAGTGTTGATATTTATAGTCAATAGTAAGATGATTACAGTAACGATGGCTATGTTTCTTTTCTTTCTTTCTTTTTTTGATAAGACAGATGTCTTAGCAAATAATTAGAATAGATAAATGTCAGAAACAGGGCCAAGATTGTAGTTGTCGTTGAAAGTATGATTACTCAAATTCCGAAACAGACGCATTGAAAATTTGCGGTGAGAAACCCTGAAGGAGACTCGTGACATGCAACCATTAAAATTTGTTTGATAGTAATAACGCATTTCTTGCTTTGTTTTCATTTCATATATATATATATATATATATATATATATATATATATATATATATTTCTATTTATTTATTAATTTCTTTCCTTTTTGCTTACTGGAATCATCTCCTGCACTAAGAAGTGCATATGAGATTAATCACAATCATTGACAAAGGGAAGGGAGCCCAATAATTTGTGTGTTCTTCAAATAAACTGGTTGGTATTGACAACATGATTCATATCCACTCTTTAATGCTATGTATGCATTATAGAACAGCAAACTCCAGGTAAACTGGGCATCGCTGATGGTCGCGTCTCCAGCACCAGTCTCGTGGCCTCATCCTGTCGGGACATGGCACACTGCGCCGATCATTCTAGACTTAACAGACGTCAAATTGGCAACGTTGGTGGTGCGTGGATCGCAGGTGTAAGTGTTGTACTGATATAGATATATTGTGCTATGCCTGACCATTTTAAAGCTGGCTTTACTTAATATACATGTTAAATATATGATGTCAGAAATTTCAGCTAATCCGGTATTAAATCATATGAAACTTACAGAATTTAAAAGTTTTATATACTTTCAAAAATAATGAACGCGTTTGCATAGAAATTAGGTGATGATATTATGACCTCACAAGTACCTCATTCACATACATAATTTATGAATCTTCACTAAAGATATTTTCCCCCTTTTTAACATATTCACGCTGGCACAAATTGATGCCAAGGATATAATTTCTTCTTGAAGTCATGTCAAAAAAAGAAATTTGAGAGAGACCATTGCCATTGTTTTGTCTTTTGTCGAAAAAAAAAATTGAAGTAAACGTTAATTAAGTATCTTAACTGTTTTGTCCGCTGTCACATTAGTTTCCTTATTCCCCCGATTATACTTCATGAAACCATAGTCAGCTTGAATATGTAGTGGATTTTCATGTGAAAATATGTACTTGAAATGATTCCATGTCCGATAAGTCAAAGATTTTCTTTAAAGATCAATTTCCTTTCATATCCTTCAGTCCTCTCGCGAAGATGAATGGATTCAAGTCGACCTGCGCAGTGCGTTTGAAATAACAGGGGTCACCACGCAGGGTAGACATGATGCACAGCATGACGAGTGGGTGACGTCATACACTGTGTGGTACAGCATAGATGGAAAGGACTGGACTGCTGTCACTGACTGTAGTCCTCAGCCAAAGGTACTAGAACAGCCATTTAATGGTGTCATTTCACGTTTGCTAATTGCAAATAAATACATTCTTTCTTATGATATTTTGTTTGATTTTGATTGTTTTGATTTATTTTTCTTCCAACACAATTTTATACATAAATCAAGATTCTTTTCAGTAATGTCACATAAAATATCAGTAAGCAGATTACAATGTACATGATTCAAAGAAGGAAAATTGATGTGTAAATTAATTCCATTAACAAAATATAATTCGTATTACCAAATTTCAAAATAATTACCTGAGAAATTATGCGGAAGAAGGACTGCCACCATATTAAAGCAAAAGCTTGAACACGTGGCAGCCCAGGGACCTATCTACATAATACACATATTGTTTGCGGAATGAGGAAATACTACAAAATATAATACACTGTAAATACATTATGTTTTATATTCTAGTGCATAGATACGAATAGAAATAAAGTGAATTATGATGATGATGACGACAGGGTAATGATGAGAGGAGAAAATGTGATAATGAAGATGAAAGTGATGGTGGTGATGATGAAGATAATGGGAATGAAATGAAATGATAAACACAGAAACATAATATATGCAGGTATTTCTCATATCATTAATGTTACCAGTATTGTCTGTTTGAGTCATTACTACCTTACTTTTATCATCATTGTTATTATCAGAAATACTTACTTCAACACCAGAGTTGGCGTAAAGAGGTCAAAAGAATTTCGTAAAAACAATACGCAATACAAGCAACACATTGATATTAAACTCTAAACGGCACTTGGGTGCCATAGGGATACGTTGTCGCTTTCCATTGCCTCAAATATCGTTAGTTGTAATTGGAAAGTATACACACTGGTCACATGATGACAACTATAGGCACTGACCGTAGACGTATTAATATTGTATTCTAAGGTACTGACTCAGGTATGCGAGCTTCGAGACCACCTGTGTTAGTTGTCTGCATCTTTACCGCTATTACTAGTACATGTGTATACAAGCACATGTAGGTTAGAAGAGGTTATTTATCAAAACAACTCTCAAATTCAAAGAATTAAAATGTCTCAATAATTCAGTCATTTCCAGTGGTGTATACCGGCCCCACTTGCACATCTGTTTTTATCCAAAATGTAGACATTTCCCGCCAATTTCGACAAGGAAAGTACCGTACACAACGCTGTGAGTCCGCCATTTGCGGCTCGATTTGTCCGTCTTCAGCCGGTGTCGTGGAACAACGCCATCAGTCTGCGATGGGAGCTGGTTGGCAAAGGGCCAGTAATTCGTAAGTTTAAAGTTAAATGTGTAAAGTGATCACGTCCACACACACATACACACAAATACACACACACAAACACACACACACACACACACACACGCGCGCGCGCGCGCACACACACACACACACACAAGAATACATATTAAACATAAGTATTCGTAATCATGTATTCATGAGGGCATTGTTATCATCCTTAAAGGGGATATCTCACTGAGCGGCGAACGTTTGCGAACGTACCGAATTTGGGATTTCGCCAGGGTTCGTAGAGGGTTGCAAAAGGTTCGTTAACAGTTGCAAGAAAGTTCGCTAACGGTTTTTATTGTCGCAAGCAGTTTTTCTTGTCGCAAAGAAATTTTGAACATGTTCAAAATTTCTTTGCGAATTTGTATTTTCGCTAACAGTTGCAAACATTCGCAAAACACTCGTAAGAATTCGCAAACGGTCGTAATACGGTGTCGCTAACGTTTTTATTCGATTCGCCACTGCTAGCGAACAAGTAACCATATGGTTCTTATGTAAAAGCTCCTGAAACAGGCAAGGTTTCTTGAAGCTCTTGACATCTCCATCATGTAATTGCTGTAAAAGCTTTTCATTGTAGTTACCAAAGTCTGTCCTCTGCAACAACCACTCTCTGATCCAAACAGTCTTTCTTTTCTTCTTCCTTTCTTGTTTTTCTTCATCTTCTTTCTCTTCTTTCAATAGGGGAGAACAGCTTTTTCTACTAACACACATAACTCAATTAGAAAGAATATCGATTTTTTCATGTATATCACAAAATGGGCCCTTTCGGGCATTTATCCCATATTGGCCAGAGTCAAACCTTGGTTATGCAACAGATATATGAGTTATATTATGTCAATTATACCAATATGAAATTGGCCAATAGGGGATAGCAGAAACATCTATGAGCGATATTCCTCTATTATGGAAAATACACAAATTTCCAAATATATTCCAAAATAGGCCTTTTTGGGCATTCATCCCCTATTGGCCAGGGTCAAACCTTGTGTATTAACAGGTATAAGTTATTTGATGTCAATTATAACTATGTAAACCTGGCCAACAGGGGAAAACAGCTTTTTCTACTAACACATATAACTCAAGTACAAAGAATATCGATATTTTCATGTATATCACAAAATGGGCCCTTTCGCACATTATCCCCTATTGGCCAGGGTCAAATCTTGGTTATCAACAGATATGAGTTATATTATGTAAAATATACCAATATGAAACTGGCCAAACGGGGATAGGAGCGACATCAATAAGCGATATTCGTCTATTATGGAAAATACACAAATTTCCGAATATATCACAAATAGGCCCTTTGGGGCATTTATTGGCAAGGGTCAAAGCTTGTTTACTAACAGGTATGAGTTATCTGATGTCAATTATACCAATATAAACCTGGCCAATAGTGGAAAACAGCTTTTTCTACTAACTAATATAACTCAATTACAAAGAATATCGATATTTTCATGTATATCACAAATTGAGCCCTTTAGGGCATTTATCCCCTTTTCCCCAGGGTCAAACCTTGGTTATCGATAGCTGTAGCAGCAGCCAGGCAAAGCAGCTCTTCAAGGATAGCAGCACATTGAGCCTCTTCTTGGCAGAAATTCATTTCCATATTCTGGAAATCCATCTTGAACGGTGGTTGCAGAAGATCTAAATGCAGTGGAAGGCTGTATAACGTTTGTTTTATGGGTCTCACTGTACATAATCGCCGTGTACTTTTCCAGGTCCCAAAACATTCGCAAATTGTCGCAAGGGATTTACAAACAGTTGCTAATATTTGCAAAATTGTCGCTAACATTTGCTAACAGTCGCTAATAGTCGCCACCTGTGTTTCGCAAACACTTTCGCAAACATTCGCTCAAGTGTTGCTAATTGTCGCTAAACATCGCTAAAAGTCGCTAACTGTCGCTAATGGCAGAAGCGAACCCTGAGTTTTCGCAAACATTCGTCAGAAAAGTTGGCGAATCTCAAATTCGCTACGTTCGCAAACGTTCGCCGCTCAGTGAGATACCAGCTTTATTGTGGTAATTACCAGATTACTGAAATATAATTTTATTAACCATCAACAATTATTATTTCATTGGATAGATTTAAAGCACATCATTATGCAGAAATTTTTCATCAGTACGGACGGTAGAATAGATAAGCAACATGTATAAAAGTCACATATCATTGGCCTTGTCTTCATATGCAAAGTCAGACAGTTACGAAGAGTTTTCCCCATGTAAAATACCCAACCATGAACATAAACAATGATAAAAATTGAACGTTAACAAGTTGGTTTTAAATGTTGCAAAGTGTGAAAATATGTTAATTGGTAGTAAACAAAGATTGAAGAAATGGAACAATATAAGTGGTGATTCTTGTGTGTATATAAATGACACACCTATTATGAAAGTGAATGTTTGTAAATATTTGGGAGTTTATATTGATGAGAATTTATCATGGAATAGACATATTGAATATCTGAAATCAAAAGTAGTGAAGAATCTGTATCTGTTAAAAAGAATACGATATTTCATTACTCAGAAAACAGCTGAATTATTTTACAAATCTGTCATTCAAGCTCATTTTGATTATTGTTCTGTGGTGTGGGGAAACACCAACAAAACTAATTTAGATAAGTTGCAATCTCTACAAAACCGATCCTTGAGGGCAGTGTTGAAGGTGAACCAGTTATTCCCAAGTAGATTATTGTATTCTTCATTGAAATTAGATCGATTGCACATTCGCAGATCAAAGCATTTAGCTCAAGTTATGTATCGATGTGTTCATCATACTGCCCCACCGTATTTGAATCAACTTTTTAGAGTACGTCAATCACATTATGCCACAAGGTCGGGCGACATGCAATTGAATATTACACGCCCTAAAACAGATTATGGTAAAAGATGTTTTGTATATAAAGGTGCTTCTTTATGGAATGATTTAGTCCGACATGTTTCTTCTGATGATTCCATTGATACATTCAAAAAACAATTACATAAATACATAAAATAAGTATAAATATAGGATGCTTAACCGGATGGAGTTTAAAGCCATTCCTTTTTTTTTACTCATCAATTCACACCATGGGCGTAAATCCCGGGGGGGGGGGGGGGATGGGGGGGATATATCCCCCCCTGAAATGGAGGAGGGGGGGATGGCCTGTACAATCATCCCCCCCCCCCTGAATTTTGAGGGGAAAAAATGGAGGAAGCAGAAATGTGATTGTATCAATTTTGGCATATTGCATGACGTTTGTACGCCGGCCTTCAGACAGGTAACAGAGCTGAACAGTATTCTATCTTGTAGGAAAATGTATACTTTTCTCAAGCGCTCGCTCGCTTCGCTCGCTCGCGAAGAAAGTAACATCGACATACACTGTAAGGTATGGCTCAGGCGTTGACAACGTCAAATGGTATAGGTCTACATATAAACATGCTATGACGCGAGTAACTGGGGACCATCTGCAAAATATGTACGAAAACATACAAACAAACAATAACAACAACTTTATCGCCATAATTGAACCCCCTCCATTTCCTGAATCATTCCTGAGAAACGACAGTGACTGATGACTCAGTCAGGATACATCTATGGGCATACCAAGGGAAGATCAGGGACGTCGAATCTATGGGGGCAAAGGGGCATTTGCCCCGCCCCAAAGGAAGTGTTCAGACAGACAAATCATTGGTATCCCCCAAGCAATTTCCGAGATTAGGACAAATCTCGAACTTTCTTAATGGAAAATTGTCCAAATATCGCCAGAACTATGCACCAGATCGTTGTATTGCAATCATGAACATGCAAAAGGTCCGCTATACAGGATAAGGGATAAACTTTGTACACTTTTGACATAGACGTATATTCCCTAATTTATCAAAGAGTGTGCAGCAGATCTTTCACTTAACAAAAGCAACCTAATATGTATAGATGCGTCGATGGGGGGGGGGGGGGGGATGGTTCTCAAATAAAGTGGGACAAACAAAAGCGAAAAATATAGCTACAAACGGCAGTTTTTGGAGTGTAAAATGTTAAAATTTTAAAGCTCGCTCGCTCCGCTCGCTCGCATTTAATGGCTATGCCATTCTCTTGATGTTGCTGCCAGTGATTGTGAGCAGGTGCGCCCCCCTTAATTTCCAAAGCGAAAAATATAGCTACAAACGGCAGCTTGGGGACTGTAAAATGTTAAAATTTTAAAGCTCGCTCGCTCCGCTCGCTCGCATTTAAACCGCTATGCCATTCTCCTGATGTTGCTGCCAGTGATTGACAGCAGGTGCACCCGGTGCGCCCCCCTTAATTTCCAAAGCGAAAATATAGCTACAAACGACAGTTTTTAGGACTGGAAAATGTCTAAATTTTCAAGCTCACTCGCTTCGCTCGCTAGCATTTAATCAGTATGCCATTCTCCTGATGTTGCTGCCAGTAATTGCCGGCAGTTGCGCCCGGTGTGCCCCCTTAATTTCCAAAGCGAAAAAATACAGCCACAAACGGCAGTCTTTGGACTGTAAAATGTCAAAATTTTGAAGCTCGCTCGCTCCGCTCGCTCGCATTTAACCGCTATGCCATTCTCCTGATGTTGCTGCCAGTAATTGCCGGCAGTTGCACTCGGTGTGCCCCCTAAATTTCCAAAGCGAAAAAGTATAGCTACAAACGGCAGTTTTTAGACTGTAAAATGTCAAAATTTTCAAGCTCGCTCGCTCCGCTCGCTCGCATTTAATCGCTATGCCATTCTCTTGATGTTGCTGCCAGTGATTGTGAGCAGGTGCGCCCCCCTTAATTTCCAAAGCGAAAAATATAGCTACAAACGGCAGTTTGGGGACTGTAAAATGTCAAATTTTTGAAGCTCGCTCGCTTCGCTCGCTCGCATTTAATTATCATTCCATTCTCCTGATGTTGCTGCCAGTAATTGCCAGCAGTTTACGCCCGGTGCGCCCCCTTAATATCCAAAGCGAAAAATATAGCTACAAACGGCAGTTTTGGGACTGTCAAATGTCAAAATTTGAAGCTCGCTCGCTTCGCTCGCTCGCATTTAATCATTATGCCATTCTCCTGATGTTGCTGCCAGTAATTGCCAGCAGTTTTCGCCCGGTGCGCCCCCCCCCCCCCCCCTTAATTTCCAAAGCGAAAAATTACTAGTACAGCCACAAAGGACATGTGGGACTGTAAAATATCAAAATTTTCAAGCTCACTCGCTTCGCTCGCTCGCATTTAATCGTTATGCCATTCTGATGTTGCTGCCCGATTGCCGGCAGTTGCGCCCGGTGTGCCCCCATAATTTCCAAAAGCGAAAAAATACAGCCACAAACGGCAGTCTTTGGACTGTAAAATGTCAAAATTTTCAAGCTCGCTCGCCCCGCTCGCTCGCATCTAACTGCTATGCCATTCTCCTGAGGTTGCTGCCAGTAATTGCCAGCAGTTGCGCCTGATGCGGCCCCCCTTAATTTCCAAAGCGAAAAAGTATAGCTACAAACGGCAGTTTTTAGACTGTAAAATGTTAAAATTTTCATGCTCGCTCGCTCCACTCGCTCGCATTTAATCGCTATGCCATTCTCGTGATGTTGCTGCCAGTGATTGACAGCAGTTGCGCCTGGTGTGCCCCCCTTAATTTCCAAAGCAAGAATATAGCTACAAACACATGACAAACGAGTTTTTGGACTGAAAAATGTCAAAATTTTCAACGCAAAGAGATTTCACCGTAGGAGGGGAAAACCCCCCTACCATACCCTCCCCCCGCGCTTGATTCGTTCCCTCACATAACCGCTCCTCCTAAGATCAAATCCTGCCTACGCCGATGATAGGCCCCATTATTTAGTAGGCCTTCACAGTGATGTCGCACAGCAAGAGCTGAAATACCACGATTTTGTCATTCAATAATATATTGTGAATATTTCATTTTCTTAGTGTTTTTTTAAAGAAAAGAAAACAAAATTTTCACCACAAGTGAGCACCAGATCGCTGAATTTCAGGTCTGAAAATGCAAAATCTTCCTCGTGTGGGAGAAGGATACCCTCCCCCCCCCCCCCCCCCTACACACCCTTCCCCCGTTCGGTCGTTCCGCTCCCTCTCACAGATATTTCCCAAAAAGAAAAAAATGTTTTCATACTTTTAAGGTCTGATTTTCCGCCGAAAGTCGTCTGACAAGCAAAAAAAAAAGCAACAAGAACAAAAAGTCTTTATGTTGTTGCTGCCAATTTTTTCCCTCTTTATATTTCATGCAAAAGAGTGGGGCATCCGATCCCTGTAAAGCGTGTGTGTGTAGGGGGGGGGGGAGGGGGGCACAAAGCTTCTCCCCCCCCCACCCCCCCCCCCAAAAAAAAAAAAGACTGCGCCGGTCCGGTTATGGGCTTGTAATCGTGGTGATGGTGACCATCCCCCCCACTCCTCAGTATGGATTTACGCCGTTGATTCACACAGTCAAAATATCTCAGCAATACCGATTCTCTTCTGTATTTGAAATTCAGTGTTACATGCCCTTATTTTTTTTTCTTCTTTTTCTTTATGTTGTAATCTAAGGCCTTGTAGATAATGTTTTTCTTTCCTTTACTACTTTTGTATCTGAAACTAGCTATCATGGTGCATATACCTTGTTTCTTGCTCTTTGCATATTATGTGATGTATATCCTTGTCATACTGTATGTATAATGTTTGTATTTTTAACCTGTATGTGTGGACCCCTCTGAAAACCAGCCTTTGGCTGACGAGGGTGTTCCACCCCATGAGTGGAAATAAAAATTGAATTGAATTGAATTGAATAAATTAGAATGTCACCTTACAGGTCAGCAACTGCGTTACCATTTTGAGTGGCGTTGTGTTGTTATTTTCGATGTCAAAGTATTTATAGACTTGTTCAAAGCTACATAAACAGAATGATCTGACGAACTTCTTCGCATGTAAATGTACACATTCGATCAAAGTCATACGCTCCATGTCGACGTTCTTATACAGCACCAGAAGCAGCACACTCAAAGCTGGGCATCGAAGATATGCGCATCCCCGACGCCGCCATTACTGCGTCGTCCTACTACAGCGCCTCGTTCACCCCGCAGCGAGGTCGGCTGAACACTGGCTCCTCTGGCTCGCTTCGAGGAGCGTGGACAGCACAGATCAAAGACCAGTCGCAGTGGCTGCAGGCGGACCTACAGAGAACACATCATGTGACAGGCGTTATCACCCAAGGCAGGTCGGACAGCGATGAGTGGGTGACGGGTTTCAAGGTGGCCCACAGCAAGAACGGACGTGATTGGCTCTACGTTCAGACCAGATCATGCATGGGCGTTCATGACAGGGTAATTTAGAACGGTTATCAGGAGTCTAGGAAATAGTGGTTTTTATTGACAGACGACCAAAGGCCAAATCGCACAGATGTGGTGGTGGGGGGGGGGGGGGGGGGGGGGGTGGTGTATGCATTGACGTAAAGGAAATTATTTCATATTCATACTGTATGTAGTATGTACATACACTATATACATATATACTGTGTGTGTGTGTGTGTGTGTGTGTGTGTATCATAGAATGAGATGAAATAAACATATACATATACATTTTACAAAGTCGATAATAATTATGCATTCATAGCATAAACGAAAGGTGTCAAGAAATCAAAATATATAGGGTCTATTAGTGTTATCAGAGAGATTTCATAACCTATAACTGTAATTCAACAAGTGCATTATCTTTACCAATGGGTTGGCCACTATCTATAATAGTGAGATCAATTTTTCGATTCTCCTGAGGACATGGGCTAAAGATTCCATTTGGAGCCTTGTGAAAGTTTGTATTTTCTTGTTGCCATGAAGGGAAAGCCTTTTTGAAGCTCTGTGCTAGTCGAGATCATCAAGAGGTATTACTGATATTGTTATCGATATCTATTATGTTTACGTACTTTATCGACATCTACACATGTAAAATGTTTGAAGAACATGTGACATATATCACTGTTTCAGATCTTCGTCGGAAATAGCGACCGTTCGAGTCTGGTGACCCACGAGTTCGTACCAGCCCTGACCGCTCGGTTTGTTCGCCTCCTGCCGCAAAGCTGGCATCAAGACATCAGCATGCGCTTCGAGCTTCTCGGGGCAGGGGTGGCCGCCGGTGAGCAGTCAGTAAAATTATGTGGTGGCTGGCTCATTAGGGCATTGTACATTTATATTTACCCTCCCTTTAATGTTTTATAGTTTGTTTCTTGATCTATACTCATTTTGATGTTCATTTTAGTAGAAGCTTCGAGCTTCTCGGAGCGGGGGTTGCCGCTTGGTGAGCAGTCAGTGGAATTATATGGTGGCTGGCTCAGTGGGGCATTATACATTTATATCGGATCCCCTCCCAAAAATCTTTTGTTATATTTTTTCTTGATCTATATACTTACTTCAAGCTCAATTTAGTAGCATATTCGACAATGAATAAATGGATCCATGACAACATTGAACAATGAATGAATCCACTCTAATGAATTTGTTGGTATTAAAGTATTGACCGTTCAATGTCAGCCTTGTCATCTTATTCCACCCCCCCCCCCCCTTCTTCATACATCTTCTCTTCTCCTTCTCATCTTTATCTTATTCTTTCTCTCCATTCACTTCATCCCATCCTTTTCTTCACCATAAAAATAATGTGCAGAGCCTTCAGATATATTCATTGTAACGAATTTACACTTGCTGTGGACTTGCTATATCCAGGGACGTGGTCCACCTCCCTGCTATAATTGCACGTATTCTTTCGTCACGCAGTCATTAAAGTAGATGCTTGTTTGTGGACATCATTGTCATTGCCGGAAAATTCAATGAAATCAACATATTGAATGTTGTAACATGTGGTTTGTGACTGAACCCCCCCCCCCCAAAAAAAAAAAAAAAAAAATGGAATAGAAGTATCGAATATCTTTTTCTTTCTTTCTTTCTTTTCATCACGAATAGTTTTAAACCTCTGTATTCTCACAACAATAGACGGTTATACAGATTATACGGCAGTATTATTGTTTAGAAGTATTTATTTTTTATCAAATAACAGACATTTCCCAGGAGTTCTTGCCTCTGGGATTGGAGGATTACATCGTACCAAACACCAGTATGACTGCGTCGAGTGTGTATAGCGCAGCGTATCCCCCGAGCCGCGGAAGACTGCGTTTGACCCCCTCCAGCGGGTTCCAGGACGCTTGGGCAGCACGCGCGAACAACGTCAACCAATGGCTACAGGTATATCATTCACACTTCGCCAATGCTTTCTGCGATCTTTTGTTCCTATATATTATAACATAGGAACAAAAGATCTTGTCATTATATAATTATAGGAACAAAAGATTTTGTCCCTATGTATTATAATTATAGGACAAAAGATCGCAGGCAGCACCGGGAAAATGCGTCTCAAAAACTGGGCCAAAGTCAGGTACTATAGCAGTTAGAAAGCATCTTTTGGTTTTCTTTATATTTTTGACTATGAAAAGAATGCCTCTTTGAGTAGTTCATGACGTCAGGATTGCTTATATTAAGGATGGCGCCATCTATTGATTCGCTGCGAACTGGGTTTTCATGTCCTTGAAACGGAGATAGGTAAGGCGTTCAGTGGCATTTTAGTCAATATAATGTTCATAATCTATTAAAGGACAAGTCCACCATCATATACATAAGGATTGAGTGAATGCAGCAATATTAGTAGAACATATGAGTGAAAGTTTGTGGAAAATCGGACAATCCGTTCAAAAGTTATGAATTTTTATAGTGTCTGCGCAATCACTGCTGGATAAGAAGACTACTACGGTGTATGATGTCACATGCGTATAACGATAAAATGAAAATAAAAAGAGAATTTAACAAAACTTTACTTTTTGAATAAAGTGCACATTTCTTCGACTTGTTACTGACATATGTTGACGGTTATATTATTCCCCCTGTCTTCTGAAAGACAGAAGTCGAGTGTTCTTTTGTTATGCGAGGCAAATGAAAATTTGTTGAATTTTCTTTATTCTTTCTTTATATCGTTGTACACATGTGACATCACAAGCTATAGTAGTCTTTTAATCCAGCCGTGACTGAGGAGAAATTTCAAAAATTCATGAATTAGGAACGGATTGTCCAATTTTCCTCAAACTCTCACTGATGTGTTCTACTAATACTGCTGCATTCACTCAACCTACATGTCTATGAAGGTGAACTTGTCCTTTAATGATATACAACTGTGTTCACATCCTCTTTTGCTTTAAAACATAACATCTTTTGTCAAGCGAAACAAATTTGTACTGGTATTGTATCTCAATATACGTGCATTTTGCTTCAATTATCTCACGTCTTCATCGACTGCTCGATAGAACATGACATTGTTTGGAACAAACCGTTTAGATAGAGAAAAACGTAACCGATGAGAGTAATCAGAGGCTGATTTCTTGCAGCTAGCTCACAAACAAAGGCGATCTTTTTGAAATATGACACAGCAAATCTTTGAATTCATATACATCTACGTCTTTAATAGATCGACCTCAGAAATCTGTTTCGGATCACTGGATTGGCAACGCAGGGTCGTTCGGGCGAATGGGTGCGCACGTACAAGGTAGCTTGTAGCACGGACGGAGAGAATTTTCACACAGTGCAGACTATCTGCCCGAATGGCGAAGAAGACAAGGTAAGCGGACAGACCACAAAGCAGTATGAGATTTTTTTTTTCCAATGGATTTTCCGAATGCAATATTCACAAGCAGAAAGGTTAAAAACTGACGTCATTAATCTTGAGTCACCTATTTAAAAGTTATTCCCCTGACAACTGATTTTTTTTTTTACCATAGTGGAGAAGGTAAGAGAAAGTTAGTAAAACGTGAAAAAATGACTAAATTTGCTTAAAATCTACGATTTTCAAATTTTTCCACAATATTCAACCCCCTTGAATGATACAAGCACTTCCAAATAACCGGTACAGTTGTAGTATTAGTAGAAGTAATATAGTTGAAGTAGTGGAAGCAGTAAAGGTACTTAATACAGTACTATATAATACTTCATTTCTTCTCTATACGTCTTTCCTTTCCATTGTCTCTTGTTGTTTGTCCTGTCCAAGTCTTTGTTTCCTTCGAGCATCTGTGAGCCTGTGTGTGTGCGTCTGTTACTCTATTTTTTTTTTCTTTCTTTCAATTCATTGAGTGGCCCACATCTCTACAAGCATGTCTTATACGCGGGCCTCTCTTTTCCAATGATACAATGATTTGGGAACAAGTTAGTGTACGTTTATATTTTGTATAATAGCATTATATGTATGTGATTTTATATTTTATTGAAAACACAAACTAAAGTTGAAAATAAAACTTAATATGAATTGAATTTGAATTTCTTTAGATCTTTACTGGGAACTCAGATCGGTCCACAGTGGTGACCAACACCCTGCCCAGGCCAGAGCTTTGCCGGTTCGTCCGCTTTCTTCCCCTCACGTGGTACGGCCACATCAGCGCACGCCTGGAACTCTACGGAAAAGGCCCTATCGCTAGCGAGTAGTCCGGCATCCACCCCGCTTCACAGCGCAAGAACGTAACCAGCTCGAAGAATGTTAAAACTTGTGTCGAAGGATGAAACTTTTAATTCAACGATAGCTCACTACATATAGCATAGGGAGAGAAAAAGGGAGAGGGAGAGAGAGAGAAGCAATCCCATTCAAATCATGTTAATACAATTTCACGTCTAAGCTAGATCGAAACTAAATGACAGGGTCAGCAAGATTCCAACTTATATTTTCTGTCGTAGTTAATGATATTATTACCATAATCATTATTTTTGTTATTACTGTTATTGTAATTATATTTTATCATCACTATCATAATGATTTTTATCACTATCGTTATCATTTCTATTAGTATTCGAACAAACTAATGTGATATTTTTTTTTATCTGAAGTGCCTCCCACTGTAAAATTTAATGGTCTTTTTTTTTATTTTTGCATTATATCCATTATTATGTTCATTTTATTTTCAAGTTGATGGACTATATAACATAGCTTTATGTTACAAAACGTCATTTCGAATCATATTAGTGATAACTTAGAAGAACTATGTGACATCTCATGAAAGTTACCGGAACTCCGACCTTATCTATGCAAATGAAAGTAACAAAACTCTAGACAAACAGAACACGCCACGAAATTCGAATGAAGTCGTTAGGGATGTTAAAATCTCTCACACTGGCCTTGGTGATAATTCTTTAATATTACTTACTTGATCGTACACGAGTGTTTGTTTTGGATTTTTATAAAGCTTGCTATGACTAACACGAAACTAAAGTTTTCAAGTTTGTTGATATTATTTCTTTTAGAATGAGTAAGATTCAATAACCGACCACTATGCGAAGTTAAATCTAACTTATACCAAGCTTATATTCCGGCCGAAAACTCCTAAAATGCTGATTCCATTTTGATTAAGACAAGAATTGATATGACACCTTCAGTCGTGTTAAAGAATGATTAGTATACCTTTTTCTTTTTTTTTTTTTTTGCTAAGTAAGCAACATGTGATATGAGCAGGAAATCTGACTTCACGATCTAATATCATCAGCATAACTTAAATTCTTATTCGTGAAAATCCCGTAGTCAGAAGTTAACGTGGTAACGTCATCATCAGCAGTAGTATTATAGTAGCAGCAGTATTTTTAACTTAAACATACCGGAGGTGTACATGAAAAAAAAAAAAAAAAAAAAACTATGTAAGTTGCCTTGTTATTTTATAGAGATTATGCCATCATTGCTGTTCGATATCAGTAATAAAGCAATTTAGTCACGAAAGCATGATCATATCATTATACTCTGTGAAAATAAAGCCATGCGGCATGATGTAAGAATGTTATTCCCTCACAGTCGAAGGATCAACAAATGAAATAAGCCAGTTCGGAGTTCCACTTTGTGCATGAACAGAAAAAGGTCATTCGTACCAACAGGCATATTGGTTTTAAGATTCACTGGGATAAACATCTGTGATGTAATGATAATTCATATAATCCTCATAAATGCTGCTTGCCAGCACATCCACCTGATAGCATAAGTGGTATTTGGCAATATCAATAGAAAGAGATTATTAAATACAATCAATGCAAATTAATGAAATGGATGCTTTCCCAAGTGTTAATTGACGGATCATTCTGGTCATCTGATCTATGCGCATGTTCATTCTTTGTTTGAACAGGATTGATGAATTCCATAAACTGCTACGTAAAGCTTCTTATGCATTAATCGCTCTGAAAACGAGTGAAGACCCCCTAACCGAATGAGAAAAAGAAAAGAAAGGTCATTCGGACCAATGTGCTCATGAGCTAACTCCGAACTGGCTTATACAAGAAACGAACTTTAAATCAAGCAAGCCGACAGATAACGCTCCTTACCGATCCCGAAACTTATTCTCGCAACATGACAAACACAAAACTCATTTTGAAAGAGTCAGATCATGTGAAATTGAAGGTGTGTGAGATGGATTGATAGAGAGAGAGAGAGAGAGAGACGAAAAGATATGAATATATGGACAGATAGACAAGGAAATAGACAGACAGACAGACAGACAGACAGACAGACAGACAAATTGAATTGAATTGAATTGAATTTATTTATTTAACCACGGTAAAATCAGCTATAAGCTGTTTTTCAGCAAGGCGTGAAATGATAACAAAACATAGAAATCATACAATGAAGAGAATTCACATAAAAAACACAAAATAATCATTACAAACGAACGCCAGAAAAAAAAAATGAAAGAGAAAAAAAAAAGTCACAGAGTATACATTGTGTAAGTACAGACACACACAAAAAACGAAAAATCAAACATGTGACAAGTTATTGGGAGATAGTAATTACAAAAGCATTGAGTGCTTTGATAAATTCGATATAATCAGGTAGAATGATTAGCAAAGGAGATGTGCGAAATTGCTCTTGAAAATGCAGTAATAGAAGTTAAGGATCTTGTTTCTAGTTGGTAATGTATTGAATAATCTCGATGCCGAATATAAAGTGCTATTTTTAAGAATAGTTGATTTGGGCTTAGGGAGGTTAAGAATATTTTCATGATTACGTAGATCGATATAGATCGATATAGATGGATTAATAGACAAGAATGAAAAAATAGATAAACAGATCTGTACTGGGCGAGGCCTCGGAAAAAGAGGGACTGTTGGGATGAAAAAAAAAATGAACATGGAAATTAATATAATATATTTCTTGGCAATTGCTAGAACACGGATATGTCTGGTATGACATTTTGTCCTGATGAGGAAGATGGGGAAACAGACCATTATTTGGGGAATATAAATATTTCGAGAAATATATGTGATAAGTGACAACACGGTGTTATCATTGAATTTGAAGAACGTCTCATTTAGGAGGAAAAAAAAATGAAATGTATCTCCCCGTCCAAGAAGAATACAGTAAATTCAAACAGAAAAAAGAAGAAGTTTAGAACACATTTTAGTTTAGATTTGTTTTTGTTTATTTTCTTGTTTTACTTTAGCAAAGCACATACAATATGATCCACTGAAGAACGTGCAAACATCTATATGTTGGAAAGTGAAAAAAAAAGAAAGAAAATGCTTAATTTGCAGCGCAGTTATTGTATATAAAGAAAAAGTACACGAAACAGCCAGGAACTGAAGATGGAACAGTTCATAGTCACCAATAGTCATCTTCACAGTTTGTGAATGATAACAAAATTATCGTCCATGTACGTCCAATGAGAATGAGACGAGAAAGAGGAGCCCACTTTTTTCTGCCATACCACGTGAGTCTTATTATTTAACTTTGGTGTCGTTAAATTTTCCAAAATCTAAGCCTTCGCATGAGACATGGATAATAACGTTTGTTCAATAATATGCTTTTATAAACTTACCACCTAAACAGTATTGAAATACCCTGTCAAACGTCTTCTGGGGGAAATCAGCATTGATGTTTAGATGCAGGAGCACATTATGGGCAAAGTCAAACTCCAACGAGTTACATAAAAAAAAAAGAAAATTTAAGTCTTCCAAGCGTCCTTTAAACTAAGACATGAGGAAGTTCAGATATGAAACTTTTGACTTGTTAACAAATATTAAGTTTGTTTGTTTTTTTTTTTTGTTCTTATTTTACAACATTACCTTTTGAATTACCTGAGTGTTTTACTCCCCCTTTTTTAAATTCATCTTGGCATATCGGGAATGGGCCACGGAAGGGAGAAAAATGAAAAGAATAGAAAGAATACATTGAATAAAATAAATATAGGTTAAGATACGTAGATATATGTATATATAAAATATGAATTATTAAGAAAGAAAGTACAAAAGAAAATTAATTGATACACTTTGTACTGACCATATCGACTTGAACGAAACAATGATTGTCAAGGCCAAATGCAAGAAATTCCATCTAGGGGCGTGTGACTATGTCATCCCCCATCACACACACTATGTTCCTAATTTCTATAATTTCACATATCTCAGCTCAGAGCAGAATACCTTCTGATGCTTAGATTTAAACTGTTGTAACTTCTTTCTTTAATTAGATATCTATATTCAAATGGCAAAAACAACAAACTTCAAGATAAACGCTCTCTTAACGACTTAAAATAATAATATGTCTTTGTTACGAATATTCTTACAATAACCAGAGGTTGATGTCCTTGTAATGATGGGCAGACTTTGGAACAGGTTATCACGCTGTTCGTAAATCAGTAATGCCAGTTGCGATCATTATAGATGCTGTTTACACGCATACAAATACCTACCGC
This sequence comes from Diadema setosum, assembly GCF_964275005.1. NCBI lineage: Eukaryota > Metazoa > Echinodermata > Echinoidea > Diadematoida > Diadematidae > Diadema > Diadema setosum. Next base: position 28,317,227 of record NC_092693.1, read on the forward strand.
GATAAGATGACATATGAGGTAACGACGCAATATTAGCTGTGTTGGAACCTTGAATCAACGATGAATGGAATAAAAGCGATAGTCAAACTTGTGCTTGTTAAATATGCACAAATTACTGTTGGGCTCAAATTTGGGACTATGCTGGGATGGGCTGGGGCTGGGGTCATTGAGTATCATAAAAAAGGATAGGCGGAAGTCATGTGTTTCTATTTTAATCTTTAAACATATCAGGAATGGGGATTACAGGAAAATGTTCCTTTTTACCGAAGAGGAGAAACTTAAACAAGAAAGGAGAGAACTCGGCATGAGACATGAGCCTTTCAACGGGACAGTTTAACGTTTTCCCATTATCATTTAAATTCAGTCATATTTTTAATGTATAGGCCTCGTGTAAATTTTATATGATAAATATGTAGTTTAAATATACCCCACGCTGATAGGATCCTGTGGAAATTTTGGAATTTCAGGAATGGTTAGCTCAACATTTTGAGTTGGAATTTAACATTTACAAAAAGTTTGGAGGAATGACAACATTTTAAAATGTTGACTTACCATTTCAGTTTTAAGAGTGAGGGATGGAAGATCTCAACATTTTAGTCAGAATCGTCATGAGCTTGGTTTCATTTGGGGGCGGTTAAAGTTTTGCAATAAACATGAAAAAAAAACAACAAAGCAAGGGAGCAAATGCTATCCCAGAAGGGGAAAAATGACATCGCAAATAACCCTTAAACGCTGTGTGATAAGGACTTCTTTATCACTCGATAGAACGTAATTAGAAAGATTAAGGTGCAGACGCGAAACAATGTTTTGCTGTCAAATCCTAAACTGGCCGACAGTGTCCTTGACCCTTGTTCTACTTTACTGTTCCCTACACCCACTTTAATAGCCAAATACATACATATATATATATATATACATAAATGTTTTAGCTTTTCTTCTTTTCTTTGTTTTTCTATGTATTTTCCAAACATTCTCATTCATTCTTAATAATGCATCCTCTACTTTTTTTTATCTCTTTATACATCTCTCTTTTATATCACTCCCATTTGCCTTCTTTCATTCTTTTGCTTGTTTATCTATTCTGCTCCTTCTATTGCTTTACTTCAGTTATATCTTTTTAATCTTTTTTTTCAAATATCATGATTTCGTTTTTTGTTTAATCCTCTCCCTTTCCTTTTTCCATTATCGTCTTTCATCGATCATGCATATTGTGTCATGTGACTCGTCCTATACTCTCCACTTTACCTTCTACTTCCCAAACCTTCTTTCTCTTTTAACCTCTTCTTTTCTGTTTCTCTTCTCCTTCCCCATTCTCTTTTATTGTTCTTCATAATAAATTCTTTTCAGTTGCTACTGCAACTGCAATCTCTTTTGATACTCAAGTCCTCTCCTCTTCCCGTTTCGGTTTACCCTCTCCACTTTCCCCAAATATCTAACTCATTTCCCTTTCTTCCGTCCTCTACACTGTGCCCGTGTTTCTTTTATAGGTAGCAGAAAATGACCACAGAAGCTAGGTTCCAACATCCAAAGCACATGATGAACGCAAACATTTCTCGGCAGAATCTTTTAGTACCTACCTTACTTGGATACAATAGCGTCAACCGATAACATTACATTGATAAAAGGAACAATCATTGCTGTGTACTGTATGTTCGTGTTACCTGGGATAGTGAGTAAATTGTTACGAAATTGGACACTGTGTCTCCAAGCAAACATTGACGGATCTGCATGTGATATGTAGATTTGTGTTCTGCCAGAATATAGCTAGTTCTCCACAAAAGACATCTAACCATAATAGAATTCAATAAATGTTAGTCGGAGCAAAATACTGAGAGGACAAAAAGACTTAACATTATATTACTAACATAATTACTCTATGCTATCAAGCGCCAAACTATTCCAGAGTTCATGTAGTCATTTTTTTCTATGTAGCCCTGTTATCATTATTGCAATTATAATTATCATCGTTACCATAATTACTGTTGTTGTCATTGTTTTTAATATTAGTTCCCCTTTAAATCAGTATTAGTATAATAGTGATCTTGACAGTGATATGTATCCTTGAAAAGAGTGATATCCTTTCACCTGTTCAGAAATTTATAAGAAAATCAGAATGAGGATAAATTTAGATTGTAATGTTATATTAAAAGAGAAGGTAATGATTACTTCCAAAGGAGCAGATTCTAAGCTTTGAATTGACATATGACTCCGTACCAATCGACTTTCTTAACCTGTAATGATATTGGAAATAAAGCGCCCACTCTGGAAAAGTATTTAATAAGAAAAGAGGCTTTAAAGTATACGGTCTATTCCAGCGCTTAAATCTTACCAAGCTGTTCTTTCTGCGATGAATGGGACAAACTACATACTGTTAAAAAACAAACAAACAAACAAACAAAAAACATAAAAACAAAAATGAGGGGATTATCAGATGAAATTAAATTTAAGCATGCTCTATCAACACATGATATTCATGACTACTGCCAACTTTCAAAGCAGTAGCGTCATCTTTTCAAAAGCTATTAGAGTTGTAAGTGAAGAGTATGTAAAGAGTTTCTGTAAGAAACGAAAATGGTCCTCAAGAAAAACCTAATTACACTATTCTACAAAAAGAAATATTCTAGAAAAACTGATAAAAGCACAACTTCCCGGTCGTTTTACGATCACAAACTTTAGAATAAAGTAGAAGAATTCCTCCTTCAGAAAATACAAAGAACTTACAATTGACCCGTTTCACCTACTTTCAGTGCTGACATAAAATCACGGCGACTTTTTTTTTGTGATGAATGGTTACATTTTATCTATAAATATATTGAGCAAACTGCGCACTAATTTGGACAAACCATGTCTGTTGCTTATCTTGAAAAAAAAAATATAAGTTGAAGTTGAACACCCAATTAAGGCTCACTTCACAGAGCTATCATTATCTTTATTATTGTCAGTTCTCCCTCATGCGATCGTTAACAGAATATCAGCAGGAAAATACAAGGCCCAGTAATGCAGTACATGTATTTCGTGTGAACTGGATTGTCCGATAGTACTCTTCTGCAGCCATCGAAAAAATCAAGATTTGCACAGGAGCTTGCCACGTTGGGGTATATTTTAACTACAGCAGTCTTTGATAATAATAATAATAATAATAATAATAATAATAATAATAATAATAAAAAAAATAATAAAAACAGTTTTAAACAAGGCCTATATTGAAAAATATGAATGAATTAACATGATAATGGCAGGATGTTTAACTGTCTCGTTGCAGTATGAAATCCCTAAATTCAACATTGAAGTTGAAACATTAGCTAAAAGGTTCAACTCACAGTTTATGCAGTGAACACGTGACTAGCATGAGATCCAAGAAGTAAAAACAGCAAATTTCCATGCAAATACAATCACTTCTCTCACTAGTCACTAATCGGTACCAAAGTAGCATAAATACAAATAAAATCAGGTATTGAGGCTACGAACATAAAATTGCAAACAGACGAATCCTTATGGAAGCCAACATCTTTTATTTATTTTATTACTTGACGTATTTTGCCGGTATGCATGTATAATTTCGTATTTGTTAACCATTATCTACCATGTAAAGTCGAATACATGCCTATGTTATATCTTCTGATACATTTCGTGTTATGTTTGACGAAAAAGAAAGAAGGAATGAAATAAATGAAATGAAATGAAATGAAAATGAAACGTATGCGAAGCACTCGCTTACAATTCTAAATATTGGTCATTTATTTGTAGGTTTACTTGTAGATGTCAGTTGTGTGCACATTTGCCTTAATTGTCACGAATACCGAAAGATCAATTTTACCCAGTAATCTTATCTCTTATTTAGTATAGGTTTTCCCATTCATTTTCAAACTTTTTTCATTCAATTTCACAATTTTTACTTCAATTTCGTCGCGGAATGTCGGGAGTAGGCCAATCTTACTTTCAAATTCGTCTTTCGTCGTTCATTTTCAAATAAAGTCCATTCAATTTAGTCATTTGGCATACATTTTCGTCATTACAGTTCAAATTCGTCAGTCTCACTCGCAGCACTCAAAACAGCAGGATCGATTTCGTCTTTTGTCAATCATTTTAGTTAAATTTTCATTCATATTCGTCTCATATCTCTACCCGGCGTGATTTTCCAGTCATTCATGTATTTTTTTTTTCTGTAACCGTTCACATTTTACATTCAGGAGTTAACATACACACAAGTGCCCCCCCCCCCCACACACGCACACAGAACCACAGATACAGACACACACAAGCAATCCGAGTACACACTGATATAAAACATATATAAACACTGATATAAAACATATATAAACTGTTTATATATAAGAATATATAAACAGACGTATACCGTCTCGCAAACGAAAACACTGACAAACGATTTCTAGGCAAAAATGATTAAAGACAAAATTTAAGTGTAGAATTGTCGCCTGTTTAATGTCAAAGAATGGATAACATAATTATGTTTGCTGCTTTCCAGGGTACAAAATTTAAACTTTGCTTCATGTATTATGATGAGAAAACCTGATCATTACCAGTTAAAGTTCAAAATGTGACACTGACATACTGCCCTGGGTTATGACTTTTGACTGTCGTTTATCCTTCAATTATTTTTGTTTGCAGTCTTGTTTTTTGTGTGTATTGTTAAAGCAAATGGTTATAGGGAATAATGTGTAACGATACAGTTTACGAGAGAAAGTAAAAATATGTCGGCTTAAAGTTGGTTCACCATCAAAATAAAGAATTGACAATATCTGACTAATTTGAATGAAAAATTTATGAAATTGTGTGAACAAAGACGAATTTGATCTTCACATTCTGCGATCCGTCAGCGGGAGGGACGAATTTGAATGACAATTGACGATTCTGAATGCTATGTCTTCGAAAATGTTTGACGAAAAACGAATTACAATGACAATTGACGAAATTGAAGTTAGGATTTGCGTTCCACCTGCTTCTCGGGACGAAATTGAATAATAAATCTTTGAAATTGAATGACAAAAGTGCGAAAATGGATGGGAAAACCTATATTAAGAATGTTTGTAATAAAATTCTCCTAAATCTAAGTTAATCAAATTTGGGTAATTTTTCCTCCATTTCAGAATTATCTAAACGAAAACATTTCCGAGTTTATGAAGTATTGAGTTCTTTTGTCCTAGAATTTTTAAGGAAATGCATCAAAATAACATAAATCAAACCAAAATCTATATATTGTAATTTAAGCCTTACATGCAGTGTATGAAGACCTTGGAAGTTTTATAACTTTTCATTTTCTCAATAAAAATACTGGCAGCAATATGTGTGGTTGCGACTATGCACGTAGGCATTTGGTTATAGATATGGAGATATTCTGTATCCTTTGTGCTTATAGTTCTTACAGCTTTATGTTTATTTGGGTTTCAAATGCCTTTTAGATTGCTTCAGCTTATAGTGATTAAACATCGCGATATGACTCTTGAAACTACTCATTAATTTGTGTTTTGAAACTTGGGTTTCGCGAAAGACATTAATTCCAAATATCGCAAAGCTGACATCATTTTTCTTTTGCTTTGCTTCATTTCTGCGGAAAGGAAGGCGTGCCCCATAAGTCATAACAATATCTTATCTCTCGCGTTATGTCAATGCCACCATCAAAGCAAAAACTTGGCAATGACCCCGTTTGCCTTCAACCGTGCCCGTTGGTACAGCAGTAGGTTTCATGAGCATGGCACAATACACTCGTGCTGAGAAACAGAGAGTGCTAAAATCTTGGTCTTGTATAACGTATCTCGCCTATGTCAACATAAATCCCCTGCCCCAGAAGAGCACCGAACGGTTTATCGGAACAATTGAGGGGCTGGTTATCTAGTAAGCGCTACCCTGTTTACCCTTGGGGTTAATCATTTATGACGGCTCGGATAATTAATTAACGTGATGACGACTCAACATTACCGCACAATCCTAAAACAGCCCCGCCTGTTTGACGACATCAGGCGATCAAACTGGTAGCACGGTGGGTTTTTTTTTCTTTTTCGTTTGGAAAACTGGAGTCATCTGTGACATTCACTGGATCAGTCGTCCGCTACTCTTGAAAGGATAAGGAAGCTGAAACTGTCAAAGATATTTAGATCAACAAATAGGACACAGTTTGCTTCAAAATAGACGATTTTTTTTTTTTTATCGCCCTTGTATTGGACAAAAAAGGAAACGCTGGATATACGTGGATTGGACTTAGAATTATAATATAGTGTGTTGAAGTTGGTAAACTTTACTATTCCATCTTTGGACGGACATCTTATACCGGATATTGAATTTTAAACCAGCACATTCCTGGTCTTTGACGAATTTTAGAGAGGAAAGCACTGCACAAGAGGACAGACATTCTACAGGAGGAAAACCAAGCGTCACTCCTCAACATGGCTTGGAAGCATATGGGGCTGCTGGCCGCCATTTTGTTGGTCGCACTTAGCGTAATCCAGGTAACTTACATGTTGATGTGATTTCTGACGTTATATTAATGTGCACACTATACACACACGATTAGAATTGCCGCGGAGTTTCGTTTAATTTCATTCTTTACATATAGTATAAATCTGTATCTCACAAAAACACGAAATTTGACCCCCAAAAATGTATATATATCATGCCGTGTAATGTTCTATTCTCTGTCCACATTCAACCATCATAAAAGTGCGAATTCATTCTCTGTTTACGAGACATAGTGTTAAAACAATGTGTTGTTTTGCCTTTTTTCTCCAATTTTGTTCATTAAAGTTTGTAAGCATATTCTTACTCGAGTTTTCAATGTAAACAATGTATTATGCAGTGTCGCTCTTATCGTCTTTATGTAATTTCTTAGTGCAAATCATCCGATATCACCGATCCGTGCTTGAGAGTCTGTGGAAAAAGAAGAAAGATTTGTTGCCCATGCTGGTCAAATCAGGTTGTACCCATATTTCTGCTGAAAGATGATTATGAATAGATATCTGGCCAATATCTATACATAGAACAGAAATAAGTTGGATTTTCATAATCATATCAATACCTACATTAGTGTTTCTTTCTTTATGGATTGAATCCATTTTGCGCGTCAATTATTTATATCCGAACTGAAGTGGTCCATAAAGTAGGCGAGTGCCTAACTTTCCTCCATAACGCTCGCTATGAATGATGGGTACACAATAAATCGCTCATACTTTGTGTGGTTATTGTGTCGTGAGAGTAGGAGTGGTATTATAAAGTACAGTAAATGCCACAGGTGGGACTTTGTCACTTTTCATGCATAAACGTTAGTTTATTTATTTCTAAGAACCTAAAATGCACAAACGCAACAGCGAGAAAAAAAAATCTTTTATCCTAATGATAATAAGAACATGACACAGTGAACTTACGTTGAAGTATCGTGTTTAAACAAAAAGGAAAAGAAAACCCCAACATAATGCTTGAATTCTGTTTGAATGCCTCTTCGGCTTGAACATCTCAATAATGCATGAAGTCCGTGCCATTTCTTAAGGTCAACATGACAAGTTATAATAACATTTGATACAGAGCATTTGGTTTCATTTCAGAGTCTGATTTGAACTAGAATCAGATAATAATTTTGTTTGGAATGGTAAGTAATACCGTGCTGTGTTATTAAATCGGCATTACTTCATCGTACCTCCGCATGTTTTCTCTATAGTACATCCTAACTCTATTATTGACTGTATTATTTTTCAAAATAATATAAATCGCTTGAAAAATGAATGAAATGGAATTTGAAAAAGGAGTTGAATTAATTAAAAAGAAATGAAATACTCTCCAGCTATCACCGCAGCGCTTCCCTTCAGTGAATGTCATTTGCCATTCATCTCAGCCTCAGCAAATTTAGAATGATTATACCCTTGATGTACCCAGGCACTTCTTTATCTTAATTTGTCAAGGATTTCCATCTGATTCAGCATTAATAGTTCATCCGCACTTGATCAAGAGGTGTATAACAATATAACAATATTGTCTCTATGGCACTTTGTCTCTATGGCCTGGTTTTTCGAAGGGGTTTTCAACCGCCGGACTGCGGTTGCTTGCGAGAGGCAGTAGTTACTTCCTTATTGTTTACGTTTAAAAGATGACTCAAATTCAATTAAAATCAAATCACGTATCTCAAAAACTGGTCTCGATAAGTACAATTCTCTTGTAAACAACCAAAGTAACATATTCATGTACATTTTGTACATGAATATTAAATTCACGGTATATGAGAACGTCATGCGGCTAACCACAATAATATATTGTCGTTTAAAAAATAGAATGAAATTTGTACTACGATATGAGGCTGTGTATAAAAAGAGAACCGTAAGTGTTCGAAACGTTCTTGCAAACCTTGTATTGAAGTATCCTATCATCATGATGCAGACTTTCGCGCCTCTCGTCCAGCCCCATCTTAGCCGCTGCAGACGCCGAGCGAACGGCGGAGACCATCATCTGTGGACAATGGAGGAGGGAGGTTGGGGGGGGGGGGTGGGTGTAAAGGGATATTACGATAATATTAGTTTTTACCGAAGATTCGTTAATCCAGAGGAAATGATGTTTGCTCTTTCCAAAGGTCCGTTACTCCGAATGTTCGTCATTTCGAAATGCACAAATTTCCTACACCTAGATGTTCGTTAATCCAAAATGAAATTGGGGTTGTTAATCCGAACATTCTTGTGGCGCTATTCAGAAGATTCGTTAATACGAAACACATTAATTCTGTATACATCAAATTGATCTTCGTTAATCCGATAATGAAATAAGCTTCCTTATTCCAAAGGTTCGTTAATCCAAAAGAAATCAGGTTCGAGCCTTCCGAAGGTTCGTTAATGCAATATGGTTCGTTGAATCCAAGGTATGTGTCAATCCGAAAATTATGAAAGTTTTGTTCTTACGAAAGTTCCTTAATACACAATTGAAATAAGATTAGTTTTCCAGAGGTTTCTTATTCCAAAGATTCGTTATTCCCAAACACTCAGATTTCTCATCCCTATATATTCGTTAACCCGAAAATGAAAAAAAAATATATAATATGTTATCGTTGATTTGAACATTGTTATTCCAAAGGTGTATTAATCCAAAGATCGAATAAGGTTCGTTAATCAAGAAATGAAATTAAGGTTCATTATTCCAACAGTCCGAATTAATCCGAAAATTAAAAGAGTGATGCATATTAGCGAACCTTCGAAATTACGAACGTTTTTTTCGTTTTCGGATGAACGAATCTTGGGAATAACAAATATTGTTGTAACTGTATTAACGTAGCTCTTTGGCTATTGCATGCCCCGAACCATGGCTTCGTGATAAATCGCACACGTAATACGGAAACGTATTCAGCAATATGAACTGATTACCTCACGTTCAGCCTTTCCTTGCGGTAGGTCTGAGATGTTCCGGGTCATTTCAAAACAATGATGGTGACAAAAAAAAAAAAAAGATATCTTCCTACCCATAACGATTATCATGCATTTCAACCCATACATGATCGTGACAGATAGTTCCTTTGAATGGACTAACAGCTAGAGCCATGAAACAGAAAGAGAAAAAAAAAACCCCACAGCAACAGCATTGCTTGAATATCTTTCATTATTTTCTCAAGCTTGACATGGTCATGGTCGTATTAAGGGACTACTATAATGTTTTGGTGTGTACTTTTTGTAGTTATTAGTTTGCAGATGATGACTTTGTTAACTGTGAACATTTCTTTCATCGCAAATTTCCTTACAACCGTCTCCTGTGAGCTCGGACGCGGTAGAGAATGAAATGAGTAGAAAAGAAATGGAGCAAGAAATAAGACAGAAGCAGGGATAATAAAGTCAACGAAAAAATGTCTTTTAAAGGCACATTATTTTGACATGTACGATATCTCTCAAAGAATACTAGTACACAGACACCACAAGTCAGAGTTTCCCGTGGGGATGTAGGAGAAGGGGGAAAAAAGGGCGCCGGAAACCTAACAAGAATAAACCGGATATTAAGCAAACTCGAGTACTTTATTGGCAACGTGACACGTTGCCACCGTACCGTGAAAAAGTAGCATAAACATTACAAGCTGCATGCAAAGACTGCCTTTCTATAAGATGAGTTGCTGAAAGTAAGAAATAAAGTATCATAGATGCTAAAAATTGACAGCACCATGTATTGACTACCTCCTGTCTGAATTTCAAAGACCAAATATAACGTGAAATTGTGTTTTTGTTTTTTGTGTTCTCATGAAAATTGCTAGTAGGATGTTTTGCATCGAACAATTGCGCTAAAGTAACCGCTAAAACTAATTTTCTATTATGTCTTGGTTGATTTTACTGTATATGTTTTAAGTTCTTTGAAACAAAGTGAGACAAATTACGCGTCATTGGAAATTTTAGAGTAAAAAATGGATTTTCAATTATACGATGAATTCAAAACCGATTGTCTGGACTTCATGAAACCTTCGCGCATGAAGATTTGACACACAAAACACACACTCACACGCACACACTCATTCACAAAGACATTCACGTCTTAGCAATTTTTTGATTGGGTGGAACATAATAAAATGGGTTTAAGTAAAAAACGCTCCTAGCCATTTTTTTTTTTCAGGAGAACTCTGGTCATACTTTTTTCATCCGTTTTGTTCCGGTTTTTTTTTTTTTTTTTTTTTAATCGTACCTTCAAAACTTGGCTGCTAATAGGCAGTGGCAGACGCATTCTTTATGAGTTCAGTAACTTCTATTTATATTTCAAAAAATTTCAAGAAAAAATATCTTTCGACTTGATAAACGGAGATAATATTGTGTATGAGCAATCACGGATTTCAAATTATTTGATTACCTGAAATACACTGTAAACATACGTCAACAATCTTTAAATAACCAGTCGTTCCTTATTATTCTCGAAAAATGGGTTCCTCGCTCTATGTAATTATGGAAATTCAAGCATGAATATAAATTCAAGAATGAAATAAGGCATTCAAATTCATATTTCTTTTTTTAGCTCAGTTTTTATTGTCAACTTAGTCAATTAGTTTGCATCTTTGTTCCAATTTGGAGCATAATTGACATTGAGGAGCGATTTACCATGCTCTTGAGGGACACCCTAACTGATTTCGAGAAAATTTACAAAACTATCAAATCTTTTTTTGTACATCTAATCAGTACTTTTTTTCTGAGCGCCAGAATATTCATGTGTACAAGCTATCATGGCGATTATTATCCCAATTTGTGACAATCATCGTACATTTAGGCCACCGTGGCACATGCTCTCAGAATCACATGTTTATGAATATATATCACTGCCGAAATCAACTTGATGGCGGTAAAGATAAGGGAGAGGAATCGTCTTCTATTTTTTTTACAGTTTCTATTCGCTTTGTGTTACGTCCTTTCAGTCTAAAATATGACTTTTCTTAATATCAAATTCTGCTTGGCATTTCTCCGATAGACCATTAAAGACGCTGAGGTACAGCACCTTTGATGAAAACGGAATTGTAAGGGATGCCTACGCAAAACCCAGGGAATAGAACAATAGAAGTAGGATTCTAAACTAAACGTGAAAGCAAAATACAATTTCCAGAAGTGGAAATCGCAGATGCAAAAGTGTTGAATACAAGTTTTGGAAAGAAAGAAGCAAAATCAAAGGGATATTATGATGCGATAGTTGGACTGATATCCAGATGCAACGACCTATGACATTTTATCTTTTTACCAGACATTGTGCCTACAGCCTTTTTACGAGTGAAATATACCTCTATAGCATTACTCGACGATCACACCGGACGATTTTACTTGGCATCCTGGACATAGATATGACAAATGTACAAAACCGCGCTTTTTTATGAACCTAGACTAAACTAAAACGTACAAGGCTCAATACTCACCTGGTTGGAATAAGCTTTGGATCTTAGTTTACATATTTCATGAAACAGATGGAAGTCACGTTACGAATATATTGATATGTTATATGCCTCACACATGCATTAATCATGTCATTTATTCATACCCTTGTTGTATTCATTCATATTCACATATGTCCTGCCCGGATGAAAAAATGAAAGAGAAAAACAACAACAACCTGATTTCTCCTTTTGATATTTTTTTACCAACACAGATTAACAAAATAGAACCGCAAAAAGGTGACACATAATATCATTCATATAGATTCAGAAGTGTTCTGCATATCGCACTGCAGCAAAGAAAACTATTCTATGTACCATTAATACATTGTTTGAAAAAAATCTCTGAAAAACATTGATGTCACACCTTTCTATCCTGTTTTATCATGTTTGTTTTCCTTTTTGTTATTCTTTTTTCAACTTTCTATCTATAGCCATGACGTTTGGTTGCCGCCCAAGTGTTATAGTTGTTATCAAACATGCTTCGTTTTTCCCATAACATTGTTGTTACAGCTGTGCTCATTACAGCGCATTTATTTACGCATTAAACATGTTCACGATCGGAGGAAAGGGGAACAGCTAGCTGTGATATGTGCAATTACAACCAAGATAAGGCTGCCGCGACTTGAGAAAAAGGAAACGGTAAAAAAATCAATTAATGATTGAAAAATAAAGAAGTCTTTAGGTGCGAAAAAAAAAATCGACATAAAGGAGCAAGATTGAATGAACACCAGACAACGATGTACGGAGGGAATCATATAAAACTATCTCATATCACTGTTTGAATCTTTGAACATTTTTACCATTGCATCCGTCCTTATATGAATGATGACAACGTTAATCTTATGAAGTAGGAAAGCTTTTTGGCTAATCTAGTATCTAAATACTCATTCAACTTAACTTCTCTTGAAAAAAGGGTAGATACCCTAACGTACCAATACATTTAATTGACTAAAATCAATATTTTCATCAGGCTTTATTTACAGTATCGACTTTGGTAGGTCAAGAGTCGAATGATCATCTTATCCAACTTAGATAAATTATGTTTGCGTCTAGTCAGCAATTCGATGGAAATGGCCAAGCAGTCATTTGCTATTGAACTTGCGAATGCACGACCAGGAGCCAAGTAAGTTACAGCTGCAGAACATGAATTAACAGTATGATGTCATTTCAACCTCTCATTCTAAATCGTATTGAATAAAGATGCTACAGAACACAGCATTACACGTACATGTACAATTCTTGAGAAATGTGTTGAAAAGTTCGTGGGTTCGGGAAAGAATTTCCGATTTTTTTTTTTTTTTACATCTAAGATATGCATGACGTTTAGACGTAATATCTCCTGTCAGTGCTGGGCGCATAATGAATGATGTCCAACGAAAAGATTTGCAAGATTCATTGACAATTTGAGTTCCTGATAATCTTACAATGTTTTTGTACAAATATCAGTGACTAACAAAATTATTTGAGCGAAGGTCTTCAATATATTTCAAAGTAGTGATCGTGCTGATCCATCTAAAGAACATTTTGATTATTATTATTTTTTACGGCATTGGTCTCTTCTCCTTGATGAAAACGGAATATGCATTGTCATCTAGCTATATTCTCATCTTCCGAAAGCAACTTTTGATTAAGCATATATTATACTTTGAACAAGTGTTAACAAAGTATCGTTCACTCAGCTACCTGTGGTTGGATGGCATGTATTGGATGACTTCGAAAGGGCGGTGACACGCGCTATCATACCCACTTTATTCCACGACACTCGACAGATAAGATACAGAGAAGGATTTGCAGAGAGAGAGAGAGAAAAAAAGAATATTTAAAGTAGACTTTAAAGAAGAAGAAGGAAAAGCAGGCAAGGAGGTAGCAACAAAAGAAAACGTGGAAGTATAAGAAGAAGAAATTGAAGAAAAAGGAGGAGACGAAGCAGAAGAAAAAGAGTCAGGAAAAGGGAAAGAAGAGGCAGATAGAGGAGGAGGAGGAGTGGGGGTGTAACAATGGAACCAACAATATTTTGGGCTGGTACACAACGAAAAGATAGTGCAGTGATAAGACGTGCGATGCTGTCGTATTGATACGTCATTAAGGGCCAAGTCACATGCTGTTACCGCCGGTGGAGAGAACTATATATATCCAGTTATAGCCTTGCGCAAGGATTTCGATGTGGGCTTATGTCACAGACCCTTAGTTACGGGTCATTCAATTCATCGTACCATAACTGGGGCGATAAAAACTGGGAAATGAGGAAGAAAGAAGCAGTATTCCATCAATTCCAAAGCCATTCATTCCATTCCTGCTCGAGCTACTTTCATAACGTCTCTCTTCTTTTAATGTTGTCCTTTCCCTCTTCTGACTACCATTCACCATTCGGTAAAAATATCCTTTGCCATACGATAGTTGATGAATTGAAATTAATCCAATATTAGGAGCTCTGATATTTTCATCAGGTAAAAACTCATTACACAGGAGACCTTACAAAGAATTTGGAACAGTGAATTGTTTGCACTTTTTCCAAGGGGGACTCTCTTTGGACATGCGAGCCTCTTTAATAGAAAAAAAAAGGAGAAAGAAGGAGGGTTTTCGCACTAGATCATAGCTATCAAATAATTTCCGCAGTAATCAATTTTCTCAAAATTTTGGAACATAAAAGATCGTGACAAAACATTGAGAATATATTTGAGATTATCTTAGATAATAACAAAATTAACGACTGCTAACGTGATGACGATTTTAAAGAAATCAAGACTTTTATTTCAGATTACTGAAAGTTGTATGCTAAAAATTACCTCAAATCTCAAATAAGCACCATTCCTATACGTTCACAAATATTGTCAATTATGAAAGAGCCCTTAAAACATTATCTAAGCCCTGGGTGTGCTGTAATATTGCAGTGACAACGTTCTGTCTGTGTGATGCCGCCTGATTGCAGCAATGCGCTGCTAGATGAGATTATTTGGTAGCAAAGGTCACTCCCTGCTTCCAGTGATTATCTTTATGATGGTTCGATCTGTCAAACATTACGTAATCCAATGTTTAAAATTCATGAAGACACGATTATGCGCTTAAAAGCGACAGACTCCTGGACAAAGGATTGCACTGATTTCTGTGGACAGATTCTTATACACTGATCTTATTTTTAATCCTAAATTTACCGATCAGAAAGGTGAAGTACAAGGTGTCACCATATCCTCATGTATTGTCAAAGCTTGCCCTATACAATAAGATAAAGTCCTTCTTGAAATACACCTTCATTATGTGTTAGAGACGAAATAAACAAAATTTCCCTTACCATGGAAATTGTGACGTAAAACATTGTGTAAAACTGTTTTGTTTCATCAATGGATCCCCTCCTTTTGAACTGAAAAAAAAAATATTGCTTCATGATTTAAAAAAATGATTAATGTCACAATCGAGCCAGCCTAGAATACTGTTTAACCATGAATCAGAGGATTTTCCTCCTATCTTTACTTGAAGGGGATGGCTAATAACTGATCAGTGGGAATCAGTTGGAATGCTGGGGGATGATTGTTCCAATCCTTGTGGGATTCATTTAAGAGTACATTATATATCTATTGTTGTGTGAAAATTATGTGCTTCAGAATGGTAACATATTCAAGTAATGTGCAGTTTAATGTTTCCAGGCTAGCATGCCGTACAGTGACGGTGCACTAAACATTACTTGAATATGAGACCGTTCTGAAGCAAATCATTTTCACACAACAATATATATAATATACTCGTAAATGAATCCCATAAGAAATGGAACAATCATCCCCCAGCATTCCCACTGATTCCCACTGATCAGTTACTAGCCATCCCCTTTAAGGTTATATCAATACCTCCTTACTTATGATACAACAGTAGATGAAATCCAAAGAAAATTTCCAAATAGCAATAAGTGCAATACTAGATAACGCCAGCAATTTAATATATTGAATCATTTATACAATTCAAATTTGATATACATCTTTCTCACATCCGTGTATTTCATCTCTTAAGCATGCAAGTAACAGCTCTTGCGTTTTCCCTTTTATCTTTAATGTCTTTTTATTATTTATGTGTGCATATGCGTGTGCATGTGTGTGCACTTTGTCTGTCTGCATATTGTATATTTACCGAAGTAAATCTGCTTTTCTTTTTTATCCTTTAATGTAATGAATATTTTTACTTTCTCCTATTCCTTTGGTACTTGTGGTAAATTCGTGAGGAAACAAAGACATTTCTTGTGTTTGGCGAGCGAGTCTGACCAGTCTTGTGATGCAAGCGATGTCTTTCTATAGAATATCTAAAAATCAAAACGAAGGCTGAAATTTAAGGATGTGATTTTATCTCAGCGAGTTTACGATTAGGTTCCGTAGGTAGAGAATAGGCTGTGAGTATATTATAGCCGTTTTGTTTCATCTCATGCTGACTGATCACGTTTGTTGGAACATTAGGCTTTCGGGTGGAAGCTCGGTAGTCTTGCCTTCAAGAGGTCGTGGTTTCGTTTTTTCACTCGAGTATGTATGCCCATGATTTTCATCATGGCTATTACTCGAAACACTGAAGAATCGATTTTTTCTTTACGTTGATGAAGGGTAATTTGTCAATCATTTGCAATGATCCAAGCACGCTGTATGAATTTCGTTCGTTCTTTTTCCCAACAGCTGCACTCCGACTTCTGCCTGTGATTCAGCTAGAGCGCTTATTGTTGTTGTTGCTGTTGTTATTATTATTATCATTATCATTATTATCATTATTATTATTGTTATTATTATTATTATTATTATTATTATTATTATTATTATTATCATCATCATCATCATCATTTTGTGTGTGTTTCATGAAATCACTGCCCTTCATTTCGACCATTGAATGGAAATAATTAGTCTTTTTTTCTTTTTCATCATGACAGTTCATACAGTGCACTACCTTATAACAAACACGCTCATAACGAAATCACGGATTACAACGAAGTAAGAATTTAGGCCCAAGCATTATCTGGTCTTTATCTTTTATTGTTTATTTGTTCAGTTATAGCGAAGTTTCGATAGGACGAAAGAAAACTGCCGGGACTTCGTTATGACGAGAGTTGACTGTATACTGTTGTCATGCTCAGTATCATTTTTGTCGTAGTCCTGCAGCAGGTGGCATTCTTTTTTTTTTAAATAAAGATTATCGTGTTCTTGTTCCCACAGGTGGAGGCGTACACTCACGATAGGAACACCTGTATGATGTACAGCGAGTGCGGACCCAACCCGGAAAAGGAGAACAGGACGGATCTGAACTGCCTGGACAACGATCCCTCGAGGAGCGTGGGCGCTGGGGGCGATGTTCTACTGGAAGACATGTGTCCAGGCATGAACGACTCGAACGTCTGCTGTGACAGAGAGCAACTACAAACATTGCGGGTATATATATGTCAAGATTATGCAAAACTGTCCTGGTTAGGGGAATTTACTAGGCTTATTGATTACCTGCGCACAGCCTTAAAGGTACTAGCCCACATTTGCAAACCCACGAAAATCAAAACTGCATAAAACAGGTCCAATATGACTTCAAGTACAAGTTATAACAGTAACATACCTCACCTGTCGCTCTTTGTCTATACCATTCGATAAAAGAGAGAAAATCATCGTTTTAAAATCAATTTTCAAACCGGGTCAACCAGACCAAAAATCGAATTACGAGCGCGGGCTATAGCTACGTACATTGTACATGTAACACGTACGTGGACCGGAGCTAGCGAGCGTTATACGCATGCATACGGATTACGGTGCATTTTAATTTATTTTTATGAAAGTAATGGACTAATTGGAACGAAATTTTGCACAGGTGTTACTGCAATCATACCCAAACTCCATGCTAACTATGATACCAATTGCTGCAGGTTTACAAATGTGGGCTAATACCTTTAACATTATCAAATACAAAACAAAAACAAGTCCAGCAGGGTGTTTGTTCCACGAAGAGTGTGGGTAGGAGAGAGAGGGAGAAAAAAAAAGGGTAATGTTTATGATGTCATACGTAAAGTGCGAGCTGTTTTCCTGCTTTTCCTACTTTCTAGTCACAAGGTATCATCACATCCTTATCATTAAAGGGGAAATCCAGTCCAAATCTAAGTTAATCTGATAAGAAAGAGTAAAAGATTACGAGTTCAATGGTATAAATTTGATCGAAATCGGATAAAAAAGTTATGACATTTTGAAGTTTCGCTATTTTGGGGGAAACAAACAGTCAATATGAATATGCAAATGGCAAAGTGAGTATGTCATTCCCTCACAACTTTGATATCGTATAGTTTGTACATAAAATTTTGAAATTGTCTGTTTTTCATTTAGACGTAATTATGCCCGAGGCTCAAATCCTCATAATTTATATCTAACTGATCACTATTTTGAAGTTATTCAACCAGAAATAACGTCATGTTTCAGACTTCAATGACAGAAACATTGAATTATCGTCATTTCTTTGTACACGATCAATGCAAAATTGTGAGCGTATGACATGGTTAGGTCACTAATTTGCATATTCATACCCACTGTACAAGAACTGTTTTGGAGAAATTATCGAAACTTAAAGATTTCATAACTTCCTTATTTTTCATCCGATTTCAGTCAAATTTTTACCGTTGAACTCGTAAAATTTTATCAGACTAATTTACATTTGGACTGGATTTCTCTTTAAATTCCATGTCAACTTACTTCGATATGGGAACTGCAATTTCATTTGGACTGATGTGGACATTTCGCAACAAAGAGAAACCTATATATGCTTTGATACGTGATAAAATAGAAGCGATACAAACTTTCACCTCACATGATCGTAATAGCACAGAACAATGAAATTGCGAAACACATCTGTCGCGATCATGAAATATGTGGAATTTATAATACCTGTATTTGGATGAAAAAAAAAACCCATTGAAATGCAAGAGGTATACCATACGAAGAAAAAGTATGTGTGTGTGAGTGTGCGTGTGTGTCAATTGTGTATTAAGGTACCTGTATGCACGAAAGTGTTTGAAATAAGACCGTGTGACAGAAGCCTGTTTTAGGCTTATCACCGTACGGAAAGATACCATCGTGAGGCTTCCACTCTGATACCATGGACCTACCACACATGGACATACATCGCTCATTTCTGTTTCTATGAGAAGCGTCACAGTAACATTTTAATGATGCTTTCTTGCTTTAATCTCATCGTGCATCACCGACAGCCAGCCTGGAGTAAAAACAAGGCGGCTCTTTGAGATATCTAAAAACTATATATGCGCAGAAGACAATAACTCTTTAAAGCAATAAAAATGCATGTGCAGTTTTAGAATAGATTGGGAAACCATTTGCGAAACGCACGTACTTTACGAGAGAAAGCAAGTATTTCGGCAGGTTGGTTGTCATTTGTTAACTAATTTGTCCCATTTTTCGCACATTGTTTCAGAGTAAACATGGACAGTAATAGCAGACGACATGTATGTCTTACCATTAAGCAACGTTACATGCGCGTCCACAAGCGTCCACCTTAGCAATTTAGTAATTACTAATTTAGCGACACGAAATTAGTCATGATTTGAGATTTGCTGCTCCCCATCATTGTCGATTTTCCAAAGGCAGTAAGTCTGAAAAGGCACCTCAGCGAAATCAAACCAAAATGAGGGAAACGGTTCTTTTGTCAGTGACGATGAACGATTACACAATCGTCATTGTCCAAACATCTGAATGTACTCATCAAGATGCACATAATCAGATGGCGGCGATGCAGGTCGGATCAAAGAAAGACCCTCCGTTCATAGTCCATGTGTGTAGTAGGTCCATGGTAATGCTTAATAGACCGCTTTCACTATGTATTCAAATTTATAGATGTTTTCTTCCCGGGAATATAGAGACGAGCTTTTCCATTAACCTGCCCTTCTTAACTGAATTTCAGTGGTAGGAATCCAGTTTACATATTACTTGTTGCTTTGTCGGACAAGCCTCGGACAAGCGTTCAGGTTGTCAAGAACAAGCTTTGTTAAAAAGCTTTGCATAAAATTGGAATAATGTTACGAAAACGGCCTATATTTCAATGATATAGAAGGTGCTATTGTTGATATTTTCAAGCAAACTTGTTCTGTATAGTTCTCCATGATTGTGTCTTTCTGTCATCTGACGTGTTTTTAGCCGCTCCTGGCCGCTATGCAGCCGGTGTTTGGCCGATGTCCCGCCTGCCTACAAAACATCCTCACCATGATGTGTTCCATCGTCTGTAGTCCTCATCAGAGTCTTTTTACCAGGCCCGCCTCCGTCATCACCTTCCCCGACAACAGCGAGGGCGTCCTAGAATTCGAATCCTACGTAGACGAGTACTTTGCCAATATCGCCTATGACTCATGTGAGTGTCATGTCACACCTGGTAGTTATGAGTAGTTAAGACCCCTCTTTTTTCCCCTCTTTTTCTTCTCCTCCTCTTTCTTCGTCTGTATTCGAGTTGCATGGGCTTCCGTAGCGAAGCCTGTAGCTGTGCAATCCGCTCGAAGCTTGCTGGTAGAGTAAGTGCAAGCTTAACTACATAAGATGAAATAAACGAATGTGCATTAATATTTGGAGTTTTTAATGCATCAAGGGAAAGGAACCGATATAATTATGTACAGAGAGAAAGAGAGATCAAAGCTTTAAGCCAAAACGGTGGGGAAAACAGTCTGAATGAATGACAGGTATTTGGTGTAACTATCACTGGGTTAATACGTACGGAAGCTTAAGTCACAGTGCCACCGAGAAGACAAGATAATTCCTCGCCTTGTCGACCTTTTCGGGTCGGAGATGTCGAGATGCGAGATCTCTTCAGCTCGTCATTTTCAGTGTGAGGATTACATGAACAACATGCACCCCATTCTTTGCTTCGCTCTCCAGGCAAGAACGTGCAGTTCCCTGCCGCCAACACTCCGGTGATGGACGTGATGTGCGGCGGTTATCTTGGAGACGACTGCTCGCCCCAGCGGTGGTTGGACTTCTTGGGAGACATTGGCAATGGATTCATTCCATGGAGTGTGGACTTCTATGTGGTTCCACCTGGTTCTCAAGTTGGAAACATGGAGGAAGGTGACTAAATATCTTTTTTTTTTTTTAAATCTTAATTCCTTCCCGCTCTGTTTCATACACTCAGAGTACAGAGTATTATGTATAATTTATGGGAAGGGCGGAAGAACTTGATATGCACCAATGAAATGTTGAGTTTTCTTGCCAAGTATACTGGACAGATTTCTTGCACCTTGTTGCACTGGTTTTGTACCTCCTTTTAATCCGAGGGTAAAACGAACGAGCATGCGCACTGCGTGCATCTCGCCATGTCATCTTCAGCTTCTCTTCTCCCCCCCCCCCCCCTTCCCCCAGGAATGGTACCCTTAAACGAGTCCGTGTACTACTGCAACGAACCGGTGGGCGAACAGCTCCCTTGCAGCTGCCAGGACTGCGAGCGCTCGTGTTCGGCGCTGCCCACCATCCCGCCTACGGAGGCCTCCTTCATGATTGGCCTCATGGACGGCAACTCGTTCATCGTCCTGATGGTCTACGTGGGCGTGGCGTGTCTCTTCGTCATCCTGCTCATCCTGCGGAGCTGGGCGAAGGCGAGGAAAGTTGCCGACGACGAGGATCATCCACTCAAGCAGGACGCGGCCGTTCATCCTGATGACGTAGGTGGAACTTCAAAAAATACAAAAAGATCATAACCTTCGATATTTGATACTGTATTGTGTGCGGCATTTCACAGTCCACTGTGCTTCTCTCAAACTGCACACATTTCAAACGATTTAACAATCTTGTAAATCGCGCTGCTGACACCCAACCAATTCATTTCAAAATGTTCAATATTTCAAATGGGCAAGATGCAAATCAGTTGTAAGCTTTAGTCGAAGAAACTGGTTATTGTCAGGCGAGTCCAAATGTGAAACACATAATCAAACACACAGGTTGGTAGAAATTTTAACATAATCAGACATCTAATAAAGAAAGTGAAGTAGTGTCACAAGTTCCCCTGTTTTCACTTAAGAGTGAAAATGGTATGATGATCCTGACCCACAGTCCACGGACGTAAGAGATACATTCATCGAAATGACAAGGGTGCATTAACCCGTAAAATGGAATACCAACTGGTGCAGTTTAATATGAGCTAACCAGCCAAGTTGTCAGATTGGAAATGAAACAAACCACCAAGTTACGCTGCTTTGTCGATATACCGTCTTAAGAAATGCGAATATGCAAGAGTAGCGCGATATCTCGTAAAAGCCTCCCAAGACTGCCACCTCGAAATGTCATTGACATTGTACACAGACAGACTGCGAGTGGTACTCATAGATACGGTGTCTTGCTGGTTCTTTGCAGGTGAGCAGGCTTGACAAGCTGAATAAACTGATGGACGACAAACTGCGGGAGTTTTTCACCTGGTGGGGCACGGGCATTGCTCGCTATCCCGTCCTCGTGTTGCTAATCATGGTCGCGGTCACAGTCACCCTGACTTGTGGTAAGCGTTATTAGACCACTGCAGCCTTGCTATGCAGAAATAACTATAGCGCATTTTATACACCGCAATGCCTGTGTTTGGTTGACATAAGAATGGCATACACACATAAAATAGAATTAAAAGAAAAAAAAAACAAGTAGAAAAAGAAGAAGAAACTAGAAAAGAGCAAGGTATGTTGACAGACATCCAAGAAATAATGTACATTTGTGTTTCCATCTACCCTTGATCAACAATTCCGGCAAATCTTACTTTTTACAGAGCATTGATAACAGGCATTACTTATATTTACGTTTAAACATTTTCGTAGATGGGACATTGGTAACATGTAGAGGTAATGAGTTCCAGAGTTTGGGTTCAGTAAAACGAATATACTGGCATGACATTATTATTCTGTAACTTGCAAGATGTAGCCAAGTCGATGATCGTGTGCTGAAATTATTATAACTCTTGTTGTCTCTACAACATGATGGTATGATTTTGTTCATAGTTTTCACACAAACACTGACAAAAGCACCTTGTTGAAAATGCAGTATATCATTAATTGTCATTAGCTTCATTTTATGATAGTAGTGTACAACATTACTTCTTGGGGATGCACCAAACTCTTATTCGAACAATTTCATTTTGAAGATATTTTTAAGGTGTAACTGGGTCAAGGGTCACTGATCCTTCTGTAGAACCTCGGACACAGCTCTCAGTTATGGGTTTTATTGTGTGTGTGTCTGTGTCTGTGTTTTAATGTCTTTTCTTTTTTAAGAGGCAATAGGTGTATGTTGTTTTTGTTTTTGTTGTTGTTGTGTGTGTGTGAGAGAGAGAGAGAGGAAAAAAAGCGTGAGGAAAAAAAGCGTGAGGGAGAGTGAACGCACGCTCTTGTGCGTAAATTGATCATACCTAAACTGATCAATAATGTAAATTGCAGATTTCCTCTTTTGTACCCCATGCTTGATATAGAAATTCCTCCCAATACTCTCAACTCGGCCTTGATACGTCAAAAGTTTTTTTTAATAACAAAATAAAATCCAATTCTGAGGAGAATGTACATTTCTATTAGTTTTTTTTTTTTTTTTAAGAATTATCCCACAGTACTTAACGATTCTTTTTTTTTTTTTTTTCGTGCTCGATTTCGAAACCAAGGTATCTTGATGATTACTGTGGTGACGGATCCCGTCGAACTGTGGTCGGGCCCGCAGAGCCGCGCCCGTCTCGAAAAGGAGTACTACGACGAAACGTTCGTGCCTTTCTATCGCACCACACTCCTGTACCTACGCGCACCCAATGAACGGCCGGAAGAGTACAACACTTACAACGAGGGTGTGAAAACGTTTGGTCCGGTGGTGAATTTAGACATTTTGACTCAGGTAAAAATATGTCCGTTCATCCTTGCAAAACTTATTATCTACGGCTCTCGGATGATTGATATGACCGGTTCACAAACTCTAATGTCGCTTATATTCGTAGTTTGTATTCTTTGAGTATCTCTGGACTGACTAAAAAACAGGCGATGTGTATAGCACGATATATCAATCAATCTAATTGTCAGGCTCCGATCAGAATGGCTCATAGCGCAAAAACGTTACTTGATGGTATTATATATATATATTCGGTCCTTGAATAATAATGTTCATTAAGCGGAAAACAGTAGCTTCATTCACTGTGTTCGCATCCATCTCACTGGACTTTAGTAATCGTCAGAGCATGTTCCTAATGTCCATTGTGCAAAAGGGTAAGAGTCAACTTCAATATCTGTCGGACTTGTCACACTTTTTTTTTAAAAGTTAGATTTAATCATTACCAGAGTAGAATATGCAGTGATATTTAGAGCTTCCTATTTAATAATGTGTTTATAAGAGCACAATTTTCTTAATGGGTTGAAATAAGTTTGTAGTTACCCCGAACTTGCATTTCTCGTTCGTATAGGCTCTGGATATCCAGAAAGCCGTGGAAAATCTTGTTGCGTACTACGACGGAATTCCCGTCACCCTACAAGACGTGTGCAACAAGCCTCTAGCGCCCGATGTTGACAACTGCTTGATTCAAAGCGTGCTGCAGTGGTAAGGCTGTTGTAGTTGTCGTACTTTAGTCATAGCTGAAAAAAAAATAAAAAATATGTACTCTCAGTGATATGTGGACGTTTTGTCCGCAATATGCAAACATATCTTTTGAACAAAATTCATCTAAAATCGTTCCCGGAAAGATAATAAATTAAACCATAGCAGGTGCTTTTCTTGAATGATTTTTCTGATATTAGAGCAGTGTACGAGAAAGAAAAACATTGATTTTTTTTTTCCAACACAGAGATACACCTCTATTTTTAATACCCGTGAATTCTCATTGTTTATTACTTTAAATAGGACTGAATCTCCAGCTCACGATTTCCTATTGTATTGTTGATAAAATACCTCACCCGACTTATAAAAAGATAAAAGTTAATGCCGGTTTTATTTATATTTTCTTGATTATCTCAATACATTTTTCTGTCAACTGACACATAGGAAGATGCACCAAGGCGTCAAGCATTAATTTGTTAACACTTAACCATTTCACAGAGCATTACGTTTCTCACAACCAGTCAAGACTAACGACTACTAAAGCTGCCCAGAAGTATCCAGTTTATGAGTAGAAAAAAATTACTCCTAGTTCTTCCGAGTAATGGGAGAATCAAATGTGGTGGAAAATAACAGTAATGGATTGAAAATGTTTCAAAGTCTGTTCTTCAAATGATGAGTTTGCTTAGAGAGTTGACGAGTCAAATTACCATGTCTCCATATAACCAGGTACGGCAACAGCTACGAACAGCTGAACCGCGTCGCATCGGAGGGTAATAAGACCGCAAACTACCGTGATCACTTCCTTTACTGCATGAAGTAAGTACTTCCGGGTCAACCTTACATTTGTACAATAGCGAAGGAATCAATAGCGTCAAGCCTATATTTATAGCTTATGATTTGTCTTCTGACCAAATCTCCTAATTTCACCCAATCTCAGATAAGGGAGAGTCAATTTACATCCCCTCTGTTTCCCACGTATTATGTCTCATCGTTTCGTTTGGTTATTACATACTACTACTTTACCACACACGAGGGGACTGCATTCTACAAGCTAGGCTTTTTAGCAGTTCCCTCCACTTCCGACATTTTTTCCTTGTTACGATTCAGTTACAGTTCGCCCATGTATTTCTTTAACTAAAAGTATGTTTTGTTTTATTGTACAAAAAAAAATGCATTAATTTCATTTGAATATGCAAAAGTCATATTGTACTCTATTTTGTTTATATGCAAATGTCATATTGAATTATATACTTTTGTCGGAAATGAAATAAAAAGGAAACGAAATGAAATTTGTAAAGGAAACTAAAATAAAGATCTACGGAACTATAATAAATGAAGGATGACGTCAATGAGAAAAAAAAATCGTCATTTGACGAGTGCCAGTTTTGCTTTGAAGTTTGAGGTGCTATACCGTCTTCTGCTGTAAAAGTAATTGTCAATAGCAGAGAATGATTTCCTGGTTTAATATTAGCGCTGTTGCCATATAAAGAAAAAAAAAACAGGGGGAAGAAGTTCCTTTCCCTCGCATTTAAATTCGTACCTTGCATTGTTCATTCTTATCACACCTATTCTCTCCGCGACACCAAGTCGAATAATCGAAGGAGTTTTCCCACCCTTTTCATGTGCTTTTGACATCCACAAACATGTTTACCTTTGCATCCTTGTTTTCAGCAATTGTGAACAGAGCATCCACACCAGTCCGCCAAATCTGACATATAAAAAAATCCAAAAGTCACATAATTCTGACTCGAGTTGACATTTTTTTTTTCTCCTCCATTTTTAGTTGTTTTCATTTCCTTTTCCTATCCATTCCCCCTTTTTTTGCCTACTCCTTTTATTCGGCCCTTCTCCTCCTCATGAATCTTTTTCTTGTCGTTATTCTTGTCCTCTTCCTCTTCGTCTTTCATTACGTGTTTGTTGTATGTTTGTATTATCTTGGTACATCTCTCTTTTGAATTCATTGCCTTATAATCATTACTAATCTTACATGTATAATATGTTAGACAGCTTCATTCATCCTGTCCACTTCTCCGCCATGCAGGAGTCCCCTCGCCCTGGAAGATAACACACCACTGAGAGATATGTGTGTCTCGGCATTCGGTGGGCCCACCTACGCATACGTGGCATTGGGTGGATACCCAGGTATAAAAGGGTGCTACGCACAGTATTGCGGCTGGTCCTGCTCTCTGTGCGCACTTAACCTTTAATATAATTCTTTCTATACTCCGCTGTCGATTATCTCTAGTTTTCCGTCCTGTAACTGAAGCAAGCTACTAAGTATTATGGCTAGACTATCCAATCCTTATCATTCGACGAAGTTCAAGGTTCTACGTAATATTGTGACAGATTCTTTATAGTATTACTTGCAAAATGCAAAATATCGTCGAAATTATTGTACGAAGCTTATTCAAACTAATGATTCTTGCGTAGAGTTGTTTTAATTGCAACTGACTGCCAAATTGCCCTTCATCAACGTAGATACACACCGATTTTCAGTGTTTGAGTATGAAGAGCCATTACAATTTTGAGTTGCGGCAATGTAAACTTCAATAGTCTTTTGTATCCTATGGTATGTACGTGTTTTAACCTGCCATTCGTTTTGAATGAAACGGTGGACTTGCTTTCTGTGGTTTTTTTTTTTTTGTATCTATGTCATTCTAACACTGCCTTGAACTTGAATAAAGTCATGATTAAACAATCA
Organism: Diadema setosum; assembly: GCF_964275005.1. Lineage (NCBI taxonomy): Eukaryota > Metazoa > Echinodermata > Echinoidea > Diadematoida > Diadematidae > Diadema > Diadema setosum. The sequence continues at coordinate 28,344,318 of NC_092693.1, forward strand.
CGGGCGTACATACTCGGGGGGTATGAAGCCACGACCTCCTGATTACTAGACAGGTGTCATACCCACTAGACTACCGAGCTCCCTCCCACCCGACAGCCAGTGATAGTTCTGATCCCTTGTAGCAACAGACACTGCATATTTATTCATAGCAATAATTCTTGCGTCGAGTTGTGTTGATTGCAACTGATTGACAAATTAGCCTTCATCGACACAATATACACCAATTATGCAGTGTTTTGAGAATATAACAGCCATGATAAAAATCACGGGCATATATAAAGCAATAATAATTACCTCGTAAAATACCCGGGGCGCATATAAAGCTGGCCTGAATGATCCCATCATTATTGTGCACCATTTATATTTCTTCTTCTTCATCTAGAGGACTATTACAACGAGGCGGAACTCCTCGCCATCACAATACTTCTTGACAACAAGAAGGACAATGACACGTGGTACCAGATGGTGCTCGCCTGGGAATCCGAATTCCTCGACTTCATGAAAACATACGAGAATCCAAATCTGACAATTTCCTACAGCGCAGAAGTAAAGCTCCTTCCTGCTTTTTTATTCTTTTTTTTTGAGGGGGGGGTGGTAATAATAACGGTCAAGGACATACTTGAAATTTAGTCATATGTATCATCGTAGTATAAACTTACACCGCAAATACATAGGTATACTCACCTGAAAGAAGGTGATTTTTGATATCTGATGTCATCATGAGTAAACATATCAACAAAGTCAACATATTCTAAGCTTATTTAGGTAATAGGTAATTTCTTACATGAGTATACGAACCGTAGACAAAGATAAAATCAGAGTTTTACGAACGCGTCCTCCATCTTTGCGTGTTTTGGGTGTCCTAGAATGACAATAGGTTTATGGCAAAAGTGTTATTGTACTCTTTACCTGTACATTGAATGTAGAACCTGGAAGAATATTTGAAGTACTCATGATATAAAAGGTTGACTAAATGGTTTAATGATTCCGACGTCTGAAAACGAAACTGAAAGTAACTCTGAATGTACAATCCATTCAGTGCCTAGGTATCATGATACAGCAATGTGGTAACCAAACTTCCTTTTTATGACTAATAATTAAACACGAATAAGTTGTTTTTTTTTATGCACTCAACACTTTTTTCTTCCTATTTATTTTTTTCCTTCGACATCGACGTCGTTTTTAGCGCTCCATCGAAGACGAGTTGCTGAGGCAGAGTGAGGCCGATCTTGTGACCATCACGGTCAGCTACGTGGTCATTTTCGCCTACATCGCACTGGCTCTAGGAGAATTCTCCAAGATGGACCGACTGTTGGTAAGTTCACATGCGTGACGGGATAAGTCTAAAGCGGTAAGTTTCCCCACACATAAAGATGTGTGAAATCAGCGGATGCAGAAAGACTAGTGAAATGTAGAAAGAAATTTGAAGGAAATTGGACAATCCGTAGGGTTGTAAATGATAATAATAATAATAATAATAAAATGTGCTGCACAATCACTTCAGCAGAGTTCGGTAATTCTATCGTACGCTCTTCATACCTTCAGATGACCTTGTTCAACTAAAACAAAAGACGGAATCACCTTGCTTCTTTCTAGGATGATAACCATCAAATGGAGAGATTTTAGAAAGCATCATAAGCCATCTGATCCATCAATCATATGTCGTCATAATCATTCGGCAAGATATCTCTACGTATAGGCTTTACATAAACAATCATAATGAACATACGAAGAGACATTCATTTCGCTGTAGACTTACCACACTAGATTATTATCTGTGAGAGTGTGACTATTGTATCTTTCTCTCCTTACACTCCGTGTAACGTATGATTCTCAAATTCTCAATTCCGCCTTCTATTTCTCCAGATCGACTCGAAAATAACCCTGGGTCTGGGCGGCGTCCTGATCGTTCTCAGCTCCGTCTTTGCTTCCATCGGTGCCTATGGCTATTTCGGGGTCGAAACCACGCTGATCGTCATGGAGGTCGTTCCCTTCCTCATTCTCGCCATCGGAGCCGACAACATCTTCATTTTTGTCTTGGACTTCCAGGTAATGTTTTCAATTAAAAAAAAAAAATGATGATAAGCGAGAGCGATTGCAATGAACACACTTTGTTCTTTACAGATGAGACAGTATCGAGAAGAAAGCGTTTGTATCAATCGTTTGGAGTATAGGTTCACTAGTGACATAACCAAATATGAAAGAAATTGACGATTTTGTGAAAGTTCCCAATGAAAAATAATATTAAGCTTGGTGTCATTAATCGTGCTGTACCATTATTGTTAGGCCAATAACTCAATCCTATATACATTGAGAGGATTTTTAAGTATAAGTGCAATATAACAGAATAGCAGGAAATCCAAATTTGTGTCTCTTTTTGGTAATGAAATGTCTTATGTTTACCTCCTACAATGTCCTATCCATTTATTCATCGTCCTGCAGAGAGACATACGACGTGAGGGCGAGACGAGGGAAGAACAGATCGGACGAGTTCTGGGACAGGTCGCTCCTAGTATGCTGCTCTGTGGCCTCTCCGAATCCGTCTCATTTTTCCTCGGTGAGATTTTTTATTTTTTTTTTTAATCTTGACAATCTCGAGTAAAATCGTTTATTCATTCATGTCTCTAAGATATTTCTCCTTGACTCAGGTTTGCTTGCGTCTGCCACCCGAAAGTTATTTAATAGACTTTGGTCAGACTAAAAATACATGTAGGGCCTACTTCTCAATAAACATCAAGCCTGGGGAATGAAATGAGAAACACAACAAACATGAGTATGCATATTCATTGAGGAATATGTAGATAGATACATTAAAGAATGAGCAGAGGAAGAAACGAATGAAAATCAACAATCGATGTGTAGCTTAAAATCATGAATACATAAATGCTTATAAAAATTGATAACTGATCGAATGATTTAATGAAAAAAATGAAAGAGTGGTCTAAAAGATCAGATAATTGACCACTTAGAATGAAATCAATCAGTTAATAAATACATGTCTCTGATATCTTTGTGTCTCAGGTGCTTTGACCGAAATGCCTGCCGTTCGCATCTTTGCCCTCTACTCCGGTCTCTCCGTCCTCATCAATTTCGTGCTTCAGATGACCGCCTTCGTAGCCCTGCTATCCCTCGACGTCCGTCGTCAAGAGGTGAGACAGCTAATATGGCGGCTACAAGTTTCGTCCTATATGTTTTCCCCTACGAATGTCGCATCTATTTTGTTCAATAGTCTCTCATCAGCCTTTCAGAGCCGCCGACAGACGCCAGCGCATCAGCCTCTCGATGAAGCTTGATCACCGATCTCCACAGAGGTATAGATGTCTCATTGGCTACTTTACGCTGTACAGACATGTGAAGCCACCAATGTGGCGCCAAGTGTCGCATGGTCTATTTCGTTACGAAATCCGTAATTTCGTCGACGAAATGGCCATTTTGTTACAAAATGATTGTATTTCGTTACGAAATAATCATTTCGTTAACGACTGACTTCCTAACGAAATAGAACATGCGACACTTAGCGCTCAATACCAAACCGCCATCTTACCAGGCACATGGGGACTTGCAAGCATTTTCCAGCAGACTGTTGCGAAGATCACGTGATGTCGTGAGCTCCGTACACAAATGTATGGTCGATATGCGTGGTAAGATGGTGGCGCGGTGGCTTCAAAGCGATTGGCCTACCAATGAGCTATCCAGATACTTCATGTGGAGATCAGTGGGCTTGATTAGCGTGTGGACCCTCTGCTATCTCTCGACTATTTGCCAATGTATGCCTCGTAAAACACGCGCACACACACAATGAAAACACCAAACAACAACACATAATTATGTTTTCTTTTTGCCTCTTTTTTTTTTTATTTGCAGAGTGGTCGCTTCGACATCGTCTGCTGCATTCCCCCGCAGCACAAGGATCCCGTTCCGAAAAAGCTCGGACTTTTGCAGGCTTTCATGAAGAAGTATTTTGCGCCGTTTATGATGATGAAATGGGTACGCCCTCTTACGGTAAGTATCAAAATTCAAGTTCAAGTTCAAGTTGATTTATTTCATTTCCAACAAAATAATTAGGAATACGATGAAATGTTCGCATATACAGATAATGTCACGAAATCAGTACAACAATGTGATGAACATCATAACATGTAATAAAGACACAGCTGAATTATTAACAGAGATACAAATAAATGTTATATCATTATAATAAAGTCAGATACAAAATTGCTGGAAATGGAGGGGACTGCTAAAAAGCAGAGCCTGTGGTATGCAGTCCCCTCATAAAAAAAAACCCAAAAAACCTCAAATTGCACAAAAAAGGACAATTTGCCTAAGAGATAGCAAAAAAAAAAAAAGACAGAGTAGTACACACATATATGCACACACAAGGACGCACATTAGCAATCACGAGGCAGCTCTCTTGTAAGGGAAGAAAAAAAAAGTAGTTTGAAAAATTAGTGAGGAAGGAAATTGGTCAATACTTCACAGAAAGAGAGAGAAGCATCGCTTCCTGCACATTAGCGAAATCAATTTTGAAGCCAAATATATGTGCCATAATAAAATGGCTTAGAATAGAAAGCGAGCTCTCAGTGGAAAAGGTTGGCATAAATTAGCGGAACGAAGGGCATCAAATCTCTTAATGCTCAACAAAGTGAGAAAAAAAAAAGAAATGAAACTTAATTGACTACCTGAACTTCAACGTGTCATCCAGTTTAGGCAACTATGAGCTAATTCCACACCGGCTTTGTTAAATATTGACTGGAGTTAATCAAAAAATTGCTGTTTCTTCTTACACAACAAAACCAAAAAAAAAAATCTTAAATATGTGTCTGAAAAAAAAAAAAACCCATATAAATGAGCAAAAAGCGCAGATGGCATATGAAGAGTTCATAATCACAAAGGTTTAATAACAGTGGAAATTACTGCACAATGAAACCGTGTTGTTGGGATCATGTACATTGTATGATAAAAAGAGCGGGTGGAAGGATATCCCATGATTCTTTTAAATCGTGGTTGTTTGTGTGTTTGTTTCCTTCTCAAGGTTCTTCTCTTCGGTGGTTTCGCCTTTACCTGCATCGCTCTCACCATGAAGCTTCCAGTTGGTCTCGATCAAACAATCACCATGCCAAAAGTAGGTTCTTACTCTAACAGAAGCTGCGGAACGTTTTGTTTGTTTGTTTGTTTGTTCGTTCGTTCGTTCGATCGTTTTAGCGGGGGAGATCAAATGGAGATGCATGATTATACCCATAACCTAGTGCAAGTCTCCTTGAGGCTTGACTTGTAGACATGATTGTCATGTAGAAGTCACAATTCCTTTCGACACGACCACTATTATGTAATCAGTCACTCGATAAATGTATCAACTTTGCTACCGATTATTGCAATCAAGACAAAACGACCATTTCTATATAGGACTCAGCGACCTGACAGACTTCCTTGTGCACCTACAAATGTCATGAAAGAATACATTTTGGAGTTGAACCTGTGTATACACCCATTGCGGCAAAGGCAGTCAACAAAGACAACAATAGCAACAACAACAACAACAAAAGCAAACCTTGACGTACATAAAGATATGTTCATGGGTAAAATGAAGACTGGAAATATCGTTTCTTCACCAGGATTCGTACGTGCTGGACTACCTCTTAACCATGGGTCAATACATGAAAGTTGGGCCACCAGTCTACTTCGTGACCACAGAAGGCTACTATTTTCCCTCCCAAGAAGGACAGAACAGAGTGTGTGGAGGCGCCGGCTGCAACAGCGACTCGCTAACACAACAGATCTACTACGCAAGTCTCATTTCAGAAAAGTAAGTCACGTATTTTGCTTTGCATCACGTGACAAACGAACTCAAAATATAACCCAACAAGGATAATTCTTCCCATCGGTTACAGTGTTAGCTTTGTCGCGGTTGTCTTTTCATAGACAATACTTTTGTTTTAGCTATGAGTACCAGAATAATATTTTTTACATAGATACTGACATTAGCATCAGCAGAAACCGTGTACTCCCAAAGAAGAACTCAATTTGTTTAACAAGAATAGGACAATTAGGATAAAGTTGTCTGGAGAGCTCCTAAATTGTTACCACAGGGTCAATGGGAAAATTGTGCTTGAAACATTGGATTCTATCCTAGAAATATACTATTTGAGTTATTCTTGTTTTACACTCCAAGGACACATCCACTTCACGACAGTGATCTTAAATCATTTCCTGGCCAAGAAATACGAAATACATTATGTCTAAGAATGTAAGCATCTGGCCGGGAATCGAACTCGTTTGTTCATTGATCCATAGCAGTATCCGATCAAACATTGTGTTCTTTATCTTTATTCTATATTTCTTTGTTTCTTTGTTTTATGTTTCAGGACATATATAGCCCAGTCAACTTCATCGTGGATGGATGATTACTTCGACTGGTTAGCGTCGACATCTTGTTGTCGCACTTACGCCTCCAGTAACGGTTCAGATTTCTGCCCTTCCAAAGGTCAGTGACACTCCACTTTACTTCCTGTCGTTTTATCGACAGTCACCTCACCCGTATAGTTTCTCGAAGCTTGAATGTTTAACCATTGTGCTTTGTCGGACTTAACAGCATTGTGGACATTCATTAGAAGTGAGTTGAACAATGTGGGATAAAACATAAAAAGAAAATCGAACAAGTTTAAAATAGGACTTGCGAGTATTTAAACTGAAATCACCGCAGAGTCAGTCACTTTTAAATCGTCACCTCCAGCATAAAGCACGTATACTCTTTCTGCAATCGACTCTCATTTCATATCTCACATTGACTCCGCGCAGTGCAACGGAATGATGCAAAAACAGAGAAAATGGAAGATAAAATCTTTATGTTCTGATTTTTCCCCCCTCTTCTCAGTTGAGTTCCCACCTCTGTGCCTCGCGTGTGTTTCGAGAGAAGACCGTTACACCAGACCGGATGAAAGGTCGTTCTCGAAACATCTTCCGTGGTTCCTCGACGATGTACCGAATGAGATCTGTAACAAGGGGTAAATCATTAAATCGTCGCTTAATCTGTTCATATGTCAGCCAGGGGGAAATGCAAACAGCAGTACGTTATTATCTGGAGAAACCTGAGCTTAACTGACGTTTAATAGAACAAGTGACGTAATAGTTTCCTCCTCTGTTTAACTGCCTTTGTATCATCAACAACAGCATTTCTTATAATAGAACAATTATCTATCAGTATAGTAAATTATTGCGATTATCAAAAATGTTTGTCTGATGGTCATGTTCATTTTGATGGTTCTGTTCTGTTTCACATCTAATCAGTTGAAAATGTTTGCAATCCTGGTCAATTTTACCATTCTGAGCCTTCTGAATATTATACTCTAATTTCGTCAACACTTTCGTCTGGTGTATTTACAGAGGCAGCGCCGCTTACGGACAGTCGGTACAATTTGCGGACGACTCAGAGACAGACATCATCGGTAAGCATAAAACTGACTTTAATATTCTGATTTAATTTGTTGAACCGCGTGAATTCATTACATGAATTTATTGTTACATCTTCACAATGTTCTTTTAACCTTGATAATGAACACATAATAAAGAATACAAAAAATACCACAGAAATATCAAAACATAAAATGTGTACGATATTTCTCCCTAGGAAATTTAGTCTTGTGTGATTTGTTGAATCTTAGACGTGAGATAAAGTACTCACTCTTAAAAAAAATCAACATTTTCCTCAAATCAAGTGGTTTTTGTTTCATGTTTGTAATGTTTATAATATATATTCTTTACCAGGTCGAATAAATAAATGAATAAATAATAATAATAATAATAATAATAATAATAATAATAATAATAATAATATCTTTTTGTTTTTTAGCAACTTACTTCATGACGTATCATACTCCGCTTGTGACGTCAACCGACTTCATCACGGCGTTGAAAGAGGCGAGGATTCTCGGCGACAGCATCAAAGAGTCTATGAGTAAAAACTACGACGTCGGGGAAGACTTTACCGTGTTTCCCTACAGGTAAGACTGCAGGCTAGCGACATCAGAGAAGGGAACATCGTATTGTGGTCTTTATAGCGACATAATATGTCCTCCCTATAAAGAAGTGTTCCGCTATGGCATACTGCGATAGTCTATGCCATGTTACCTGTTACTGGGTAATGTTGGGGACCATATCTGTCGAAGTAGCTAGTTTCACGAGAGAAACAGCTTAACTAATGCTCAAGGAAGTATGTAAATTTTGATTCTTTTTCCCTTTCTGTCACTGAATTGGTCACTGACACGTGGACAAATGAAATGAAAGTCATAGTGCAGGAACATGAATAAGGAATTTGACAAATTAATAAAATTATTATCTTACGCCATACGACATTGATACCTATGTATTGGGGGCCAAAAGAGAAGAGCTCTTGGATTTGATACATGTATATAGTGGAATTGCATGTTATGTTCGATTTGACGTTCCTTTTTTAGTGTCATTAATAAGTGAGTAGAAGTTAAATCACATGACACTCATCTTGCATACTTGAATGTCAATATACGACATAAGGTAATTTGTACCAACAGGTTATGTTGGTTTTTAAATTCATTGAGATAATAATCTGTGATGTAATAATCATTCAAGTAATCCTTATAATGGTGCTTTCAAAGACACATCCGCGTGACGACAAAGTGGTCGATTTGGCAGTATCAGTAGAAAAGGATTGTTTGTACATTCAACGCAAAGTAATAAAATGGATGCATTTCCAAGAGCTAATTGAGGAACCATTCTGGCCGTCTGATTTACGCAAGTTCATCCTTTGTAAATTGTTGCCGTCGAGCAAGCCCGTGCACTTTGAAAACGAGTGATGTGCCTAACCAAATGAGAAAAAAAAAAATGAAAGAAAGATCATTTGTCCCCATGTGCACATGAGCTAACTCCGCGAACTGACTTTATACGAGATACAAAACTTAACGTACTGACCAAATAACCGTACGGTGGCTCAACTTTTATTTCGTGTCCTCCAGTATCTTCTACGTGTACTATGAGCAGTATCTGACACTCGTCGACGAGGCCATCGTCCAGCTGCTCATCGCCCTCATCCCCATCTTCGTGGTCAGCCTCCTCATGCTGGGCTTCAGCCTCTCAGCACCCTTCATCATCATCATCACCATCTCCATGATTGTCGTCGACACCATGGGCATCATGTACCTTTGGAATATTGAGTTCAACGCCGTCTCCCTCGTCAACCTCATGATGGTACGCGTCGTTCTTGTCATGATACAGATTAGGGAGCTTTAGATTTTCGCGACGGGGACGTTCAGAGACAAAACACATGTTCTGAGCATGTACAGAAGCGCGCGTCAAGTCGATCTATTTTTAGCTTGCGTCGCCTGAGTTTTTCACTTCGCGTACTGGGCTTTTTTTACGTCCGCACAATTTGCGACGTAGAAAACTACTTGATGTACCGATCATATGGGGGCGCCATTTTATTTTTTATACGTTGCGTCCCATAGTAATCTAAAGCTACTTTTCAGCACGACGCAGGGGAGAGGATAACGTCCAGCGCAAGCGTCGTCTCAAACGTCCGCGCGTCAAAATCTAAAGCTCTCTACTATAGCCGCGACAGCGGTACCGTTCATAGTTTGGTCGCCATGATATTGATAGTGGCATAATTAATGACAGTCTAAACGATTTAGACAATCATAATGATGATAGTGTTGACGACGAGGGAGCTTTTTTAATGTTTTTTTCTTTGTTCTATTTCAGTCGGACTCTACGTGTTCTCTTTGAAAGAAGTGAATAACACTTGTCATTCGAAACGTCTCGAGGGCCACTATACTAAAGACTGATTATGCAAAGTGCAACTTTTTGAAGATTCTTTTCAATTTGTTTTTTGCATGTTTTTCTTCAAGGACTATGAACATGATGATATCAAATAACAGTGATGATAATGATGATAGTTCTGTTAATAATGATAATGATTATAATGCCAGCGTGAATGGCAAATTAATGAAAATATTTGCATGTCGCAATCTAACTAATTTTCATTGCATGTTTTTAATTCATTTCATTTCAAACAAAATCACTTACTCGCAGGCCGTTGGTATATCGGTGGAGTTCGTGTCCCACATCACGCGATCATTCTCCGTGTGCACCAAGGGAACGAAAAAGCAGCGGGCTGAGTACGCCCTAGCAACCATGGGAAGTTCGGTAAGCACGAATCAGTCTTACATGATTGGGGTGCCCATTAGATTACTTGGCAATTGAATTCGAGATGCAGTAGGCCTACCAGCCACTGAATAGCTGGAAGTATCATTCATTCACTCCTCCGAACAATTTTGTTTGACATCCGTTTAGACAAATTAATATGGGAGTTATGAATTGGAAGAATGGGATGAAAAATTACCATAACCATTACTGTCTCTACTCTTACTTAAACAGTCCCTGTGATTCAACCCTTGAAGTGCCATGAAACTTCGGTTTTAAACTCGATATACATCGGGAATTACTATTATTGTTTGTATGATTATGATGATTTAATAATTATATGATGATTACATGATACCATAAATATGATTGTTATTATCATAATCACTACTGCTCACCTTTAACCAGGTATTGAGCGGGGTTGCCATGACAAACCTGCCTGGTATCATCGTGCTAGCCTTCGCCAAGTCGCAGCTCTTTGTCGTCTTCTACTTCCGCATGTTCCTGACGATCACCCTGGTTGCCACCGCCCACGGTCTCCTCTTCCTTCCCGTCGTGCTAAGTTACATCGGTACGTGAAGGTCCCCTCTCTCATCGTAGTCGTGCTGGGAGAGCCTCGTCTGTTCTTCGGTTCCTTTGATAATCATTGAAATAAGTAAAACAAATAGGCCTATATCAAATGCACACATCCCACAAGCACGGAAAACGCTCTTTTGGCGGGGTTTTCGGATAGAATCCCCCCCCCCTTTTTTTTTAATGGAATCTTCCTTCATCACTACAGTACCACGCACACTAAATTTCTATCTTTACCAAATTGGTACCATTTTCTCTGCCCAGCAATAATGAGTGGTGGTATAGTGCACTATATAGTACTGCTCCTTCTGTTCGTTTTTCTTTTCACTTGAATATTACCATAACATCGTCATTGCAGGGTGTTTTAATGAACTGATCATCGTGACAGTAATCATGCGGATAAACATTCTCAAATAAGGCAACAGAATTTTAATAGAATAATTCAGTATAAATAATATCACGACTAAAGCCAATGAGATTTTAACGATCACAGTAGCCATTCTCACTGATGCGTTTCGCGTTCAATGAAAAAGACTTTATGTGGCAAATGCTTACGAATATAGGAGAGTCATAATTGCAAATGCAGTTACCACAAGAACCACCTTCTCATCTCTTTTCAATTCTTTCCTGTCCTCCGTCTCCTCCTTCATATCTTGCTTATTTTTTTTCTTCGTCTTCCCTCCGCCATCTTTTTTGCTCCATTCTTTGTGCCCTGGTGTCTTTTTATCACCTTCTTAATTTCTTTCTTACATCCAGGCCCCGACACAAACAAGGCATACATCCTTGAGGAGCAGCAAAAGCAACGAGACGCAGAGTCCCAGGGACACAACGGTAAAGCCAAGGAGGCTTTGGAGGGACGAGACCACGTCTACGAGACGCCGGACGACCCACCCGCCTACGAGAACAAGATCGAGCTGGAAGAGAGCGGAAGCGCGGGTAGGGATGACGACGGGGAGAACCACAGCGGAAGCAATGGGAAGGTCTTCCAGAGGCAGAGGAGCTCTGTCGAGGTCCAGACCGGCGTCGACGACGTTGACGGCGACATCAACACCCATTTATGATAAGGGAATGGAGTCGACGTTTAGGACCTTGCTATCTATCCTCGCGGCTGGCGTGACATCATGACGTTAAGTCAGAGCGAGCAAGGCAAATTACAAGAGAGAGATAATCTTAAGTATAGCAAAATACAGGAATGTCAAATGTTTGTCTCTTCCCCCTCCCGAAAGGTTAATGCACAAACCAGTACACGGCATCTCTACCGCCGGTCTAAGACTCCAAAAAGATGACGACTGTCAGGGCCCAAAATGATGTTATTGTTGGCTAACCTCCGCTGCGCCTGCTGCTCTCCTCATTTCTAACAGTTTCTTGTATCGTCTTGTGGGACTGTGCATCATTATATCATCGCCAAGTTCCCCCTGCATGTTCGCTTTCTTTACTTTCGAGAAATAATTTTAAACAAAACGTGTGGCTAGACTACTCTCACCTCCTTTAGAAATAGCGACAAAACATTCCTGTGTTGTATATTTATTGTACCTTTTCTCGTCTACAGAAACAATAATCGGTTAAACACATGATGGAACCCAAAATGCCCCAGAAGATAGTCACATTGCATGTTGTAAGGTGCCATATTTTCATTTCGATCATGTCACATGTTAATTGCGGCAGACTGACTATAGTAAAGTATAGTAACACTGTTGTTTAACACTGTAAATTAGGAATGTTCAAGAATATATTACTGTGCCAGTTATCTGTTTCCTGTCTCCTTACTTCGAGTTATTTCACTCGAAGATGATAAATAAAGGTCCTCTTACTCAAACAACGGTAAAGGCTCTGCCTGCGAAAAGTTCGTGTGGCGTCATTGCTTTCGGATAAAATCAGTTCATTTTAACCATGTTTCTTGTAATGTTCCAATCATCTTAGAATCTCTTCATCTCGTGGTGTGTATAAAAGGAAACGTGCTCCTCGTACAGGGCCTCCCTTAACCCTCTGCGTGCCACATTGATTACCTGTCCGTGGATATTATGATTGTGTGAAACTTGTGGATATTTGACTCGTTGGCACATAAAGGGTTAATGCCCAATTCCACACGTCAATGAGAAGGAGTGGGACCAGGGGGAGGCCCAGTGAGGGTCACGGTAATCTTCAATGAACTGTTGTGTATTTTTTCCAGGCAGTTTTGGAGCAGTGCAGCGGTGAACGTGAGTTCAAGTAATGATAAATGTTAATCGTTTCACAGTATCCACCTGTGCTATAGTGTATTTATACCTACATTGTATCTTCTCACGTTTGTCCATGTCGATTTGTATGCATCAAAATAATGTCAAAGGAAATAAAAATGACTGTCAAGGCGATGGTGATGATGATCAAGATAATGGCAAAGAGAATGTTTGGCGTCGAAGTAATTGTGACATGACTTATTGGTGATCACTGTAGATCACTTCAATTCCGCGGTAATAGATGCAAAAAAAAAAAAAAAAAATGAAGGAGAAAACGGCACACTATGTGTACAGTATGTGTGTATTTTAATATACAAGATGGTACATTCGTATAGTCTGATAGTATCTAACCTTTTGACAGGTTTTGTAATTTTTGGGTAGCGTCAAATGCTGCAATGCCATCAATTTTACGGTATGAATTGATATGTATAGATACTAAACCAAGAACTTCGCACTGCTCAATTTCAATATTCTAGCATTAGTTACAGCCTGTGGAGAAAAAGAAATCTACTTATGTTTATCTATCATGTGGTATCGTTTTAAAGTTCATCATTTTATTTCCCTTTTTGCCGACAGATTTGTGTTTTGTGTTTGTGAATGTATAACGTTTGATGGACACGCAGATTTTACACGAGTGTCGATAATTACTATATCGTGTTATATATTAGTCAATATGTAAAAAAAAAAAAATGTATGCCATCTTCAATTTGTTTATCTTGTTGAGTGACGATATTTATGGTTTCATTTTCATGTATAAAATGACTGTGGTAATGACTTTTGTGTGCGCAATATTATAGACAATTATGCACGACACCAATGCAGTTGTTGATTTCTCGCGATATATGCATAAGTATATTTCCTTCAAGCTGCAGCTATTGAAATATATTATTCACTATAGTTTGTCATTTCGTGTAACGTGCGATTATATATCAAAAGTTTAAAAGCTACGCTGCTGCAGGGCCATAGTTCTACGAGTGTCTCTCGTGCCATCATAAAAATCATGAATCTTTGCATCATAGTCGAAAAGGTGCAAAATCTTTATGTGAGTTAAGGATATTCTGAATGCGACATTAAATTATGTGTTAAAGGACACATAATTCGAACAATCAACTTGTGGTACACAGAGTTACCCAGTCTAGGCGACGAAGACATTTTCTTGAGTCGGCATTCGTTCAATGTAGTGTCGTTGTTTATTAGCACGCTTTATTTTATATTTGATTCACCTTGCCAATCGAATTACATCTTCTTATAGTATGACGTTGTAAAATAGCCGGTGGAGGCGAGTGAATGACAGAATTATATAAACGTATCGGCATATCTTGTGATCCATTTGCCTCGACCTAAAAACAGTCATCATAATCACGTTTCGCTTGAAGATGCTACCCAGAATGATATTTCAAAAGCAGGCGACGTACATAGAATAGAACCAACACCTGTTCACGCAGCCGTTCACAATTTGAATCTAGACGTATGTGGTGTTGATGCACTCTTCTTTGATCATACACCGTACATAATAGAGGTCAGAGAGAGAGAAAAAAAAATGATACGCTTGAAAGAAAGAAAAAGTCTATATTTTTGTTTTACGTTTTGCTCGTAGTTTCCTTTATCAAAGATAAAGTAAGCGTTTTAGGATATAGAATGACGACACGTACGTAGCACACCTGCTGCATAGGGAAAAAATGAAATATACGACTGCTGACAAGTAGGTCATATCCTCATCAGAGCTATAATTTCATTCAAATATGACTGACACTCACCTCACGCATTCTTTACAAAACGGCCTGGTCATTGTACATTGCTTCGTTTAGAATATTACCCAAATAGAGAAAAATCATATAATTTATTTGCTACTATATATTCCTGCTGTGGACTGTAGAGAGCATTATGCATCGTTGTCCTCATGCTTAATGTTAACTTATAGTCTTGTCTGCTTTAATTCTATTTTGTATTCGCGTGCTTGAGAAGGAAAAGCAAGAAACACTTTTGCTTCACCAAGACTGCTCAGCCGTCCGTGCGTAGAGCTTATTATATTTATGTGTTCTGATTATATCCTTGCGCGTCTGTGTCTGCAGTTAGTCTAAATAAATACATAGAAGATGAAAAAGTAAAGGTGTGTTGGAATTGGGTTTTCATTTTGTGTGGGTCTGTGTCGGTGTATATTTTCCTCCGATGTGCTTCATGAATTGATCGATGTTAATGGGCACGTAGAATGTTATGTATCATACTGAGCACTAGCATGCAAGAATTGATTAAATTCTTTATTATAGTTAGGTATGTGCATGTTGAGTTTGTGCTTATTTCATTTTTTGATTTTACGCTTTTGTGACTGTCGCGACTCCCTGACCGTTTCCATATACGTTAAAGAGGCATTCCAGACGATTTTCATAATTTTACATCGTGTAGTACAATGTACATAAATCGACACCTATAGATATGTGGAATTTATTGTGGTCCGTGAGCAGATAAACGAATACTCTGAAAAATCGTAAACAAATTACACTGAACAGTATTGATGACATAGGAGCCTCACATATTTCAGAAATGTAGCAGTGTAATTCCATTACAATCATGACAATACCGCTTATTTCACCTGTGTGAAACTTATGCATGCCTTCTTTTGCTCTGCTTCCTTGAACCCCAACTCATGCATTCTTATAGAGAGGCTGCCATGTCATCATCCTTGTTCATTGAAACTTGTTATAAATTTTGAAACCATTCTTATTCCTCACCCCAATCACTATAAATTCTGAAACTCTGTACTCAGTACAACTTATAGTTGTTCAAATGTAAAAGTCTGAAAATCATCCGGAGGTCTCCTTTAATGTGCGTCTGTGATTTTGATATCAATCCACTGAATGGACAACGGAAAACTGAGTAATGATTATGAAATTACTAATAGGGATAGGATGATAGGTTATTCATGCTAAAATATGAAGTCTTTCCATTGTCAGTGTTTAGCTCCCAATTTCTTCCGTTGAGGTACTACTATAGTTTGTTGCATGTTGGTGCTGCTACGGAATGATGTTATGCATTTGATTATTTCACAATTTATTTGTGAACAGAAAACTGGGGAAAATGAAATAAAGCACACATTCGTTGTGCCCGATGTCTCATGCGTGTGTGTTTCGGGGTGTGTGTGCATTGTGGGTGGTCTGTCGGTTTGTATCCAACGCACTTTTTATTCTATTCATTTTATTCTGTTTCGGCTCATTTAGCCTATAATATCGTCATAAATATATGTACAATCACACACACACACACACACACACACACACAAAGCCCTCGTACTCCATTTCATCGAAATGTTCATGATGTAGGCCTACATTTCTTTATAGACGATGTTAAAAAAAAACCCTGTTGTTTATCACCTATGAAGTAGGAACAAGCGCAAATGCATCAGCTACTATAGTATTAAATTCTAAATCGATAAAAGCTCTGTTCTGGCTTGTTCCTTGTTTTAAATGACTTTAAAAAGGACCACGTACATGAGTTTGTAGATCCCGCGGTTTTAGTTTTGTCGCAAAAAAAAACATTTGACATTTACTCTGCTGCTTATTACGTCGTTTTCTAAAATGGGATTCCAATAACGCATGTACGCTTCCAACATCCAAACTACAATAAACCAATAAATTATTGTTATTTAACTTAGGCCAACTTATTAACATGTATGATGTCGGTTTACTTCCACCTATTTTTGATTCTATGTTCCTAAGAAATCAATCTTTTCATAATTACCTTACTCAACGCTGTAATGACTTTCACTTACCAGTTCTTCGATTTTAGCAAAGAATACATGTACATTTATTTACACTAGACCAAATTACATGTACTGGAATTCTCTGAATCTTGATACAAAATCTGTTTCCTCTATAAGATACTCATTTAAAAGGAGATTGATGTTTTCTCTTTAATAATCCTATGACAACCACCCCCCCCCCCATTCGATTAGTTTATAGGCTTATTTTGTAACCCGTCTGTAAAATCTGCTTTGCCCTTTTTATCATTATTATTACTTCTACTATTGCCTATACGCCAAGCCTATGATTAGACTTTTTTAAATCAATAGTTCGCAACTGAAGGGTTTATTGTGTATTTTTATTTTTATTGTCTTCTTCCTCAAACCTCCGAAGAGCGTTGTCTCTGTTCCACAGTCCTGTCCATTTGGTCACCTCTTTGTCACGCTATACAGTGCGTATCAAAAAAGGGTATAATCCAACTTTAGAGGGCTACTATACTATTCATAATTGTCAACTCGTATATGGAGAGCTTAATGTTGACTGCAAGGAAAGGAAGAAAAGCCAAGTAGGCCAGCATGTACGAATGCAGGTTTAAGTTTCGGGTTTGTGTTTAGGGTCTTTTTCTAACATTTTATGGTCCTTAACCTGTAACATGGCCATCTGTCCAATAACTTGGTCGCTTCCACAGAGGCCAACCCACACAGTCCATTTTTCTCTGTTCATATTCATCGCATAGCTCCCAGTGACAAACCATGTCTTGAATAATTCTTTATGAAGAGAGAAAAATGGATAATCGTTTAGTCTTTATGAGAAGGACCAAGTTAACGACAACGTGGCCATGTTGAAGGTTATGAACCAAAAAAAAAGGTTAGAAGAAACCGTAAACTCGAATCTGTAGTCGTGCAGGCTGGCCTGATGATTTGAGCACTTTCATTGACAGATCTCACCCATGCAGTGAGACATGCATTGTTCCTTCAAATTAACATACAAACTTGGAAAAAGTGCAATTTGTCATTGTTGTTTCTAAAGTTCATGCGCTCAGTCATTCATGACATTAAACATTTGTCAGCATAATTAGGTATCAATGGAAAGAGGAAGAGTTCTTCTTTCCATCCATAGCTGACAGTTATAAAATAGAAGCCCTCCAAAGTTGGACTACCTTTTTTTTTTTCGGGCGTACAGGTTTGTGGGCATCGAGCGGTTACAGGGGATAGCGCGATAAGCTATGGAGCGGCGACAGCTGGCGCACTGAGGTGGATGCGTAATGATAAAAATCGTCCAGAATCTGGACTACACACGTACCTAGGCGACATAACCATCTATCAGGGCGCAACTAAAAAGAAGAAAAAAAAAAAAAAACCACACACACACACACAACAAACAGAAAAACAAGCAAATGCTGTCAGCAAGCAACTTGCAGGAAAAAATCAAACCTCAAAACATGCCCTTTAAACAATGGTCATGAAGTTTTATCAATGCGGCTAGATCAAATACAAAAGGAGTGCATAAAGTGGTACTTGTAAGTATGTAACCCACTGAAGTCTGTTTCTGCAAACATTTTAAAATCGCTACTTTTCTATCACTGCTGGTGGCATGGGGGGGGGGAGGGGGGAGGTCCCTGCAAGATGACCGGTTTACGACATATGACTTTAAAGCAGAGGGGGCCTTGATCCATGCCCATACGTCATTATAGCTTGGATTATTTTGAGAAGCCACACGAGACGCATTCTTTGTTCACAGAGATGATGCTCACCTTTAACAAGTTCTGCATGGAGTTTTCAGCAGCAGTCACCCCTTGGGGCACTACATGCGACAGAGCTTTACAGGTTCATAACAGTTAATAAGATGCTCCAATTATCCTCACTGATTTTCATGTCATAGAAGTTATGGAAAAGATAAGGTATTGACAACCCTTTACGTGGCCAGGCACTTAACTTGTTAAAAGCTTTTTCATAAGCAGCCAGTAATCCACCTGAACTTGATCCAGTTGTTTTAGGTCAATAAGCCAATTCAGGTGTAGCAAATGTGCCTCAGTCCAAGAGGAAGGCCTTAAGTCCAACAGGAAGGCCTTGGTGACTTAAAAGGGATTAGGCGGAAATTAGTACTTTTGCAAGGCACAGCGGTCACTCTATAAAAAAAAAAGGGGGACATTCAGGTCCCAAGGCCTTAGTAATTTCTGGATCTAGGGCAAACCTATAACTTCGGTAGATCAGGAGTCATTATTGGCAATCACGCACATTAATTGCATCTGTGGTCTCGCTCACCCCCCCCCCCCCCATAACATGTTAATCCCTCATTTGGCCAGATAATTTTTGGAAGGATGATGTTTTGAAATGATGAAAACTTCACATCACCATAGCGTTATTGAGCTGAGGTAGGGGTTGAATATGTCCAGTGGCTGGTGACTGGTCATATTACTATCACATGACTAACGCAGGGAGGATACGACATCACATCAGTTATGTATTAAAGAATTTGACTGGCTGCCAACAGCTTGAATAATATGTGGACAACCTACTCAATATATATATATATATATATATATATATATATATATATATATATATACACGTATACAATGTATACATATATTTTTTTTTCCAATAAAGAATGAGTTTATTCGACTCGAATTTTCAGCAGCCTCCGCCTTCTTCATTTCTTCTTCTAAGCCTTCTTCTTGTCAAATTTGCGTCAAATAAATTCATTTTTTAGTGGCAAAAAAAATGCATTACAAGTTTATTTCTTCATATATATATATATATATATATATATACATATACATATATCTACACACATGCCGGCTTCCTGCAACATCTTTTGTCATCATTACATCGTCTCGATTATAATTCTTCCTAAGATGACAGAGGCGTACGGTACGAGTATCAGCATCATCGCACTATGTATTATATACACACACATATACACACACATGTATACATACACTCTGCAGATATTGCCGTGGTATATTTCCCCTAGAGATTTAGTGTCTCAAGGTGGATATACAGCTCCCAAGAGACTGTCAAGTGTTATATTACAAAAATAGACACGACCTCTATACTGGCATTACTAACTTCATTAGCTCTCTTCTAAGGTCATCATTTCGATTTGGCAGGAAGACCAAAGTCAATGGTAGCTGTGTTTTTAAGGTCCATATTCAATCCAAGGAGATCACAAGACAAAATAGTTCAATAAAAGCAATAATAGACAGAGCAAAGAAATATGTACAATTCCATACATTTCTGAACTCTTTTATTGTTGACAGCACAATAGCTATGTGGATACACAGACGTTGGAGTGTTAAGGGAGTGACATAAATCAATCGATTTTTGTCATTCAATAAGGGTTCATACCCCTAAAAAGTATATGGTAGCCACAAAGGAGAGTTATATTAGTACAGTGGCCCATGGAGGACTTATAAAAGGGCCATCCCCCTTGCATCACAATAAATATGAATGCATCAAAAGAAAATGTTAAATTCTTTTGAATATACAATGTATCTCTTTTAATAAACGAGCTCCTTCAAGCATTTTCATGAACTTACATTATCATCTTGATCAACGGATATAGGCTCCCTATAAAGGTATTTCAATTGAGTACACTCAAGAAATGTATCACGACATTAAAGCAGAAAATTAATGTGAGGGTGCATCTGTAAGGTAAGTTTTTTTGTTGTTGTTGTTGATAAGTAATGCTTATCTTATCATAATGTAACATTGTTTCCCGCCAGATGAACAGTGTTGTAATGTTATATCACTAGAAGTAAAGAGATATCAGCAATGCAAGATTAAAGATGTTTTATTGTATGTTTGGAATGTTCATTCCTTTACTGAAGCTTTAGAACTTTTTTTAGAAGATCCTTTATGCGTCATCAGTAGGAAGATGTAGCATCACACTATTGCATTGATTGCATATATTAAACCCTATGATTATGTTACCACTTTGCCAACACTATATAAACTATACATATCACTTACATGGTAAGATGTACTAGTCCATACAGTCTCAGTCACAGAGAATGAAAATGTGATGTACATGTTGCTATCTTTCTTTAAAATTAGTAATTTATACATCCGAAATTCAGCTTGGATACAAAATACGAGATGCTATTTTCTTTCACGAGACTGAAAAATCAGTAATATTTTATTTTTTGAGAAATACGGCATTTAATCACATCAAGTAGTAAGCAATGGTCACCCATCGTAATGCTCGCTTTTCTCTGGGGTGTGCATTTTGGAGTGAATTCCCCAGCATCCACAATGTGTGCATATACGGAGAGACAATGTTGATTTGTGAGACAAACATAATTTTGTGAACATCTGAACAATTGTGCGTTCACTAGTTCAGTTAACTTAGTGCTATCATACCAAGCTTAAAAAAAAAAAAAAAATCAACTTTTTATACATTGGTGCTTAGAAACATTAAAAACTAGCTAACCTTCCACCTTATCAATACAGAGTTCCATATAGATAAGCTTTATTCCAAAATATCAATCCTCGTATCTTGAAAATTGAGTCAAAACTGATCCAAAAAGCACAGCTGTCTCCATAAAGACTTTGAATCTAATTTTCGTGACAGAACTTCAAACAGAAACAGCTCATTGGGAGTGGGAGTGTTTAGCGAAGCGCAGCGTAAGCAAAACTTGTACGGCTTTTTTGTTATGCAAATTAACCTCCATGTCTAAAGTTCGTAAACTGCGTATGTAGCCTTTGTTCGAGACTTTATACCTGTACTCCATAAACCAACGTCGAGAATAATACCATAGTCACATTGTTTAACTAATAAATGACATGTTCCTTCTTTTTTTTTTTTGGGGGGGGGGTATATATAAAATTAGTACCAGATGCCTATCTGTATGTCTGATTTTATTTTTGTATGTTAACATTTGATTGTCATGTATAAATAAATCATAACTTTTCATTATATATTTTTGCCCAGGTATGAATTCATGAATAGATAAGTAAATGTCTTAGTTTTCTTTTGTTTAATTGATTTCAAGATGGAAATATCATGCATGTGCAATTCATTGTCGAGTGCTCTACATATGTTCAATTCAGTTAAGTTGAGCTGATCATTTATTAGCAAAGAGATTATCACACAGGTTAACTTTGCTTCCTTAAATATATCATTCAACTTAACTTGATATTTTACATTATGGCTTATCAAGCAATTTATACCACATAATATTTCAGCTAAAATTTTATTTAGACATTTTGTTTTAAAGGTGGATTTGAAAATTCACATTTTCATTAAGACTTTTTCAGGCTGACGCTAATTTTTTCTTTTACCATTATCTTTTAATATTACATGGGGAATAAAGTTTGATACACGAAGTTTTAAAATAGTTCTAATTGTTTAATGATTTATTGTATATAATCATTCCTCTTTGTAATGTCCATTTTACGTAAACATTGCACTATTTCATATAAATAAACCGAAGTGAATTGAATCGAATTGAATGGTCATATTCTACTTTTGAGGTTATAATTTTCAATGTTCCAGCACCCTGCTCTAAAATGAGCTCAATGACATTATAAGGAATAACCTTTGCAATTAACCGAGTTCACTTACGCATCTGTGAGCTGAGAATTAGTAGCTTCAGCTATAAAAAAAAAAAAAAAAAAAAAAAAAAAAAAAATCTTATTTTGTATTTATCATTTTCAACGTATTCCATACAGAATATAGAAATCGTATAGGTGCCACCACAACACTAGACCAAGTCCTGGTGCAAATGCTAACAGGAAAACACAGTCCAAGAATACAAGCTGTCCAACAACCTTCACTGTCACTGAAAAAACACTGTGCCAGTCACGAACAAGCTCTCAAGGTACGTCATATTTTACATTTTAATGAGGAATAATGGTTATGATAAAAAAGCAGGCTTGCTTGAGCACTATTATGCACATTTCTAATATCTTTTGATAAATCAGCCATTTCATTCTTCCTCTTAGTAGTTTCCAATATCATGAATGAATCCCTCTGTTCTGCATGAAAAAAAAAATAATAAAAATACCATTTTTTCTTTACTCAGGTCTTCCTACCAGGACTATGAGCCTCGGCATCTTCTTAAAGCACTTCAATGCCTTAAACAAGGCATGCCATTTGCTTGACATTCAGGAAGCAGAAGAGCTGTCTGGAAGTGCCCCAGAGAAGGAGAAATTCGAGAAGGCTTTCACTGAAGAAATCAAGCATGCAGGTATGAGAAAGAGACTGACTGAACTCAAGGAGGAAATCCAGGAACAGACAGAGCAGTATGTGGAGATGTCTCTTATGTTCCCCGAGTACAACCCACCCCCGTCATCATGCAAAGCACAGAAGACCTTAATTCAGAAAAGGACAAGTTGGTGAGCGACTATATAAAAATGTTACACATGCTGTTTGGACTTAAAAATCATATGGCCATAAGCGTACCTATATTTCAAATACTGGTATACCACATGCTTTGTCATAACTTTAAGTTTTCACAAACCGTATGAAATTTCTCAAACAGGAAAATGACATAAAGACAACCCCTCCCTCGTCCTTTGGAAGTGGACCAATAGCAAGCGGATTAGATGATGCACTACAAACATTCACCGTGTGCAGGCAAGCCTACCATGGCCAAAGCTTTGTAGGGAATCACGTCAACAAGACCCTCAAGGTACATCTTTTCTGGTGTATAAGACAGAACTTACGTAAAGCACATAGAAAATCTTTTATATCATTATGTGTTACATAAATGCATAATCTATATATATTATTATCATCATCATTAGGCTGTAAAGCAACTGTTTAAAAATGGATCGTAAAATGTAAAGCACAAATTCTTTTCATCCTTCTTAACATAAATGCATTAACTTTTATTTTGTTACAGCCCGAGAATTTGAACACACTCACATCCGCAATACCTACAAAGACAAAAGAAATATGTCCAGACGCTCCCATTCTGCAGGAAAATCCAAGACGAATTCAAGACGCTCATGGCAAAGTATGCCAATTGCCTCAGGCTTCTAAATGCCGGACACTTTCTTTATACTGAGAGTGAGATAGATGAACTGGGTAAGAAGGGTGACACATTTATGTATACGTGCATATAAAATGAATGAATTCCCTCTAATGAATTATTTCAAGTACAAAGGCATATTATATAATATATATCCATGTGAGTAGTATTAATAAAGGACATTTATATTGTGCAGCTACTATGATAATATACTCTAGTGTGCATTAAAAATATAATAGAAACTTAAGTAGCATAATTCAAAAGATGAGTGTTTAAGGGTCCTGGACATTAACTCATTGTGTAACTGTAGCTGCTTGCCTTATGTACGTGTGTTATACATAAATGTACACAGAGGTCAACATTGGCGGTGGCCCTGGGCCACTTAAAATCGACATAGGGCCACCAAATTTGATAATAAGCTATATTTTGGTTCCCCAATCCGACACATAATATTCAAAGTGTATTTTTATGTTTCTAATTATTTCAGGTCACTACAGTACTTTTCTGGGGGCCACCAAAACTTCAGACTTAAATATTTTAGTGGCCTGAATTGGCCACAGGAGAGAAACAAAAGGGAACACATATGATTTGTTTCATAAATTCCCCAAAACAAGACTTGAAAATGTATGGCATGCCTTTAGATAAGTTTCTGTTTGGTATGTACACAGGCACGATTTCACTCTGTACCTACTAACTTGAAAATGCATTGATGCTTTACTGGTGAAATTAGAAGAAACACTATATTTTCTCTTCCTTGACAGATTCCCACATCAAGGACTACTTCATGTTCTTCCGTTCAAGTTTTCCCAACGAGTCAATCACCCCAAAACAGCATATCATGGAGGATCACATCATCCCCTGGCTGCGCATGTGCAGGGCCCCATGTGGTGTTATGGGTGAACAAGGAAGAGAAGCTGTGCACAGCCAACTGCGTTTTGACATACATGTAGAATGCATTTTTTGACACCAATGATGATATCTGGTGGCAATGATAGGCCATTCATGTTATGAGTAATAAAATTCCCTATCCATTCCCATTTGAATTCTGAAAATAGGTAAAATATTTTTTGAGATACATGTATATCAAAAAATGCTAGGGGGAACTTACTTTTTTGGTTGAGTGTATAGATGTAACTAGTAGACTCTATTTCATTAGCCTAATTACATAACACTGAAGTTTGATGCAATCGGCAATATTCATAATACAAGTCATAGATCTACAGTATACTATTGTTTTATTTTACCACTTTTTTAGCAGTAAGTCTTAGAATTAGAGGCAATATTTATATGGTGCTGGGTTGTAATGCCTAATTTTTACTATTATTATTATTATCATTATCATTATTATCTATTCCGCATTTGCAAAACAATAGAAGTGATAATGGAGAAACAAATAAATCAAGCAAAACACAAGAAAACAAAGCGTCATGCCTTTCCTGTTGAGCTTCCCTGAGGAGTAGTTACCATTGAAATTTAATGGTAAGTTTTATGCCACGGGGCCCAAATTCGTAATATTGAGATAATACCATGCTCTTCATCAGCGGCTAGGGCATGGAAGATGGGATAAAAAAGATCTGTTTCTGAATTTGGCTTCCTCCTGCTCGCACAAATCCGGTGATCAGACAGATCCCCACACTAACAATGTACCTTGTTGTCTGTTATGCATGTAGATATATGAAAAGAGAAGGGTAATAATGAAAGTGACAGTAAGATGTTACCAGTAGGAAAATCAAAAACGAATAATAAATATTTATCACATGCGGCCGTTCCACGGTAAAAGGGTCTATCTTGAGAAATGTTACTTCGGAGAAAAACGGGTTTAAAGTTTGGTGTATTTGTATGTCTGCCTCTTGTGTTTGTAAAGAGAATGGCTTGTGAGTGTTATGTATTATAAAAATGTATACATAAAAGGAATGTTTGAGAAAATTTCACCTTAAATGCTTATTTCAGTCCAGTGTTATTACAAAATTTATACAAATAGACCGTTTTACCATGTAACTGCTATCGAAATCACTGACGGTAAAAATCGGCTATCTTCAAGATAGACCCTTTTACCATGTGAAACGAATGTCAAATTCCACTGTGCTCACACGGTAAAACGGTCTATGGACACCTTACGTAAAACAAAACAGAGATTACACGGTAAAACGGTCCAACTTCGAGATTGTAAGCAAATAATAAATGTTGGTGAAGGTGATGGGACACACTATCACTTCCGAGGCGATCTGGATGTAGCTATCTTTCCGAAGCGCAGCTGAGGAAAGATAGCGTACACATTCAGATCGCCGAGGAAGTGATAGTTTGTCTCATTGCCTGAAACTAAAAGTTGATTATTTGCTTTATATTCCACATCTAGGGTCCTAGAAATTCCCATTTTATTCCACATCTGAAACCGTTTTAGTTGTCTTTAGGTATCCTTAGGGCTTAGGCTACGTGTGCGCGTAGATGACAAAACAATGAATTTGCTGCGCGCACAGCGCGGGACCGAAGTGAAAGTGCGTTGCACTGTGTACTATCAAGTGACCTAGGTCACATGATAGTCCCAAAGAGATTATACCTATAGAGTAAGTAGTCGCCATACGCGTGCGTACAAATAGTGCGTCCAAAATTGAAGAGGGAGCGCACACTCAGCTCCTGGCACTGGATCTAAGTCTACGTTCAAGTCATATCTTCTCATATCATATCTGGAGTGATATGTTGTTCTTCATTACACATTTTCATTTTCAGAATCACAATGTGGGTAATTGTTTAAATAGTACTTTCTACGATGATATCATATCATTTGAACCATTTGGGAGAGTCCAGACCTTTTTCTTGTTCGCAAAATAAACAGTGGGAACTTGGGTGTAGACTAGACAGTAGTTGAGCATTATGACGTTTGTTTCGCGTACATTCCCAATCACGCCATAAAATCAAACAACATCAGCACCATTATGACGCTTTAACATGACAATTGTGACGTCACAATAAAACAACGCAAGGTCACTGCGCCGAATATTCAAGTCGAGCGCATTAAACAGTGCGCTGCCATCTACTGATTAATAACTGTACAGGATCCGTGCAATGGCGGCTCCCATAGCGCGAAATGGCAGCTCCCTCGCGCGGCTGCCTCCCCACTGGACTACGCCCTCTTGTGTTATAATCTCTTTGGATAGTCCACAGTGCAACGCACTTTTATTTCGCGTGTACTCATCTTGCGTTAGGACTGTGTGGACTGTGTGCAGATCAGCGAAACAAAAGGGACTATCAACCATAGAGCTCTATAATACAGCTCTATGCTATCAACATAGAGTGTAACCAACTTTTCTTGTCAGGTGATGTGATGGGCAAAACTACGCTTCATCAAGTGATCAGCTCTGGACCAATCCTATTGCAACATTCTAGTATGTGGAATATAAACCGTTTTAGCATGTGAAGTTGACGTTTAATAGCAGCGCACTTTTACGGTAATGCAGCGCGCGCGGCAGCTGCTGCGTGCATGCGCTGCAACGCTAAAACGGTGCATGCGCTTAACGTAGCTATAACCCACTAACCTAACTAGTGCTAGATGCTACATCGCTAGCTAGCAGCTAGCGCTAGCTACTGACTACTGAACCAAACGAATATCACATCATCTGGACAATTTTCCGTAAGTTATTTCACTGTCGTATCACTACGTTCTGATCACTTACAATATGTTATTATAGAAGTCGAGGCTCTCTGTCAAGAATTTCACACTGTTCCCAGGTTCCATGGTTATTTTTCGCGCCTGCAAGTTACTTGTCAGGACGGCTTGATCGACGTCAGTTCAGGCAGGGTTGCTTAGTTGAGCTCAGCTCGATCCGCCTCTACTAGAGTGAGCACTAGCCGCACCAGACCAAAGTTTAAACCAATTTCAGACTCACACGTACGGTTTAGGTAGACCTGACGTTTAATTTGTATTCTGCTAGCGAGTTTTAGTTAATCCAAGTATATTTCGGATTTAGATTAAACCCGATTTAGAGTCTGCAGACTTGGGTCAAGCCACCATGGTCATGGAGATGATTATTGATGGACCATGGTGCATTAGTAATGGAAGAATAAACTCTACCTCTCAGAGTACCGGTAAATTTCGCTCCACAACTCCACCTACATATTTAATTGGCAGGGTGTCAGCCACATGAGTGCGACTTTCTTGGATTGTGTATAGTTTTACTGGTATAATTAAGCACGCCGTATCTTAGCATGTCACGACTGTATAGGTGACTATAGGCCTAATTTTGTTAGAGTCCTAGCCCGACCAGTGTGTGGCGCACATCGCTGCATAACTAGCGTTCGTCATTCAGCACTATATATGGCGCTCTCGCGCACGTACATCGTTTTCTACGCACGCAGTGCTCAACTTCTGAGCCCTTTCGCGACGATCGCTAGCTGTATGCCACCTCACTTGCCATCACCACAGTGTAAGCATAGCCTGCTATAGCATTCACACTTGCAATGTCACTTGTGACATCACATGCACCCCACAGTAGCCACTGCACTCACCAACACTACTGTTACCACTACACATGCCACGACACTACTGTTACCATTACACATGCCAAGACACTTGTCACTGTAAATAAGTCTCCTACACTTACTTTAATATTCCTCTGCCTGGGTAAGCTATGGTATGGTATACACTTCAACAAAGAAGAATCGAAGAAAGCTGTCAAATACATTTGAAAGCCAGTTTATTACATAACCGATTCATTCTATTCCGTTCCATTAAAGGGTGTGTACAGTTCTGGTCGAGGCGAGGATTTTTAATTAGCTTTTAACCTTTTGCGAGATATTCAGAAACCACTCTATGAGATGTCAAAGAGCATGCAGTTCTAGGGGGTATCAAAAGTTTATTCGATGAAAAATCGGTTTTGAAATGGCTGAGATATCCAAAAACAAGATGAAACAAAAAGATCCTAATAAAGTTGTGGCATGTCTCCTTTTATTCTTAGCACTTTTTTGGATATCTCAGCCATTTGAAAACCACTTTTCATAAAAAAAAAAACGTTGAATCCTTCTTAAAATTACATGCTCTTTCATATTTCATAAGAGGCTTTTCACTATCTCACTTAGGAATGATCAAAACATGAATACACACCTCAACCAGTACTGTACAGTCCCTTTAACAGCAAAAGATACAGCTGTCACACTGGCTGTATTCATATTGTTCACATCTGATCTTGAACAAAACTTACTCTGATTCAAAATTAAAGATTATATTGTAGGCAGTTACACTTGTAACTCATAGGCAAATACACCTTCACTTGCAATTTATACTAACAACTTTCAGAATCTAGTCTGAGCATATCTGAGTCTGAGCAAGAATTACACATGTCGTGCATGTGCACACAATTATTATCATTCAAAACTGTGGGTCGTTACTAAAAAAAAGGGGGGGCGTTGAGATCAATGCCTTAGTGTGTCAATAAACAATGGCCGACTGATTTACATAAGTCAAGGTTTTATTAAGAGTCACTGCAGATTTTCACTCCACACAAGTTATCTCGCTTATGGGTCTTATCTTTCCACTAACATTTCCTAGGATGAGATCTTGCGTTAAGGCTTCCCACCTTCGTTAACAATCTCCATATCACTCAATCTGGTAATTTGCCATATTACCCTTGAATCTTTCTCTGGGATAAACACACTATTCCACTCTATCCACCCTTCCAGGATTTCACTAATGCAACCGGCCCTAGTACTCTGTTCACATGTCACTCACTCTGTCGGTGTACATGCTACTAGTGCTTAACCAGCACTTGCTTTCAACACTTGCATCTATCTGGTCTCAGGTTTAATATTCCTTAAACTTCCAGAGCATAATGCTGCTAAAAGAAATCACACCTAGAAAAGTTTCACTATTAGTAACAAGTTTGTCGACATTACTTGTCACTCGTACCTTGCTTTCTGTGATCTACAAACTTTTCACACCTGACTATGAAATCTCTCCTATTAAATTGATGTATAACTGTAGTTATATTCAGTGACATCACAATAACAACACTTGTCGTAACAAGTGTCAGTAACAATTTCACTTGCCGCAGTGTCAGGTGTCAACAAGACAGAGCCTCAGTCACAGGGGGGGATGTTCCTTGGGGCTGTATACTTCTGATGAAATGACACATGTAACTTTCTTTATTCAAGATTGTTACTATTGCTACTGTCAGTGTCGGCATTTTCCTTGTTCAGGAATTAAATCAGATGACGTTCACTTTCCCTGTTCGGGATTGCTATTGCAGGGGTACCCATTTCATCTGATCAAATGCAACTGCACTTCAATCTTCATCTCAGTGGTTACTTGAACGTTCCCTGTTCGGGATTGTTCGATCCAGTCCCGTTGTATGGGGGGGGGGGGGGGGGGTAACCTGGCTACTGTCAAGTGACATCAGTAAACTTCACTGCTTTGAAAAACCACTAATATCGTCTATAAAACGACAGCGCATTGAAACATTTATGATAATAGCCTACTCATAATTATGGGAACAATTATGATAAAACGTCAATATTAAATGGGACATGCTTAAAAGAGCATTTATAGTGGCACATCGATAATGGGACATCGATAATAAATGGGACATGCTTATACCAGTAGAATCATTATCCACAATCCAAAACTTATCTCGTCAATTTCAATAACATCTGGCAACTTTCACTAACAAGTGCAACACTTGCAAAGGTTCTTAATATCCATGGTGTTCCTGGTCAGTAACGTTTGCCATAATGACAACTGTTGTAATTTGTTTAACTGTTCCTTATCCTTTCAATTGTTCTTAGTCCGTTTTAACTATTATCGTCCATTAAGGAGTGGCAAATACTTAAACCAGGGTCCCAGACCCTGTTCTCCTTCCCTATCACCATTGTACTCTTACCTATTTATTATCGCAAATGTTAATGAGACAAATGAAAGAATAAATGCATTCGTAAATCGACATGTCCTAGACTCTTTGAGTGTCTTATTATCTACTTGTCATATAGAGAGAACTGGTTGAGGCTAGACTGTAAGACTTTGGGTGACAGATGACATTCAGCCGCTTACCATCCGCGACCGGATCAAAATCAAATTGTTAGTGACAATATTTTGTAGTTGTCCAAGTTGGCCAAGTGTTCATCACTTGGCCAAAACTTGTTTCACCTCGTCCAGTAATCTCTTTACAATGACTGCATGTAAAAACGTGTCTTTGTTGGACAATAGCAGACACATACATTTTACACTTGTATATGAACTAGAACTTTTTCTAACTGAAAAGCTATAACAAATAAAATTATTATATTTCACTTTGTTTGAAATCGAATTTGGCAATCATATAAAAACAGAATGAGGTAGTCTATATTCCTAATTTGAGAGGTAAATTTAGAATTTGATACCAAAAAGGTGAGAATGATTTCAAAGATTTGGTTGTGAAGGAAACTATCCTGACTAACTATCCTGACAGCCGATGCTAAAAACTTTCTTCATCATTCTTCTTGCAAGAAACTTTCCTCCGCCACACCTAGCTACATCTCGACACCTTTCCAAGCTTGTTGTTCCAGTTCTTTCCAGTTGACACTCTTCAGGTAAGTTTATAGGAAGTATTTTAGAGAAGAATCTCTAAAAACTCAAAAGTCAAACTCTAAGATGTTTCTAAAATCTAGGCAGATTTTATGCAATATTTTCTTTCAGTACCTCCTGTATTTTTCTTATAGTGAAGATGTGCATGACATATGGATTGTGCCAGAACTTGATGCCATGTTAGCATGTCATGACCAAAGGGACATTTCAAGTCAAATGTCTGTCTTATTTTTAAGCAGTGCTCATGAAATTTTGCACAAACATTATTTTGGTCATGTGAAGATATGTGAAATGTCTCTTTTATGCGTTGAAAACTGCATGGCATGGTAATAGCATATTCTGATAGCACAGGGGGCATTAATCATCTTTAATTAAATTTTCTAGTTCTGCATATCTACATATCTGTGATCTCTGTGACAGGACCTTGGAGTACCCAAGCACAAGACAAGTGATGCTATAAAGACAGTCGTTGAAATCATCCATCTAAGACAAATTGGACCTCTTCCTTCCGCCAGCACTCAGCACCGTATGGCGTCAGAAATGAAAACAGTATCAAGAAGTCACTTGCGTGAAGCCCTAGAAGATGAAGGAGGACTTACCTTGAAGTACGATGGAACGACAAAAGGTAGACTTGGTCATCTTGCTGAAGTGGAGATTGCCTCTAAGACGAAAAGTTACATGTTAGGGTTTTCCCAACAGCCGGAAGGAACTGCTGAAGAATATGTGGACACAATTGCCCAGGCATGTGATGCTATTTCCCCTCATGTTCTCACCAAGGTGATGAACACAATGAGTGACCGATGTGTGACAAATGATGCAGTGGACAGGCAGCTGGAGCAAGAGTGGGGCATTACGCTAAACAAGTTCCGGTGCGCTATGCATCCATTAGATTCATTTGCCCGAGAATCAAACAAGGCACTCAAGAAGTTAGATGTTGCACCAGAAGGCAACTGCAAAATGCCATTCAACAAAGGAGGTGAATGCAATGCGCAAGCCTTTGTTCGTGTAGCCAGTAAACTTTTCAACAATGACGGCTGTGGTGACAGCACCGAGTTACGTTTGTTCTTGAAAGACAGAGGCTTGCAACACTACATCCCAAGATGGGTTGGGAATAGATTTAATATCTTGTTTTACTCTGCCGGCATTCTTCATCACATTGGAGAGAGCATCATGGATTACTTTCGCCTAGTAAGCAAGCCAATAAATGATCTGCAGAGAGCATTTGTGAATGCATGGTACAGGGGCAACATTATTCACCTGCGATGCCTCGGTCTTGTTGGTTTGTTAGTTGCCCAGCCTTGGATGAACGTTGTGAGTGACGGAGGCAACATCCTCCAAATGAACACGTTGTATGAGTGTGCTCACAACATGCTCACGAAATGGTCTGAGGAGCCAGAGTCCATGCTAGTGGATAGATGTAACGTTTTTGGTGAGACACCAGTTGAGGACGACATTTCAACTTCTCTTCTGTCAGGACCATTTGAGAACGACATGGTCGCGCCACTTAAAGCAATCCTGACGTCAATCCTTGACGTAGTGAGACGTCAACTCGCTTCTCAGCTCCCAGGTGGTGAGTTCTGGGAATGTTCAGAGGTTGTGCAAGAACAAGCCGCTTCGTGCAGCAGCAACAACATCACTGGGGAGAGAAATTTCGCTCCACTGGACTCGCAACTACACCATGCTCCCAACATTTCCGTCGGATAGAGTTCAAAGTCATGTTCAAGGTCAACCAAACACGAGAATGGCTTCAAAGCAAGCCCAAGGAAAGTAGGCAAAAGATAATTCATGACAGTGTTTGGGCAGGTGCCAGAGAGCGCAAGAGGGAGATGGAGGATAAGGTGAAGGTGAGAGAAAAAGTGAAAAGACGAGTAAGAGAAAAGCAGCAGAAGCTAGCAGAAGTGTCAGAGAAAGCCAGGAACAGAGTTGAAGAAATTCTAGAAAGTATCTTGGAAGACGGAATGATTGCACAAAGGAATGAGTGTGAAATGCTTATCCATGGTATGTCTAAAACAAAAGCTGCAGCGACTCTAAAAGCACAAATACTATTTAGGAACAAAATTCTTGGACAGAACGTAGGAAAGCACGCCTTGAGTAGGTGCTCTGTTCAGGAGTTGATGGGCATCCTCCTCAGCTATCCAGAGCCGAGACAGAGTTCACCAGAGACATATCACATCCGCAACAAATAATCAACAGACAATTAATGCACAAGTGGGAGGAAGATGGGAAGGAGAAGTGGTATAGTGGGGCAGTGGTGGACATGAGGGATGGGGAGGTGGAAATTTGTTATGATAGTAGCGAGGAACATTTTTTTTTTTTTTTAATGACACTTCCTGAATTTTCACCGATATCCACTCAGGTGACATGTATTTCTCATAATGTATGTACAAGATGAATACAGCATTTCAGTGCGACAGAAGGAACATTCATCAGAGCTACACATATGAACAACTACATGGAATATTCACAGATCCAAAAGTGGTTTAGCATCGTTTGTCACAGCCTACAAAATGGAGTCTGGTTAGGCCTTCATGTCATATTTGCACGCTACAATGTGAAGATGCGATCATTCCATCATACATACGTGGTACAGAAATACAGAGTACAGCAGGCTTCAAAGCAGTTGACAGGCAACAAATCAAAGGTAAGTCACATTTTGCAGGTGACTTTTATGTGTAGAGTTTCTACTTTTGATTGACCTCCATACACGAGAAGGAAAAGACCAACATTATCAGGCGGTGAGATGTAATAGTATTTCTCACAGCAAGTTTTATAACGGGGGGGGGGGGGGGACTTCAAGGTTTGATGCAAAAAAAAAATGACAAATCCATGCAATATCAAGTGTTGACTGGAACATCCCAATTAAAAAAAAAAAAAAAAAACCAAAAAAAAAAAAAACCACTGGGGGAAGGCAAAGTAGGATTGAAATTCATACTCCACTATGAGAAATAATTCTTGGTAAATTTCAGCTCCAGTTCATCTGTGATTTATTTACATAGTTGCAATCACAGAAGCATAAAACTCGATCAGTTCTGCATGTAACCTTTGGGTGTATACATGTAGACACTCTCATCAGTAACAAACTTGCACGCATTTCTTAGAATCATTGGATACTTGGGATGACTGTCTCACCTGTATGTAAACGGAAAGAGGCAAATATATGTTGAGACAATGTTTTCAGGTGTACATTGCATTGAGACTTGAGCATACACAAGTAAGAAGTATACAACGTATTTACATTGGAGAGGAGCATACACTCTACTGAGATTTCATTTGATTTTCTATTTTATATACAGTGTAATTACGTCATGTATGCAGCAGTTATCAGAGGACAATATTAGTATAATTTAGATTTTGAATACAAGTATATTTACCTGTACATTGGAAAAGAGCATGCACTACTGAGATTTCATTTGATTTTTTTTTTCTTTTGTAGAATTACGTCATGTATGCAGCAGTTATCAGAGGGTAAATGCACTTTAGATTTTGAATACCCCTCAGAAATAAGACGGGTCATGGAGTTCAGTTTCAGAATTTTTTAAATCAATCAACCACAATGTTAACCAGTGGCTTTAAAATGGGGAAAACTTCATGAAAAAAATGTGTCAGAGCCCCCTGCCCCCCTACCCCCATGACATGACCAAGATATCTAAGATTAGCGGACTGGCAATCAGCCATCCAAATACCTATTTGCTCCCCCCCCCCCCTCCCCCTCTCCTCGAAAATAAATAAAATAATTAAATGAATAAGTAAATAAATAAATAAATAAATAAATATAGGCGTTGGTTGACGTGTTAAGTTAAAAAAAAGAAAATCTGAGCTGCACGTCCGTACATGCGATCAGATAAATCGATGGAATTTAAAAATGAACCTGTGAAAAAAAAATAATAATTCTTCAAGGTTATCACTTTAAGTGCTTCAAAAGTTTAAAAACCTAAAAGATCCCCCATAGATTAGAGTACTGGAATTATTATCGTTATGTGCTAGACATTGGGAGATGGTTGTATGATGACACGAGATGATTATCGTAGATATCTTGATAATGATTGTTTGACTTGCATCTTTGGTGTTTTTTCATCCATCTTAACATAATTAGAGAGATGCTCGGTTTTAGAATTTTTTAAATCGATCAACCGCAATGTTAACTAGTGGCTTTAAAATGGGATTGATCGGTCATCTCATAATTGATTCATTGAGTTAAATTTGTATTATTTCATGAACACCTTTTCTTATAGTAATAGGTTTGAGAACACGTTATAGAGTGAGAGGATTAAACTTATCAAACAACCGACCACATAAATTCTAGAAAACATGCACAAAAGGTTTCGAAGAGGACGCTTGCTACCCGACTACTCAACTTCCCCTGTCAAACCAAGGGCAAAATTAAAGCTGCATTCAATTTTTTTTTCTTTTTACATTGTACTATGCGTGAAATCGCTTTGTACCACTAAACACAGACATAATTACGATCTGTGAACAATTCTGTCTTCTAACAGAACCAGTACCAATTTGGCGTTGGAGCTAGACGTGGAAGAGGACACGGTAGACGAAGTGCACAAAAGAGGACAAAGAGGACAAAGAAGAGAAATCGGATGGCACTCAATCTTCATACACAGTCTTTTCTGTCCCAACAGCAACTGCTCACTCTTACGGATCTACTCCTACAAAGAGGTTGAAGAAAAACCCTTTGGAGGAAGCGATGTTGCAGTATTTCAAGACACGAGGCACTCCATCCGACAACAGTGATCCCTTCTTTTCTAACTTGTCTCAGACTGTGGCTAAACTACCTGCCTTGATGCAGGCTGAACTCAAATTTGAAATGTATCAGCTAGTTCATCGCTATGAGCTTAAATTTCTTTCTTCTGAGCACTAATACTAGAAGGGGAGTTATCAGTATTTTAAAGGTGACCTGAAATCCAAATGTTGATTTCTATTGATCTGTACTAACATCATACATCACATATCTTATGACTTTGGGGTGTCAATTTTTGTCGTATATTTAATGTTATTTTTCAATCATTTTTATCTTATCTGCTAAGCTCCACCCCTAAAAACCCCTCCAAACTCAGATTCTGTAGATGACATCATCAGTCAATCATCATCAACTGACAACCTATTCTCAGATAATGCCAACTCACAAACATGCATATTCAATTAGCACTTGCTATGTCAGGAATCCCAAAGTGGTATCAAAAACATAAAGGCTGTGATGAGCTATTGTAGGAAAACATGCAATGCTATTGTAACCAAGTAGCCAGTTAGTAGGTAAGCACATACCAATGCTTTTGTTTACAGTAAACTGATTTAATGATGATTGACTGATTATGTCATCAATTGTCACAATTGTGCTTGCAAACTGTCCAATGCAGTACGGTATCTGTTTGGGGGGAAAGGAAAGAGTGTGTATTTTCCTTGATAGTCGAGTTGTATTTTCAAAAAAATTATTTCATTTGTCCCTATTACTTGGCTGTCAGGACTGGCAGGTATGCAAATTGTAGAGAATAAACATAATGAGATAAGTCAAGGAGGATTTTTGAGGAAGCTTCCTCTTCAAATTGTAATATTTGATGGAAAGTTCATAAAGTTATCTCTCAGTTAACTTCATCCTATTTGTTTCCTATATCTGGGTTAATCATTTCTGTAGGTCCTGAAGTGCTACATATCTGACCTATTTTAACCAAGTGCTTCTTCCATTATTTATGCATATAAAAAAAAATGTTTGTTTCCATTCCCCCCCCAAAAAAAAAAAAAAAAAAAAAAAAAAAAAAACACATCCAGAAACAAGACAGATGTGCATCTGCCAGGATTCCCAACAGTGATTTCGTCTAATTACAACCACAACCACAACCTTGAATGCGCTGGTGTGCTTAAATACAGGGACGTGTCCCAGCAGACCAAAGACACACTCATCGACCTCTTCCATAGGAAGTACGGTCCTACTGCAGCTCTAGAAGCTCTCAAGTATGAACTTCAGGTGAAACATCCAAATTACTTCAAAGTAGCAGCTGATAGATCTGTGTGTCCAGACATACAGTATTGCTGTAGGTGAGAATATGGAATACAACCATTACCGGGAACTATTACAATTAACAGTTAACATGGTTACAAAATATGAAGTGATAGTATACCAGTAGACGGATCACCTTCAGACTCAGCTCATGGGCATATGGGAGTGACAATATTCTGATGAGATTTTGGGGTCACAAGGTCAAAGAGGTCATTGTATACAGGAAAATGGCTTATTCTTGAGAAATCTAGAAATCAGTTAACAAATCAACCTTTTGAAAAACTTACATGAATGTGTCATATAAATCCGATCTAGCAATAGCAGAGGCATTAATTTTGACTGCCGGTGGTTGAGAATTCATCTAGTTTATCTTCCTATTCTTCTTTCAGACTCTATCAGAAGATTTTCAAAGCAAATTACAGCAAAAGTAATGATGGAGAGGGCATTGTGAGGAGCCTGCAAGATCTTGCCAAGCATTTTAATGCTCCGCAAGTGGCAAAATGGCTGTGGACATTACGGAAGACAATCAAGTTATTGCAGCCATTTACTCCCCTGATGCAAACGAAGGGTCCGTAGGCTACACAAATACTCCGGTGAGCTCTGCTTCATGGACGCATCGAGCAACATGGACAGACACAATTGCAGGGTGTTCATGTTGCTTACTCACTCGTGCGTGGGGGGTCTTCTTATTGGTGTCCTTATTACCACAGCTGAGACACAACCGACCATCACTGCGGCTCTGCGACTCTTCACCACTATCCTGCCATCTGGGTCCTTCGGTGGAAGGGGTGTCGTCAGTACCCAACTCATAACGGATGACTGCATGGCAGAGCGCCGTGCTCTCCAGGATGTTTTTCCTCAGTCAACCTTGCTCCTCTGCTCCTTCCACCTGCTGCAGGCCACTTGGAGATGGCTGTGGAGTGCTGCTCACAAAATTCCTCTCAAAGAAAGGCCAGAACATCTACGACACATGAGGATGATATTTGCCACATCATCACAAGAAGCTGATGAATTATTTGCATCCAGCATGGCTGATCCAGAGCTCCACAAGTAAGTGAATGCTATTTTCTATTTCTAAAAAAAAAAAAAAAAAAAAAAAAAAAAAAAAAAAAAAAAAAAAAAAATCTTATGGTTAGTTTTGAGGGATGATGATCAATTCAAGGACATTTATATTTGAAATAAATCAATCAAGATAGAATGGGAATGTTGGAGTCAACTAACATACCGGCTCTATATCAACATAAAAACAGAGTACGATGAAGAGGAAGCTTAACGTAATACTATCAGAAGAATGAAGATAAATTAGGACTGAATAAATTGATTCAAATTACAAGACGCCTCAACTGGCTGCCACAAAGTGAGAAATGAGAACTATACTAGGAACTGATCTAATGAGAAATGGAAACATTCAATTAAAAGGAAACATATGCAGTCACCTCTTTTGCTGCCACAAAGTGAGAAATGAGAACGATACTAGGAACTAATCTAATGAGAAATGGAAACATCCAATCAAAAGGAAACATATACAGTCACCTCTTTCGCTGCCACAAGGTGAGAAATGAAAACTACTAGGAACTGATCTGAGAAATGGAAACATCTAATCAAAAGGAAACATTATATACAGTCACCTCTTTTGCTGCCACAAAGTGAGAAATGAAAACTACTAGGAACTTATCTAATGAGAAATGGAAACATCCAATCAAAAGCAAACATTATACAGTCACCTCTTTTGCTGCCACAAAGTGAGAAATGAAAACTACTAGGAACTGATCTAATGAGAAATGGAAACATCCAATCAAAAGCAAACATTATACAGTCACCTCTTTTGCTGCCACAAAGTGAGAAATAAGAACTACTAGGAACTGATCTAATGAGAAATGGAAACATCCAATCAAAAGGAAACATTATACAGTCACCTCTTTTGCTGCCACAAAGTGAGAAATGAAAACTACTAGGAACTGATTTAATGAGAAATGGAAACATCTAATCAAAAGGAAACATTATACAGTCACCTCTTTTGCTACCTACTATGCCTCCACCACATCCATTCTTTTTAGATTAATTAGGATTAAGATATTACAGTTCAAGTGATGATCATCATAAAGGAAATTATTGAAAAATTTCTCACATATCTTGTCATTTCCATTTCCAGGTCCTTTAAGGATTATCTTCAGAATGCTTACTCTGAATTACCTCTGCGAGGTAATTTGACCAACAATTGCTGTGAGTCTGCGATGAGAATACTCGAGGACAGAGTTCTTTCAAGAACGAAGGCCTTCAATATTGCACAACTGGCCGACTTCCTCTCAAGCCATCTCCAAGACTGTTACGAGTGAAGAATCTTGGATGTTGCCAATGGGCGCTTGGGTGATGTCATCAGCAGCAAGAGTATGGTCAATCCAGTTGGCATTTCCAAACAGCATGTCACCAGAGTATGTATATGCACATTACCTTCATTACGTGTTCTATCTCACTCATGGATCATGTGCTTAAAGGAGAGAACAATAGAGATGCAGGGGGGGGGGGTATCTGGGGTAGTAATCGGGGGGGGGGGGGTGTTATCCTGGGGGTAGTTATCCGGGTGGTAGTTATCCTGGGGGGTAATTGCCCTGGAGGGTAGTTGCCCAGGAGGTGAGTGCCCGGATACGGCTACACGGTGCGTCTTTATCCTCATCTCTCCTGTCAAAATGGCCTCGCAAAGATGCGTTATGTTCTCTCAAGGAGAGAAAGTCGCCCTAGTGTGCAAAGTATGCGAAGAGATATCGAGGGTGAATTGTTAGCTCATCTGACCCATCAGATGAAGGATCGAGCATGGACATCAATTTCAGAGCAAGTTTCGCTATAGTTAGTGGGCGAACAAGAGAACCAAATAAACTGCGAAAAAAATTCACGACCATGAAGAGCGATCTCAAGAGAAAGCTTGCACGTCACAAAAGAGAAGAGAACATGACTAGAGGAGGGCCGCAACTGCCACCCCTTGAGAAGGAAGAGGAAATTCTCTCCCAGTTTCTTTCTGACGACGTCATTTGCGGGGTTCCGAATGGCTGTGTTCTATCTCACTCATGGATCATGTGCTTAAAGGAGAGAACAATAGAGGTGCAGGGGGGGGGGGTATCTGGGGGTAGTAATCGGGGGGGGGGGTGTTATCCTGGGGGTAGTTATCCGGGTGGTAGTTATCCTGGGGGGTAATTGCCCTGGAGGGTAGTTGCCCAGGAGGTAAGTGCCCGGATACGGCTACACGGTGCGTCTTTATCCTCATCTCTCCTGTCAAAATGGCCTCGCAAAGATGCGTTATGTTCTCTCAAGGAGAGAAAGTCGCCCAAGTATGCGAAGTATGCGAAGAGATATCATCGAGGGTGAATTGTCAGCTCATCTGACCCATCAGATGAAGGATCGAGCATGGACATCAATTTCAGAGCAAGTTTCGCTATAGTTAGTGGGCGAACAAGAGAACAAGATAAACTGCGAAAAAATTAACGACCATGAAGAGCGATCTCAAGAGAAAGCTTGCACGTCGCAAAAGAGAAGAGAACATGACTGGAGGAGGGCCGCAACTGCCACCCCTTGAGAAGGAAGAGGAAATTCTCTCCCAGTTTCTTTCTGACGACGTCATTTGCGGGGTTCCGAATGGCTGTGTTCTATCTCACTCATGGATCATGTGCTTAAAGGAGAGAACAATAGAGGTGCAGGGGGGGGGGTTAATCTGGGGGTAGTAATCGGGGGGGGGGGTGGATGTTATCCGGGTGGTAGTTATCCTGGGGGGTAATTGCCCTGGAGGGTAGTTGCCCAGGAGGTGAGTGCCCGGATACGGCTACACGGAGCATCTTTATCCTCATCTCTCCCGTCAAAATGGTCTCGCAAAGATGCGTTATGTTCTCTCAAGAAAAGAAAGTCGCCCTAGTATGCGAAGTATGCGAAGAGATATCATCGAGGGTGAATTGTCATCTCATCTGACCCATCAGATGAAGGATCGAGCATGGACATCAATTTCAGAGCAAGTTTCGCTATAGTTAGTGGGCGAACAAGAGAACAAGATAAACTGCGAAAAAAATTAACGACCATGAAGAGCGATCTCAAGAGAAAGCTTGCACGTCGCAAAAGAGAAGAGAACATGACTGGAGGAGGGCCGCAACTGCCACCCCTTGAGAAGGAAGAGGAAATTCTCTCCCAGTTTCTTTCTGACGACGTCATTTGCGGGGTTCCGAATGGCTGTGAGACAGCGACATTCGCCCCGGGAGCTGATGATGTCGCTGCCGTTTCGGCCCCAACAACTTTAGCTTCCGGGGTGGATTTAAATCTGCCAAGGCTCCCCTCGACCCCAGGTAACATATAACTCATTTTCCATATAATGTTGTAGAATAACTCATCGATTGAAATTGTGAAGGCACTATCCAGGTCATACATTCTGTCAAATTTAAATCTCGATATACTTGATGCAGCAGGTATATCCACACGAATTTATAATTTATCGTTTAGGCCTATATGTATATAGCTTTCGCATGCGGTAAAAAAAAAAACGACGAAGCGAATCATCTACATCCACACCTTCTAGATCGTCATCCGCCGCCCGCTGTGATGACGACGACTACTCAAAACAGTTACTTGACGTGGAAAAGGAGAGATTGGTGATAGAACAGAAGACGTTTGAAGTTGAGGAGCGCCGTTTAAGCGGTTGAAGAAAGGCTCGTTATCGAGAAAGAGAGGGGGAAGACAGGGGAATATCAATGTACGTTGTATAATCAATTGCCCAATGAAATTCGTAACGCATCAACTTTAAGATCTTTTCAAATGTCATCTGATTAGATAGAGCATTATGGTATGGTATGCCTTCGCCATGCTGCATGATTCTCCTAATACATTGTAGGTCTATAGTACATGTGGACAATGTGTGATTACATTTTCACAAAACTGGCAAAATATTAAAATGACATGTTTGTCACAAATGTGATGTTTACCTTCCTTGACCTAGGTTTAATTGGATGAATAGGAGAGCACGTATTTGGGGATTTAAGGACTTTAACTTGACTTTGACCTTTTCATAAGTTCATGCTTTGAGTAATTTTCAAGGTATGGAGAAAAAAAAATGCAAATTCTGTATTGAATAGTAAATTGTTACCATTTTCATCTGGCCTTTGACCCTAAAATTCATAAGAGAATTACTGTCAGGCAGAACATGCATAAATATGTACTAAGTTTCAAGATAACTTGACCCACTTCCGAGATATCGAGGAAGAAGTAAGTTCAGCACTTTCACGGCTACACGGAGCATCTTTATCCTCATCTCTCCTGTCAAAATGGCCTCGCAAAGATGCGTTATGTTCTCGCAAGAAAAAAAAGTCGCCCTAGTATGCGAAGTATGCGAAGAGATATCATCGAGGGTGAATTGTCAGCTCATCTGACCCATCAGATGAAGGATCGAGCATGGACATCGATTTCAGAGCAAGTTTCGC
This sequence comes from Diadema setosum, assembly GCF_964275005.1. Lineage (NCBI taxonomy): Eukaryota > Metazoa > Echinodermata > Echinoidea > Diadematoida > Diadematidae > Diadema > Diadema setosum. The sequence goes on from NC_092693.1 coordinate 28,386,993, forward strand.
TATAGTAAGTGGGCGAACAAGAGAACCAGATAAACTGCGAAAAAAATTCACGACCATAAACGAGCGATCTCAAGAGAAAGCTTGCACGTCGCAAAAGACAAGAGAACATGACTGGAGGAGGGCCGCAACTGCCACCCCTTGAGAAGGAAGAGGAAATTCTCTCCCAGTTTCTTTCTGACGACGTCATTTGCGGGGTTCCGAATGGCTGTGAGACAGCGACATTCGCCCCGGAAGCTGATGATGTCGCTGCCGTTTCGGCCCCCAACAACTTTAGCTTCCGGGGTGGATTTAAATCTGCCAAGGCTCCCCTCGACCCCAGGTAACATATAACTCATTTTCCATATAATGTTGTAGAATAAATAACTCATCGAATGAAATTGTGAAGGCACTATCCAGGTCGTACATTCTGTCAAATTTAAATCTCGATGTACTTGATGCAGCAGGTATATCCACACAAATTTATGATTTTATCGTTTAGGTATATATGTATAGAGCTTTCGCATGCGGTAAAAAAAAAAAAAAAAACGACGAAGCGAATCGTCTACATCCACACCTTCTGGATCGTCATCCGCCGCCCGCTGTGATGACGACGACGACTACTCAAAACAGTTACTTGACGTGGAAAAGGAGAGATTGGTGATAGAACAGCTAGAAGAGGTTTGAAGTTGAGGAGCGCCGTTTAGCGGTTGGAGAGGCTCGTTATCGAGAAAGAGAGGGGAAAGACGGGAATATCAATGTACGTTGTATAATCAATTGCCCAATGAAATTCGTAACGCATCAACTTTAAGATCTTTTCAAATGTCATCTGATTAGAGAGAGCATTATGGTATGGTATGCCTCCGCCATGATGCATGATTCTCCTAATAGGTCTATAGTACATGTGGACAATGTGTGATTACATTTTTACAAAACTGGCAAAATATCAAAATGACATGTTTGTCACAAATGTGATGAATGTTCACCTTCCTTGACCTAGGTTTAATTGGATGAATAGGAGAGCACGTATTTGGGGATTTAAGGACTTTAACTTGACTTTGACCTTTTCAAAAGTTTATGCTTCGAGTAATTTTCAAGGTATGGAGAAAAAAATGCAATTTCTGTATTGAATAGTAAATTGTTACCATTTTCATCTGGCCTTCGACCCTAAAATTCATAAGAGAATTACTGTCAGGCAGAACATGCATAAATATGTACTAAGTCTTAAGATAACTTGACCCACTTCCGAGATATGGAAGAAGTAAGTTCAGCACTTTCACTTGATCTTTGACCTTTTGGGCAACCCCCCCCCCCCCCCCCCCAAAAAAAAAAAAAAAAAAAAAAAAAAAAAAAACGCTTCCTAAAGAATCACTATCAGGTAATACATGCATACACCAAGTTCCATGAAGATACCTTGAACAATTTCTAAGATACGGAGAAAAAAGTATTGTAATCAAATGTGTAGATTTCAGAGAACTGGATAACTCATTCTGGCAAATTGTAAAAAGTCTGACGTTTGGAACTGTGACAAAACCATAACACGCATAACGTGTCTTGAATGGCCTTAGGTTTTCTTTGTTTCTTTTTTTGTTGGGAGGGGGATGGGGTTAGATGTGAGAAACAAACGTTATTCAGCTTGTGAACCGTCAAGTTATTAAAGGAATATCCAGCGGTGACTGCACAAAAACTTCGAAAATTCATAACTTTTGAACGGATTGTCCAATTTTCCTCAAACTTTCAATGATGTGTTCTACTAATATTGCTACATTCTCTCAATCCTTATGTTAATGAAGGTGAACTTGTCCTTTAATGCAAATGATGGATAAATTTTCTTTAGGACGTAAATAACATTGTTAAATGTGTATTGAGTCGTCGTTAATATATACATTGTATTTAAAAAAAAATATATATATATATATATAATTTGAAGCTCATGGCGCTTCATCTTTTAAGCGCCATGAGCACTGGAAAGTGGACTTGTAGCTACTTGTGCGCTATTCAGGTAGCCACTATTATTGTTATTATCATTTATTATATATATATATGTATATATATATATATACATTTATATATACATGTATATATATATATACTATACATTTAAACTTGTACATACATAACGGGCTGCAAATGGGATGAGCTTAAATCTACAACCTCCTGATTGCCCCATCTCAGGCGCTATATCAGTAGACTACCGAGCTTGTGTCCAATATAGATGTAAGTTCACCTAACACTCCTTACGACTTTCTCCAAGCCGGTGACCAATTTTTGTACAGAGGCGGATGTTATGTTGGTCTGGTCTGTTAGCTTCTCTCTGTACCGGTCGGGGGTTAAGTACTCACCGTAGACACCAATCATCATCAGAAGTTATAAAGAGACTAATTGTTCCACAACAAGAAATATAAAATGCGGGAGAAGGATAAAATTTATATGGATAATGCCAATGCTGCTAACAGCATATCATTCAACGACCTGCCTTCCCGTAGGCCTGACACAGAGACATGATTACACACAAGTTTCTTTCTTCTGAACACAACTGAACATCTCGCTCATCACATAACTCTTCGTAATCTCAAATACTCTGATAACCAATTTACCTATAAACTTTCTTTCCCTTATACATTTCATTGGCTAAATCTTATTTCGGGGTGTGATCTTCACTGAAAAATATTTTCTTATTGGTCAAATGTTCCATTTGCTCCTCCCATTTTTTTTTTTCTGTGAAAACTCTATTTTCGGTGATTCATTTAATTTTCTGATTAACTCACCCACTGTCTTTTAGTTTCTTCATTTCTTTCTTCTCTGTCACCACTGGTCAGGACTTTATTGTTTCCAGGGTAACAAAATGATAAACCAAATGGATACTAGTGTCCTTATGCCATCCAACGTTATCGTTGTTCTGGGTCGTCCCTAAGTTTGTCTTTGGAAATTCTGGCAGGAGAATGACCTTCCAGCTCAGAGGGTCATTCATGTTTAGGGATCAGAGGGTAAAAACATGTCATTCCCCGTAATAATTTGGTGTGGTGCTTCGGGGATGGAGAGTGCAGGGAACTGACCACTAGCGAGAGAAAGTAGCCAATGTCAAACTCATAAATTCCTAAGACCAATAACTTTTCTTGGAAGAGGAGAATTAAGAAAAAAAAAGAAAGTCTAGCTGGAAGCAAAATAAAGGGTTTCATAAACTCAAAGAAGGGGAAAAGACTGAGCATGTTGACGTCATATGGCAACTATAGAAAAACATGTCGAAGTGTTTTTCTTTTTTAATCTTTATAATAATTATGTACTAGTAGCCATCTGGGCTACAAAGATCTATGTCGATTCTGACATGGATGGTCTCACGAGATCGCCAGAGAGCCTTATTTTCTATGTCTTAATGTATGTTGTGTGTTTTTTTTTTTCTCATTCGTGATTTGTTTCTGTCATGTTTTATTATCTCTGTCATGCTGAATCAAATGTGGTTTTCTTTTCGTGTAGATAATAATATGATAATAATAATATAATTTTCATAATTATTATTCATAGGGAATAAAAATAAAACAGATTATGTGAAGCGTGTAGTATACATTTGAACCTAGCGTGTAGAATAGCATAGTCTATCCATGTATACTAATACATGTACATGGAAAAACTGTGCTACTGTATTCTACACGCTGCGCTACCATATCCTTCATCCCTATACCTGCCTTACTCAATGAAGTAAAATCGGACCAATGGAATACTCTATGCTTTGGTTCTTTGATCTGTAATATTTGGCCGCTCGGCAGTCAAGGCAGATTTCAGATCAAGTCTTATGCCATGGAAAAAGAACATGTATGTGCAGAAGATTTAAACAAAATTTTGTACGGCAATACAGTTGGCATGATGTGATACAATGTGAATGCCTTTAGTGCAATGGATTTCATTCAACATGCTTAAACTACTCCGTATACCATATGTGTATATTTTTGCAGTATAGAACATTTTGAAGAGTGGAAACCTGTTTATAATATCTCTTTGTATATATTTATTATCTCCTTATCTCCTTCAGGCGGCGTCTCATACACCCACGAGAGTTACAGCAACATCCAAGCGGGAATATTCCTCCAGTGACTTTCCTTGATGACATGCTGTTATCTATCTTAATGCATATAAAATTCTATGTCTCTGAAAAAAGTATACAAAACAAAAGAAGGAAATCAGCATTTCATGTCTGATTATCTTGTTGGAGGTACATTAAATTTTGTTCCGACAAAATACATGAAAGTTCGGATGACACGATTTCTTGCGTCGACTCCTCCATGATGATGTGCGGCTGGTTGTTCATGCTGATCAGGATCGTGTGGTTGGACTACCAAACCATCTGGCAAGGGTAGTCGCCGGTTTACGCACATATTGTGCAGTACACAACACGAAAGGATGATCTTGCAGACTCTGCGATGTAACAAAGAATGAAATCAATAATAAAAACAAAGAAATATCCAAGAATTGTAGAATATTCCAACAGGAACTGAGGAAAGTAGTACATTATAATGAGAGCTTGAGTCTCATTAAAGAGTGAATTGGTCGGAAAAAAAATTCTTACAGAGATTATCACATGAAATGAATGGAATGTAATCAACAAAGGGAAAAGCTTTTTTTGAAAAGAGACAGTCAATTTTCTGAAGTTTTCCAGCGGTATGAGGCATTTCTACATTTGCGTGATTTTATTGTGAAAGTATAATCATTTGTGATATTAAATCAATGACATTAATTTGAGTTGCCTTTTAATATTAATACTTATTTGAAATGTGTATCTGTTTATGATTTGTTATGCTTAACCCACATCATTTTATCAACGGAAAGAGAAAATTTGTATTCAAGTCGGTGTTAAATTTTATAGAATGTTATTTATAAATATGGCATTATCTTAAATCATTTACCAGGTACACTTATTCTGAGCGGAATTAATGTAATTTTATCTTATTACAGATGGCTTGTTCTCATACCTTCACGTTAATAAAAATATCTCATCAGAAACCTTAGGAAAAATTTTTTCTACATTCTCTAAAACTCCAGCTCATCTTAAAAATGACATGATTACTACCTCTCTGGTGAACAGCAGAGAATACCTCCTGACCTATCCAGGCATCTGAATCTAGCTTTCAAGAGACTGAAAGCGTGTTCCACACACGTACGAGTATAGATGTCAGTGAGTTGTTGTACCTTTCTTCTGCTGCTGACTGTGGCCGTAGAATAGGGGTAATGAGCCACGGCTGCAAACCATTACCACTATCCCCTGTAGATCAAGCATAAACATACACAAACACACACACAAAACAACAACAACATGAAAAATATATTCAAATATCAATTCAAATCAATTCAAATATTAACTTATAAGGAAATATAGTGTATGCAATATACGAAAAGATTTGATAAGGGTCCGTTTCATGAAGTCATATCAAAAGTCTTATCAGAATGACAAAGGCCGCTCGATAATAATGGAGCTATGTAGTCTATAAAGTAAGTGATGTGAAACAGATTTCATGAAGGTTCATTTCCATAAGTGTGTTTTATGAGCGAAAAGCTTCTCCTAAGACTTTCATGAAACTGACCACAAGTGACACAACACTTGGACGTAAATAAAATCTTAATTACACAAACAAAAAACACACAAAAACATTACAGATATATGCCGAACACTATGTATAATGCTTATATATATCGTACAATTTCTGCTGTATAAAATACACTATCAAATTTTGATGAAATGCAACTCAAAAAGTGAAGAGTATTCGCATGTCATAGGTGTGTTGAATTGATTGACCGGCTTAAAAATATACACATAATTCATCGACAATCCAGTGCAAATACCTCATCCACCTCTATGCTCCTCGTTGAACGAAACATATCATATTTCACCTCATGAAATATTCTTACAATTACATTTTAATCACTTACAATATGATAATCAATGTCAGATAAACGTACAAACGTATGAAGAGATAATCATTCTATCTCTGTATAATTAAACCAATTATATTCCAATTACAATAAGGGGCGCATGGAAGTATAGGGCCTATATAAAATATAAAGTTCACGATTAAGGATGCACGCATAACTTCTTTTATAAAATAATTAATAGGCTTACAGAGGAGCCATCCAGATGGGAATCTGCCGTTTCCAAAATCTTGGCAAATATTGCTGTTCTCCCAAATGAATGCATCATGTGTTGATCCTGGCCATAACGTGCATCGCGCGACGACGTTGACGAAACGCAAGTCCGCGTCTACGATGGCCTGTGTGTTGATGCTAGCCCGGCCTTTTCTGTTGATATAGGCTTGTGCGTTGGTGGGGGCACGGAGATTAAATGTGGGTGCAGTCAATGCACCCGACACAGTTGGGCATGCCGGCGATTCGAGCAAACTTTGCTTTTGTCGTCAGAAGTGCTTCATATCTGAATTGAATTGAATTGAACAGGTTTTATTACAAATCATGTCTGGCAGCCAAACGCTGAATTGCACAGGTTTTACATCCATAATTATAAAAACGGGCAGATTATTTCAGTGCTCTGTACAATGATATAAAGACATGATATAAAAAACAAGTCTTGCGATCTGCTGCATGTAACGGATGTGATGTTCATGCGGCTTCTTCTGACAAAAAAAAAAAAAAAAAAACCCACACACCTTTCAACGAAATTGTCTAAAAATGTGACTTGAAATGGTTGCAAAATTGTGTTTGTTTTTTGAGGGAGGATATGTCGCTCCCCTCCCCTAACCAAGTAAGCCAAAGGTTATATAGGCCCTATTTTAAATCTGGTTTACACTGAATATACAAAAATATGCTTTATATATATATATATATATATATATATATATATATTACATAAATACACATAGTAACAATTGTCTCAAGATGAAACTCTTTTGGTGTTTTCAAACCCGTTTTTGTTTTGTTAGTGTGTTTATGTGTGAGAACAGGCTTGACAGGCATGTGCACTCCGATTAATATCTAGCAGTTTGAAGTACTTAAGCGTTTTTTTTTTTTCTCATTTCAGTGGTTTAACATCTACTTCTGATTTCCCTTTTGTAGCTCTACCAGAACATGGACAAACACAGAGAATCTTCTTAGCACATTTGTGCAGACTATGCGGGGCACGTATGCTTGACGTGCATAGGCTGCGTCATCTCTTAGATTGTTTCAGACTGGCCGCTGAGGGCGGCCTTTATGTACTACAGATATATTCGCGGGCGCAGGAATCAAAAATTTGGTGGAGAATGGTGTCATTTTAAACATTAAACATTAAACATTAAACTTTTTAAGGGGAAACCCCCTTGATTGACCAATGAGAAATGAGAAGAGAAGGTATGACACTTACACGTCATTATAGGGGGTTCACCTCTTGAATTACTCGCTTGGCCATGACAGTACGTCAACGATTTTCGTGACGTACTGCTTGGCGAGTTACATTCACATATTTATCAACATTTTACAAGCATTTCTCGGACACATTATAACCACAAAACCAAAGTTTTCAGCGGTAGGTGGGGTTTTGTTTTGAGTTGTGCTAGTGTTTTTCTAAATATTTTGTTCAGTCTCTGTTTATCCTACTTTTTTCTTTTGCCGTCAGCGTTGTTCGAATCTCATTTGTTTCCTGTTTACGTCACGCGTACGTTTCTTGTCGTCTTGGTCCCATATGTAGTGTATCATGTTACGTAAAGGGCAGGGGCATGGTCTTGGTTACGTCGGCGCTGGTCTGGGTGGGGGGGGGGATGCTGCTGGTCTGGGTGGGGGGGGGGACACTGGTCTGGATGGGGGGGGGGGGGGCAGACAGGTCTGGATGAACATATTCGGAATTTAGGAAAAGGTGTGTAGGTTTTGTGGCCAGACACTGTCAAAGAGGCCTCTAACATTCAAAGTTCAGGATTATCTTCCATTGGTTGAAAAATATGTTTCTGTCTGCAACGATGATGATGATCTGTATCCCACACAGTTTTGCAAGAGCTGAAAATACACGGAGATAAAATCCCCCAGAAATAAATGGGCCCCGTCAATGTCATGGGTGCCACACAGACGCAACAGAGTATGTGAAGTGTGCTGTAGTGCAAAAAAGTTGTCAGGTGGGGGGCAGACCAGTTAAGAAAAAAAGCCCAGACCGACCCAAGCAGGACCACTCCCTGCAGGCAACTCTCAATGCTCTCAGAGAGAAGTTGATGGTAGGAACCAAAATTGATGAGAAATCATTTAAAGAGAAGTTCCAGAGGGAGAGTCTTGGTACTGAAATTCTCAGAGAAAAATTACAATCTTCCAGTGATGGTGCCACAGCTGTATTCCGAACAAGGGGACAAGTGAGTCTTCATAATTCCTGCATGTTCTAAGTATTAAATAAATGTGCATTTTAAAATTTAAAAAAAAAATGTGACAAAACATATTCCGTGAGTAGATGAACACAATAGAATCAGTCTGCTTTGTACTTGCTTATAAAGTATATATAATGTAAACACTTTTGTATGAGAAAGCTCGGTTCAGAAAAATAACTTAATTACAACAAGGGTACAAAATATATCGAATACAAATGGTGCACAAATACAAAATATATGGAATACAAATGGTGCACAAACAATAATGGGGTAGAGAAGGAAAAGGGGGAAGTACTGGGAGAAATTGCATACCTTCTTACCGATAGGGCCTACATTACCTAACTAGAACATAGGTGACATAAAACCAACTCATTCAAAGTAGTTTGATGTCATTATCAAAGGAACATATCATGATGAGCATATCTTGTTATAGCATGTTATATCAACGTTCTTGATACCAAATTTCTTAATCATAAATTAATAAAAAAAAGTGGCTTCTCATTTTAATCTATATTATATATGGGTATATAGATTTGTTATTTTCATCACATGAATATTAGCCCTACAGACAGTCACAGAAAGTTGCAATCATGAAAATACAATATCTCTTGGCTATGTCTAGTCCCCCCCCCCCTCCAATTAGAATCAAATTTACATTTCTTTAAAATTTGTGTGTCCCTTTTGGAACCCTGAAAATCAAACTCCTTTCCTTAGCTGGTATATTGTAGAGGTAGGTAATTCAGACTGTCCTCAGAGTAATAAAACTGGAAACTTCTGTTGATGGAGGGGACACAATACTATAGAATTCAGTGAATTTATTCGGACCCCAAAAAGCTTCTTTACTGTGATTCTCGTCCTTTTCAAATTTCACAGCCTCTGGCCACGAAACTCATGGTTTAACCACGGGTGTCCTCACAAGACAGTGCTCCATCAACAAAGAGGAAGAGATAACCGCTATTGCAAGCATAAGGAAAGAGCTATCAGTATCAGATGGGTCTGGCACAATCCAGCTCCAGCATGAAGTCGATAATGCATGGAGGTCGGGGACGCTGGATGCTGGCGCGTCTATCAACATCACGGATGTCGATCTCCTGGCTGCACGAGCTACGTTGCGTCACAGCTGGAGGAGTACAAGGAAACTGAATCGTGTCGTAAGGAATTAGTAGTTGTTTTTTACTGTTAATTCCTGGTTTAATGATCTTAATAAAAACTTTTTTAAAAAGCTGGCTATGATGAAAATATAAAGGGAGCTAAATGAAGGAAATTGACAGGTATGATGATCTTTGAGATTATACGGATTATGGATCAATTTTAATCATCTATCAATATCAAAGTCCATCACACTTTTTTTACATAAATGCCCTTATGAATACAGAAAAATCCTAATAACTAATGGACCAAAGTCCATCACACTTATCTAAATACACTGTATATGCTCTTATGAATACAGAAAAATTCTAATAAAAAAATGATTTAAGTTTTGACACTTTATTTCTTTCTTTTTCATCTCCATTTTTAATGTCACACTTTGATTCAGGTGGCTAAAATCGCACAGCATACCAAGCCACTGTGAACAACAGGTTTGCCAGAGAGAAAAAGAGATCGTCGGTGACAACTTGGAGGGAGACCATGTGCCACTCCAATTCCATGACAAGGACACCAAGCAAACCACCATCTAACAGACTCCCCTTGTGAAGGTGTCCTCATTAGAAGAGAAGGTCATGTCACAATTGGACCAATATGACAAGCGAGTCGTACCCTTCCAATTGGAAAAACAAAATGTCACGGAAATTCTGATTTCAATACAAATGATTTTTAAACTCCCTCTTTCTTCCTCTCTCTCTCTCTCTCTCTCTATATATATATATATATGTATATATAAACAGAAGTACTGCTCATTGTCTGTTTAAATAAATCAAGACATTTTCTGAAAGTTTTGGCCACACCATACAAAAGGAAGCAACTAAGCTTTCAAATAAACTGGAGCATAGCTCTCAACAAAACTAAACTGAAAGGCAGTAGTCACACTCTTCATCAGTGCCCATGGTGTGACAAAAGATCAAAAATAAAATCTGTTTCTGAATCAAACATGAAATACATGTCTGATCATGGGCAGACGGATTTTGCAACTCACCTTTCAGAGAAGTAAACGCACAGAGAAGATGAAGACCGTGTGTAAAGTATCCAAGTTGACGCAAACCGCTAATGCATAACCATAACGGCAAAATAACAAGGTCAAATCTCCGGCTCAAAAACAGGAAATCTGTAGAGGGCCTCAATGCCAGCAATCATAAAAGTTTGCAGTAAAGATTAACAATATTAATCAAAACATAAGTATTGCTCGATCGGCGTACGTTTAAATAACTCAAGACAAAGATTAATTAAGATTTTGGAATTAAATATGTTAATTATGTTATATTAATCAATTGTGTTGTATTCAGCTTAATTAAGCTTTTGCTTAAGCCAGCTTAGTTGCTTTCTTTAGTAAGGCATTTCCAACACTTTCATAAATTGTCTTGATTCATATACATATGTATTATTACCTAGTTTTGTAAATAGACATGTTCTAAGGAATACATTTAAGCACACCTCAAATCAAATACGAATGTTTTCACTTTCTTCTTCACAGAATGGATCTTTTATCTTTTGAGGACACAGGTGGAGAAGTCTGGGTAAAAATAGGAGGGGATAAGGGGGGTCCTCATTCAAACTCATGCTACAAATCTGTAATGTAGGCAAGCCGAACAGCATACTTAACACCAACATCATCATGATGTTCGATGCAGTTGACAGCATTTTCAACCTGGAGCTCGCTTTGAAGGGATTTTCAGCTGAAGTGGACAAGCTGGCAACCAAAACATGGAGGTATAGTAGTGTTCTTCAGAAATAATAGTGATCATCAGCACATCATACTGGTAGCCTGCAGTAAAATGTTTCCCATAATCATTGAAGACATACTGTACATTAAAAAAAAAAAGAAACATATTGCAAAATGCACTGTAATGAGTAGAGTAACATGTAATTCCAAGAGCAACATACCCAGTGCATTGAAGACAAAGATACTTTAATGCCACCCATAAAACTTTTATAACTTTTCAGAAAAAGTTTTTAAGCTGTGTTACATGAGACTACTAATTCTTATTTCTGTTCACAGAGGAAGACGACTGGCGACTATGAGTATCTTACAAAGATCTATGGCTTGACAGGACCCAATGGTAAGTAATGCACTTATATCATTTAATAAGGGAGGAAAGTGACAAAAGATTACTGGATGAAATGCTTGAACATCAAAAGCGTCTTTTCATTTATTCTTTTTCCATTTTCAATTCCTTAAAAGGTCGTCACTGTTGCCTGTACTGCCTTGCCAGCAAGCAAGACATGGTCAAGCTTGCCTCAGAAAGACAGTGCCAGAGCCGGACACTGGAAAGCCTGAAGCAACACCTTGAGCATTTCAACTGTTCCCGATCAAGAAGCGCCAAGGATCGCTTCAATGTAGTGCGTCAGCCCCTTCTCCCAATACCCATCGAACAGGTACTTCTACTAAAACGAAGACAAGAAACAAAAAATTTCAGAGAAGACTTTCCTCTAACATTCGATGCAAGTGCATTTAGTTCAGTTTTCATTACTACAACTCCTCCTTTCCTTTTTTTTTTTTGTTTTGTTTTGTTTTTTTGTTTTGTTTTGTTCAATTGTAGGTATGTCCTCCTGGCCTATACATCAGCCTGGGGCTGTTCTTGAAACATTTCAACAGCTTAGAAAAGGCATGCCACCAGCTCGACCTGAAGGCCATAGCTTACCTGGCACCAAAGGGCAATCCAGATACCAGTAACCTGTCCCAGAGCATGGTCAGCATGCTGGAACAGCACCACCACCTGAAGGCTTCCTTAGCTGAAAAGGAGGAGGAGCAAAGGGATCTTATGGAGCAGCTGTCCTGCTTCGTGCTCCTTTTCCCCGACGAGGCAGCATCCCAGCCTGTCCAGCTCCTGCAGGAATCTGTGAAGGAAAAGGATTCGGAGATCAATGATGTGGTGTGTAACTCATACTTAAGTTTTTAACATCTTCTGTAATCAATAACATCTTACCATTTTATCAGCTTGTACGTTTGTTTACAAAAAAATCTCAGTTGTTGGCAATACATTCTTACCATTACATTCATACTTTCTCATCCTTACAGAAAACTGCACTCAACAAGACGACAAAGGTACCGGAGGGCAGGGGCACCATCACATCAAGCTTGGATCAAGCCCTGCAAGAAATGCATGTTCACAGACAAGCATATCATGGAAAATTGTTTGTCGGCAACCATGTCCACAAGTGCTTACAAGTAAGTGTAGCACTTCTACAAAATGCATATATCCTGTAATCAATCTGACTTTGCATATTTTTCTTTGGTGCCCATCATTGAGATCCTGGTCTGAACTAATTATGTTCTATAATTTTCAAACTACATTTGCAGTCTGAGAACATCAAGAAGTTGACGCAAACTGTTGCTGACACAAGAAGACAGCTGTGCCAAGATGACGACTTAATCAGAGAAGCAGATAAGGTAGCGCGCACATACTACAACCTCTTCAGCCACTTTGGCCGCTGCCATGTCGGCATGAACGCAGCTGGTTTCCTGCAGAATGAGGAGATAGATGACCTAGGTAAGAGCAATGTCTAAAAACAAAACGAATTCATTAGTAAATCTCTTTACTTACTTACAAATAATGCTTCATCAATCTTCACTTAAAAACATTAAAAATTGGCATTACAGAAAGGAAAATATACATGAAATTACAAGTTTTCTTCTCCAAGTTTTTTTTTTATTTTTTTTTTATTTTGGTGTTGGTTTTTTGTATTTTTGATTATAGAGAAGAGCATCCAGGAATATCTCTGCTTCTTCCGGACAAATTTCCCGGATGAGACAGATCCCCCCAAGATGCACCTGCTGGAGAACCATGTGGCACCCTGGTTGTGCAAGTGGCGAGCAACAATGGGGACTATGGGAGAGCAGGGAGGAGAATCCCTCCATGCTCAGATAAACAACATTAAGAGGGACCTACGCGGCTATACTAGTGATCTGGAACTGCTCATGAGGAGCATAAAAAGGCCAGTGGTTGGCAAGCAACCCACAGACATACCGTCTATTCACATAAGCCAATTGAAAATGCATGGCTATGTGTTCCTGTTGTAGAGACGGTACTCCTTGTATGTCATATTCTGTAGATGAATAATATACTTGAAGAGATATGTCACAGATTCTACAGTTTCAGTAGTAGTCGCAAAAGAATATAACTGTGAAAAAAAAAAATTAAAAAAAAAGCTGATCCGTGTGAAATAAACATCCACAAATTTCAAATCTGAGAAGAAATATCAATCACGATTTCTAAATGTTAACCACTGGATTTGAGTAAGAAATCTGAAGGAGAGGCATTGCAAATAAAATTCTACAGTGTATATGCACAATGCCTCCAAACTGGTGATACTTTCACTTAATTCTATCTTGAACATGAGGGATCAGATGCTTTTCAAAATGACCCCTGATTATTTATGTGATCAAAATGCATGTACACACTTCCTTAAGTATGAAATGATTCATAACATGAAAGTAAAAGTAATATATCATTTCATATATTTCACTGTAAGGGAAAGTAAGACAATCCCTTCATATAAGGATGCCTGGTTTTACTGCTGTTCATCAAGAGATGATAATTTGATTACTCTGGCAAATATTAAAGGCACTTTGATTCAATTTGCTACAAATACTTCATTTCTAAACTATGAAAGAAAACTTTAACTTTGCCATGTAGCAATCATTTATGATTTACATCATTCAACAGATATGACACTAATTACAAGACAGCTTTACATGATTTGAAATTCAAGAGGGGGAAAATCCCTTTACATCTTATTTGTATTTGTGTTCACAAACACAACAACTCAATGTTTTGTTGTTTTTTTAACCAATAAATAACTTGGTGTTAATCTGATTTGGAATCTATTTTGTTGTTGTTGTTGTATACAAGTCTAATTATTGTGCAAGGTGTACTGTCAACGTACATATGATACCACTTACATGGATTTAGTCAGATGTTAACAATCTTGCTGGACCATGGGTTTCTCGTTTTAAGTTTAAGTTTTGATTGTGTCTTTTCCAACGACATCACATCCTTCAGCACTCCTACTGTAATTGAACAGCCAGACAGATGAACGATGAATTTCTCATGCTCAGCAGAAAGTAGCAAACCCCACTGAATAACAATAAAAATAAACAATGTATTGATAGTAAATGAGCAGAAAGGACAAACTTGATGGACTGAATCTGATGATAATAAACTCAACAATTTTTTATATATTTATATAAAATGAAGCGAGTGAACGAAGACATGCTTTTGGCTTCATTAGTGAGAGATGCTGCAATTCAAGTCGGTCCAGGATTATCAAGAACATCAATTACATGTATGTGACAGCTGAATTCCCAGACCTTACATGTATGTATAAGCGGGATGAACAGGAGTGTACTATTACATATCAGATCAAGATCTGAATTATCACTACATGTATCTTCCTTGATCTAAGATACAATGTATATACATACTGGACATTGACGGTCAGTGTACATCAATTTACATTCAATCTTGAACGATAAAACCTTTGTCACAATTTTCACCCAAATTTACCGAGTGTGTAAATATAATTTCTAACGATAGATAACATACAAGCAATCAGAAATTGGACAAAAAGAAATCACTATACAAAAGACACTGAGAAGCCATACAAAAGGCACTGAGAAGCCATACGTAAGCCAGTGATTCACTACCTAACATTAACACTCTGTAACAGTGCACTACGTACATATGATTATGAACAACATGTTAATTACGTAGTGGGTTGAACAGAGAAATCCTGAGGCTTTGACAGGAAGTCTTGTTTTTATCGCTTTCATCGTTCTTCACATAGGTCTAGATCTTTCTAGTCTAAATTCCAGCGCCAGCGGGAAGGAAGCTATCCATGTGTAGCTGCCTCTGCTCTGTCTGGGAAAGTTCCTATCCAGTTAGCTCCCCATATCAATATAGGCTTCATGATTATTCAGTGAGAATGGATTCAGTCTCTGGTATACAGACAGGCATACCTGCTGCTTCCAATCCCTATCCCTACGGCTACATAGTCCGTTGCGTTGGGGTTGTTATGTTATGTAGAAAGCGTCTGCCAAACAATGTCAGTGTAGCCATAAGCACACAGTCACTGACTGTCACAGGCAACACTCGAAGTCGATTTGATATTTCAAACCTATCACTGGCTAACACTCTATACAGTCTATATCTTCTATTATCACCGAATCCTTCCACAGGCCATTCCATCATCTACGTGTAAAGTAAAATATTAGACTTTTACATAAATTTACAGACACGACAGATCACAGTTCACACCTAACTACACACGCAATGCACAGGAATAGTAGAACATGCAACTGCTGATACACAGACACGGGAGGCGAAGTCGTTAAGAAAAAAAATATATATAAATGAAATTCGACAACATATGATGAAAATAGTCATCAAGACTTACTAAAGCGAGATTAATGTGCAGTAAAACACAGATTCCCGTGCACTTCAGGTTTACCTTCAGTGCGATATTTGATGATTTCAGGTAGACTTCTGACACTTACAGGAACACAAAAAAAGTATGATTACATGTCCTATGCACTGTATGATGTCACACTTCCTCCTCTTTCAGAATATGTTACCCATTTAGTGTGAAATACTCCCTTCTTGGTTTTTGAAGATTATTAAAAAAAAAGTCAATTTCAAGAATTCGATGAACTTGAAATATGTGAAAGTAAGGGTATTTGGAAGTATCGAAAATGATAATAATACATATTTTTATGTCATTATGGTGAAATAGATAAGGTAGGTACGAGGTTCATCACCCAACTGGGCAAGGATCACCTTTTAGAATTACTTTGAAAAACGACAAAAACGTGACTTGACGATAAATAAATGTAAACAAAGAGGTGCAGTGTGCGCATGCGCGCAGCATTCCTGTCGTGCTGAACTAAGTGAGCGCTGTGCGTATAGGTGACTGAGCTGCAAATCGCCTGCGACGATTGAGCGTCTTTAATGGAGCACATAGCTGAACAGCATACAATTTTGTTGTATACTATTCTGTTGCATTGTAGCAATTAGGCATTTGTAAATGATGAATTAATTCAAAGTAAGGTTCAAAGTGTAGACAAAAGGCCAATTATTGTACAAATTCATTTTAAATGACTTTCAGAATTTTAATTCACATTGAAAAGTACTCTTTGCATGCTCCGGTCAGGGAGGAGAACCCTTCCCCACTGAGGCCCACTGTATCATTATTTCATGTCTGTGAAAAGTGCAATAACCCCAGAATTGTGATTGCTAGGCTCACAGAGAAGCACAAAAAAATCTATTCTCTGTTTTAAACTTTGGTGATTGTTTGAAATATAGCATTAGAGCATTCATTACAAGTTACATTAATTTGCGTCACTTTTACTAGAGGCCCTAAGTGCCAGAGACTGCAAGATAAAATATTGTGTTCCTCCACAGAACTCCAATCAGATTCGGGCACACCGGGCACTCGAGGCCACTAAAGGTCTACCAAGTTTGTGGCAATTTAGTACAAAGACTTGACAACCATCTGACAACGCAACATGGAATGGGCAGGGGAAGTGTGGAGATAAAGCAACTTCTCTTTTCAGAGAATTTACCATATCCAATAATTATCACAAATTATTTTCATCCTAAAATAGGATCATATATACCATTCGAGGAATATGTTATAGTAATATGACATAGTAGCCAATATTTTCGCTAAAAACATGTACTAACGAGAATGGTCACCAAACACTTACAAGAAAGTTGAAAAATTGCTTTCTTTTCATGAGCCTGTTACTCGAAAATGGAAGGTTTACATTTGTCGGAGGGAATGACAAAGATATAGAGCGAGTCCTCGTTCATTAAAATGTTAAACTAAATTTGAGAAAAAAAATTACCAAAATATTCAATTTTATAAACTATTAAAAATATATAGTGTTATAAGTATTTTTGTAGTAAAAAAACAGGTCATTTAATTTTTTTATGTCTATAATTGGGTGTGAAATTGTTATATTATAAATTGGCAATATCAAAAGGGGGTTATTGATTTAGTCAGCTATATTCATTTACTTTTTTGTTAACCAAACAAATTACAAAAGTTGATTCAAGGTAGGTTGATAGCATCGTACTGGTTAAGAAAAAATAATGATGAATTTAAGTGCAAAATTGCCTCCGCGCTGTATAAAATGGCAGCACACGTATACCTGGGCATGCGCAATATGTGTACTTAGACCTAAGCGTCGTCTGCTACCGGGTACAAATTAATGCAGGCATATGCTAGCTCTTGTAATCAGTATGTTGTGCACCTGATACGTTGCGATATTTAGGCTTGTCAGCTCATTTGCACAAATAGCACCAATAAAGGCTCATGTTCAACTGAAACTGCGGGCTAAATTGTGATGAAATCCCACTTTTTATTTGCACAGCTTGGTCTTTTGGAATTAGAAGAAGAACATATCAAAAAATAAAATAACGGTACAGTCTTCTTTCAAATCTTATCTACACAGTCAAATGAGTTTTGTTGTTTTAGTCATTTGACTTACCATAATTATGTAAAAAGTTAGTGCCCTCACTCCCAAAGGCCTCATTCTGTTTGTTGTTGTTGTTATTCAGTGGTAGGTATGAACACACACCCTTTGTTTACCTGCTAATCAGTGCTAGACATGGAGACACATATATTTCTTTTAATATCTTCTGGCAACTATTTCAAATGAGTTTCAGTCATCTATAAAATAATAAACGGAAAATAGTGGCCTATTCTGTATTGTTTACCTGCTTATCATCAGTTGATATGAACACACACCCACTGTTTACCTTCTAATCATCAGTAGATAGTAGATATGAAAACAATCTTACTAAAATCCTTGACAATCATCTCAAATAAATATTCTTGTCTCTGATTAGCTGTTGCACACCCTGAATCTATGTGAGGACTCAAAATACCCATGGGTAGGTGAAATAGGTTAACCTAGTCAATCTTTAGTTTTGTTTTACTTTGTGAAAAAAAAAATATTGTGCACAATTCCAGATTTCTGAACCATAACACGAACAGGAAACTGATTTCTTGCATTTTCAGAACACGTTTATGTTATTAGAATAGTGTGGTTAGGTATGGATTAGAGGTCCCTTTAACTTCTTACAAATGCTTGACACACTCTTCACTTTCAACTCTAACTTTTGACAGGATTATGCTACTGCTTTGAAAGTTGGTTTTAGTCACGGTTAGAATGCATTTATGGAGCATGCTTGATTTCAGCTGACAATTCCTTTATTGTTGTTGCTATAGAGTTGTATGTCATGTTTTGTCCCATTCATTGCGCAGCGCACAGCATGGTGAAATTGAGCACTTGAGTAGACCTCAAACTTACAGATGCTCAATCGGGAGGGTACATGGACATATTTCAGCTGCGGGTGGCGCCACGCAAACTCGCTTCCGAAGTTACTACGAAGCGAAATGTGTGTGTGCGCAAGACATCACTGCTGCAATGTATCGCGCTATAGTATCTCAATTCCTCACTTGAGCGCTGAGCTCAGCTGAGATGTGTACGTACTGTATGTGAATTGTATGCACACGTACGTTAAGCGCGCATACGGTACGTGTTCCCTTTGTGTACACTGACATTTTCTTGCCACTGTGCACACTGTGGACGTCGAGGTCGCACTCCATTCAAATCGCTAAATCGCCGAGAATGTTTACAAATGCACATGACGTCAACGAAATCACAGGAATTTTGAAATTTTTATAAAATGTAATACAAGACTTCACATAAAAATCAGTAATGACTTTGATATGAGAAAGTATTACTTCACATAATGCCCACGTACCGACGCGACCTGCGCCGTCTCCCGGTACTTGTGATCGGACGGGGCACAGACAATTACATTTCCACAGTAATTATATAACAAAAATTCACATTTTTCATTATCAAATTTTATACATTTCATAATTTTTCTGTGCTTGTCTATGTGTTTCATGTAATTTTGTGGTGTTTTCATGTCAGACTTGCAGGGATCTTGTATTCGTTAGAGTTTTTTGTGAGAAGTTATAGGGAGTTCATTTAGCAGCTATATACTACAGTATGGATAAGGAGGGGCTTGACCATCATTTGTTTTGCCTGTCACAGCTGTGCAGGTTCTGTGGCAAGAGGTTAACGAAGGCAGGGGAAAAAAGGGGGTGGCACATACAGTAGCTGAGTACAAAGAAGTGCTAAATTTGCTGAGCACAGATGTGAGCGATGATGATCAAGACTCACATCCTGGGAATTTTTGCCATGCTTGCTATTCCAATATCAAGGCTGCCGAAATAAAGAAGGACAGGATCAAACTGTACAACCTGTGGCATGTTTTCTGAATCACAAAAAAAAGGGGCGGCCGAAGAAGGTGAAATATGGGGGAAGGCCGAAAAATCCTGGACAAAGTGTGTCATCCTTCTTTGACAGTTTGACAGAGAGTGGTAGAAAGGCTTCAATATGTACGACAGAGGGGTTTGTGGTGCAACCCTCTGACTCATTCCTTGTGTGCACCATTTGTAATTGTTCTGTCGCTAGTCCTGTACAAACGCCGTGTCAGCATCAGAATTGCGTTGACTGCGCTCGTTTTTTGTTTGCCGAAGTAAATTCACATTGCCCAACATGCAATTCGAACATCCACTACACTCAAATCACATCAGCACCAACATACATAACATCCATCCTCAACAACGTAACAGTAACATGCACAACATGCAAAATGACAACTCACCATGCAAATATGAACACCCACATCTGTACCCACGCATCACTCACTGACCACACCTACGCAAAACAAAAGACTCACACTTGCCTCACCCCAGATGAAGAGGAAAAATCGGGGGCGATATCGTAAAACGGAAATTTGCAGAGTCGGCCGATGGTAGGACAGCCATCTTTAAGAGGCCTGGGCCCCGTTGCTAGAAACTCGAATTGCGTTTAAACGCAACTCACATCCTACGCAAGTATCGCCCGCAACTTGCGTAGGATACTTGCGCGCCGTTGCTAGAAGAGACTTGCGTTTGATTGCAACTTGCGTTTGATTGATAAACGCGCTATCGGAACGAATTGTCATGGATGAGCCTAATTTCCGGTATTTCCCCGAAAAAACGGAACGCGCGTCTCCAGTCAGCGTAGCTCTCAATCGTCTGCTCCCTGTTGTTGCTCCACCGGTAAGTATTGGTAAAATTGAAGTCGACTAATACATGCTATTTTAGTCGTTGAAATGATGGTATTTTGAGTGAATTATTAACAGCTCCAATTATTTAACGTAAGTGGAAATCATAGATAAAGTTCTTTTCGTTATAATAAGCATTTCACGTGCTAATAGTAAAATACTTCCGATAATAGTTACGTGCTCACTCACGATCGCACGGTCGTGCGGTGATGCGGGTGAAGCTGCTGATGATGTGCTAGAACCTGTAACGTTAGTTTCGAACGTTATTTTGATTTCATTTGGCCTGCGAGTGTCGGCTTAGGTCCCCGCGTGAATATCCGCTGAACGCTCTAAAGTGTGCTGTATTTCCGTTCCATATGTAGGGTCTAAATTGTCTGATGTTACTTGTGCTTGTGGTAGAAGTTATTAAATATTATAGGGCCAACACTGCAGAAACCCTTGTATCAGGCCTAACGAGTTAGACTATAGCCCTAGCCCAAGCCAGGCCCAGGGCTAGTTTTGTTTCAGGGTTTGCCTTTTTCATTTGCTTTGGGTTGGTTGTAGCACTTGTACATAGCAATGCGAACCCTTGTCTAACATTTAATAGTCTTTACTCTTAACCTGTTTTAGTCTTTATCTGTTTATTGTAATTAGAGATATAGCCTGAGCTAATCTTATTAAGAATGTTGTTGAGTTAAAAAAAAAAAAAAAAAATCCATGGGGCAGACATAGGCAGGGAGTGGTGAAAACTGCTTGAGACCAACAAGGACATTTAGAGTAACTTCAAGCCCATGATTTGTCCAGCGCTATGAGTATGATTGGTACAGCCTAGTAGGCCTATTCTTCTTCTTCTTGTTTACTGTCCAAAACCCCTTAGACGGGACCAACCGGACAGGGTTTTAAGAAGCATTCTTTGTAACACTGAAGCTAATCTAACATCAATTATAGGTATAGGACCTAGGCCTAATGAATAATTCACATAGCAGTCTTGTATACATGTAGCTAGATCTATAGCATGTTTTAAATCTTGATACAGCCTGCTACCTCTTGAAATTCACAGTAAACAGGGCAGCAAAGACCTGAAGCTTCACAAAAAGTTTTTGATCTTTATGACCTCTTGCTAAACTAGATTTCAAGCTGGAAATTAGCAGGCGACTTAAGACGCGGTTCTTATTTTGGACCGCTGTGCACCAGTAGTTGTGCACTGAATCGTGATCTAATAGTCATCTTGTGCAAGTGAAGTTGGTTGTGATGTTTAGTCAACAGCAGCCAGATTACAAATGACTAGTGAGCTCACAGAGATAATTTACATTTAATGCTAGTCAGCCTCACCTCCAGACAGCACTGTGCCATGATTGGTACCTGGTACAGCTACATGATTCTTATTGGTGATAATGTTTAAGCACGCAAATTAATGGAGTTGTGTTACAGTGCATAACAATTGTGTGTGTGTGTGTACGAATCAAGGACCTTTGTAACTAACATGGCACAAGAGAAGGTATTATAAATTCCACTTTTTTTTTGCAAAATTTCTTATATAATTTTTATATCTCGAATATGCATATCAGAATGTCATTATACTGACAAACAATCTTCCGAAAGATACACTCAGGACTTCATCTATTTTGGAAGGTGAATAGCATGAAAATCGTGAAGTGTACCAAACTTGGGCATGTTACTCTACATAGCACTTAGAACCTATCCGTAATCAAATGCACAGTTTTTCCAATGCTGGTCCAGCTTATCATTAAAAGCATTAACAGAGCATGCTGAGACCACATCTTCTGAGAATTCTACATATGGACCAATGTTGGCAAAAAAATACTTGCTCACATCCACTCTAATTACATACCATTTTCCAAGCTTCATTGAGTGACCACGAGTTCTCACAACACTGTTACAACTCAACATGTCAAACTTAGTGTGATAATTACCATGCAAATATTTGTACACATCAATCATGTCCCCTCTTTTTGCCTGTAACTGAGAGGTGGTAGGGGTAGGTGACACAGACTATAAGAGTCTGACAAATGTCTCATTCCTGGAATCATTTTAGTGGCCCTTCTTTGAATACTTTCAGGTAGTCTCCTTTGCTCCCCTAGTTTGAATGTTACATGGACAAGTTGATGAGTGAAGAATAATTTGCTGATGATTGTACTGTCCATTAACAGCCTGTACTTTTTTATTACATTGTTATACCTCCGTTATCTTGTAGGGTAATGGTATTCTGTGATTTATGCATTGACCTGTGGAAATGGTATTTTATTTCCAGAATATTTCATAATGGATTGCTCACATAATGAAGTGGATTAATATTCAGTATCAATACAGATGCTTTCATATGCCATACAAGTCTGCAAAGTCAGCTGTCATAGTCATAATGTCAAACGTCATTCATCGACTATGATGTTAACTGATTAAGAATGAATCACTTAGTGAATTTTTCTGTATCAATGGTTCTCAAGTTATTATTTTAAGCACACATTATCTCTGTCTTATTTTTCAGGTTGCTAGCTCATATCGTCAAAATGGTAAGTCATTTTCAGAATCTGTGTTTTAGTGTAATTGCCAAATTGAAGTTATAAAATTGTGTAATATTCTCTGCATGTCTTTGTTGTCAATACAAATGAGAACTACTTGAATGAACAATTCTGGCTGTAATTTGGCATTCTTCACTTACAGTAAATTATAACTGATTTTCAGATGCTGGATCTGTTATTTCATGTTTTCTGCAGAAAATAAAACAACAACAAACCAAAACAAACAAACAACTCTTAGATATCTATCCAAAATAGGCAGGGCATGAAAATCAACGGATACTATATTTCCAACATGAATGTGGACTGAGTGACAGCAGCAGTAGTACTAATGCACATCCATTAAAGCTTGACATAACTTTGTCATAAAAGGTTGCAAATCTTACAGTTTTGGTGGAATTATATCTTGATAGGAACTCTGTACACCATATGATGTCTTGATCAATATCAGGAAATTATGAAAAATATTTAGAATGTTTTCACTTTACATATTAATAATAAAGCATTCAGTTAACCTTTTTCAGAAAGCAGGGTGACTGATATTACCCTAAAAATTATGTCAGTAACAAGTTCCATTACTTTTTTTTTGGTATCATTTGCAAAACCAAAAAAAAAAAAAGAAATCCTTCATGATGTTACAATTTCACTTCTAAGCATTTTCCATGTCCGAAAATGAGAGTATCAGCAGTTTTTGCCAATCTTCATTTTGTATAGGTTGCATCTGTTTTTGTTTGTTTTTCAGTAAAGTGTTACCATACATCACTATTGGAGGTAGCAATATATTCATAATTTATAGTTTTCATGAAGAAAAACAAATTATGTAAACGGACATTAAACTATACATTTAGTGAAATCTGCATTTTTTCCTCTTAAATTTCAGGAAGATCTGTCAAGAAGGAGGAGAAGTAATTGGAGAGAGGCAGAGGTGATGGCTTTGTGCCAATTTGTGGGAATGCACAAGTCTGCCCTGTTTGGCAAGGCAGGCCATGCCAGCGTTCCAGTAAGTTAGCCTGTACTGAAAGCTTTTAACACTTGCTTCATTAGAACTTCACTATTCATTCAGATTGTTTTGGTGCATGTATTTTTCACATACCAAGACATATTCCTGGAACCCCCCCCCCCAATATAATTAGAGAGCATGTACTATCATCTTTCAGTAATTCACAAACATCACAGCATCACATGTGCACATCATGTTCTCCAATTGAATGTATTGTATACATGTAGGTATAATGTGTTTAGATATGTAGAAACAGTAAAATTAATCTATATACAGGTATGGAGATACCTTGGCCAGTTATGTGATGGGTGCTGTATTATTATATAGATGATGACTGGCGGGGGAAGGAACATACCGAATGTTCCACCCGAAGGGTTTAAAATGCTAGTGAGGGAGGTTATAAGTCCCGAGACGAAGTGGAGGGACTTAACCTCCCGAAATAGCATTTCAAACCCTGAGGGTGGAACGTTTGGTACATGTTCCCGACAATAAAGGTCATCATCTCTTATATTATATGGGTTAGTCAAATACGTCAAGTCAACGTCAACCACCTATCACATGCACAACGCACTCGATCGCTCGCTCGGGCAGAGCCAAATTCACTGTGCGCGCGGTCCTAGGCCATCTGTCATTTGTTACGTGAAAATGTTTTCCCATGGGAGAACATAACAAAGAATGTTCACCCATGGGCGAACATAACGAATGTGCCTCCATCACGTGACTGTGTTTAGCCAATCACTAACCGATATTTGACTAACCCATTTAATATTTTGTTATGACTGTGATGAGATGGAGGCCTCAGAGGATGTGGACTAAGTTCATTTGATTGCCTCATAGGGATAAGTTCACCTTTGTATTCATGGTGATTGAGTAAATACATGAATACCTATGGAACACATCATTGATAATTTCAGGCAAATCTTGCAATATTTTCAAAACTTACAAAATATTTTCTTACAATTTTCTATGCTTTGACTGGTCTCTACAAAGACTTAGCTACATTTTATGATGTGACATGCTTAGAAGAATTTCAATTCAATTCAATTCAATTCGTTTATTCATCTCATTTTCGGATAAAACAATACAACAGTATTGGATTTTACAATACACAAAAGGATAATCAATCATTTACATATAACAGTGAAAATGAAAAAAGAGAACTTGAGAAAAGCCAAAAGGCCTTGTGAAGTAAGTTCCCTTACGATTATGCACAAAATAATTGATTTTTAAGGTGCAAAGTGTAGACATGGACAGAAAACCAACAAATACAACAAAACATAACATAACAAATTTCAGAACTAGAAATGTCGCTATGGCGACTGATGCCTCCGCCATAATGCATGATTCTCCCAATAGGTGTATAGTACAATGTCTTCACAATGTGTGATGACAGTTTCACATAACTGGCAAAATACTGAAATGACAGGTTTGTCACGAATATCTTGAATGTTCACTTGCCTTGAACTGGGTTTGCTATAATTGTCTAAGAGTGCAGGTACACATATTTGGGGAATTGAGAATTTTTACTTGACTTCTGACCGACCCTTTTATAAGTTTATGCATTGAGTAATTTCCAAGGTATGAAGAAAGAGTGTAATTACAGTACAAAATAGATTTTTTGGGGGGCATTGAAATCTGCCCTTTGACCCTTAACCTTTGACCTTCTGGCTGGAAATTTCCCAGAGAATCTCCATTAGGTAATGCATGTATATATTAAGTTTTAAAACTAATAATGCAAGCATTGCATATACTAGTATATGAGGGAAATAGTAAAATTTTGAGGAGTTGACCTTGACCTTTGACCCCCTGACTACTGACCCATGACCCCTAAATTCCCTAGATAATCCCTGCCAGTCAGTACATGTGTATGTACCAAGTTCCATGAAGATACATTCAACCGTTTGCAAGAAAAGTGATATTGCAACATTTTCACCTAACCTTTGACCTTTTGACCTTTGACCTTATGACATGAAACTCTCTCTGGAGAATCTTTATGCAGTAGTACATGTCTACACAAAGTTTCAAGAAAATACCTTTGGGCATTGCATAGATATGCGGGAAATAGCAACATTTTTAGCATTTGACCTTGACCTTTTGACCTTTGACCTCT
Organism: Diadema setosum; assembly: GCF_964275005.1. Lineage (NCBI taxonomy): Eukaryota > Metazoa > Echinodermata > Echinoidea > Diadematoida > Diadematidae > Diadema > Diadema setosum. The sequence goes on from NC_092693.1 coordinate 28,413,203, forward strand.
GTCCGATTTCACTAAAAAACTAATCAAGTAATTGTCCCATCATACATCATCCTCCGACAAAGTTTAGTGAAATTTGCTTGATCCAGTCTTGAGTTATCGCATAAATGGATACAATTTCATGATTTGACCTTGACCTTTGACCTTTGGCCGATTTCACCCAAAATCTAATCAAGTAATTGCCTCATCATACTTTATACTTGGACCAAGTTTGATAAAATTCCAGTCAATATTACTCAAGTTATCGCGTAAACGAAAGCGGACGGACGTACATACGGACGGACGGACAACCCAAAAACATAATGCCTCCGGCACCACTTCGTGGCGGAGGCATAAAAAAATGTAGGATATTCCACAATTGATATCATTTATTTAATTCTCTTTGAAAGAACAATTTTCTTCGACTGAATGTTACTTTAATATATTGAGGGTAACATTTTCACAACAACTTCCTCACAACAGCACTCACGACGTCAACCTCGCTTCCCACTCATTACTACACCTATCGCTGGCTCCAGAAGACGCCCTCACCGACACAAGTCATCCACACCACCGGCGTCCACCCCATCTAGTCCCGACTCCAATCTCCGGCCACGACCTACTAACAGCCAAGTTAGCCCTCACAGATGTACTCCACCGTCAACACACTCCAAGAACAATAGAACGCATCAACGACCGCAACACTCCACCTTGCACGCCAACAGCCGACGCTCAGCCCGCCTGCGAGCCCGCCACAACCGACCACTTCCATCTAGGTCCGCATTCTCCATATATAGCCCGCCTCTTCTCAGGTCACGCTTCACTTCTGACGAAGGACAGTCAACCTGCCCGAAACGTCAAGTTCCTTGGTTCCCCCAGTTTTTCTTATAACAAGACATCTGGCTACAACCTTCACTAGCACCTTTTACTCAGTATTTCATTTCTCTTTTTTTCTCTCTCCCCAACACTTTTGTCTGTTTCTACGCTACTCATCTTTTCTGTTCTCTTCTCTTTTCTTCTTTTTCATTTTATTTCTTCCTTCCATACAACCCAACGGTCAATTTCAGGACCACTGGTATTAATTTAAAGTTTTCTTCACAGGTTATTTCTCTTGCCTTGTCCCCTCAGGACTACACTTTAACCTTATTTTAATCTATCATTTTGCATTTCTCCCACAGGAACCTTTTCAGGATTTAACTGTCATCAGTTTTCCTCCCCATAATTTTTTTTTTTCTCTCTCCTCTGCAGCATTTATTTCTAGGAACCACCCAAGCCCCCTCTCCTTTACTTCTTGAATTCCATTTTTTCTTTTTCTTCTTCTTTTCTTTGTTTTCTCCCACCCCCCCCCCCTCTCTCTCTCTCTCCCTTCTCTCTACATAGTCTCATCTCTCCTCTACTTACCTTTCCTTTGCAGGATTATACATCCTTTCTCCATTGATTCCGCATTACATAGTCCACATTGTTCGCCGACTTCGTTTTTCTCTTGGTTTCTTGAATCTTCACTTCTCTCTCCTATATCTCCATGATTTTCCAACATTCAACTCCTCCCTCTTCCCTTCTTTCTCATCTCTCTCCTTCTAACGATGTCCGAACATCTTACTTGATTCTCACTCTATTCTTCCTTACCACTCTCTCTGTTCCTTTCTCTACCGTCTCCACTAGTGCAACTTCAACTTCTAGCCCATTACTGTCCCCCACTCTTCACTTTTTGCCCTCCTTACAACCCCATATGTCGCTTCCCTCTTCAATTCTCCTCTTTCCAGGCTCTTCTGCCAAACAACGATCCGGTTAAGGACTACATACACATGTTGTCACCGCAAATCTTTCTCCCTCATTTTCCTTTCCTTCTAAAAGAAAATGAAATCATTCATTTATGCATGAAAATGAATTGTTGAATTTCCTTCATGTTTTCTTTGTATTGCTCTATGAATGTTAGCTAAGACAGCTAAAGTTGTCTCTTTATGCAGTGATGACAGCACTGAAACTTGATAAATTTATAACTTTTTAAAATGCATTGTCTACTTTTACTCAAACTTTCAGTGATGTGTTATAGTGTTAAATCATTCAGTCTATCCACATGTTTAGTTATGTAAATTTGTCCCTGTATATCAATATAATCCATAACTGTATGATTACAGTACATTCATGCTACTCATTATCTTCTTCATTTCAGCAACTTATACATTTTTTTTTTCATAAACAAAAGAGATATTTGTTCACATTTCCTCAAAATGATACTATATAAACAGTGGTGAAAGATGTGAAGGTGTAGTCCAGAATATTATAAATCGATAATATGTCTCTGCTCCTATTGTATGCAGTCACGATTACTTTCTTCATTTTCATTTATGCTTTTTGGTGGAAAAGCGGAAAAAAAGGTATTGGAGGAAAGCAGCCATACATTTGCGAGCAGTTGGTTTCTTCAGGGAGGAGGAGGAAGTAAAAAGAAAATGGAGTGACCTCAAGCAAAGGGCACTGAAATACAAGAGTGCAAGAAATGCAACTGGTAATGTTACATATCAATGCATGTCTTTTCTGTTCACACTCGCCGTATTATTGTAATGTTTCAACATGCATAAGATTTTTCATGCAAATATTACTGAAAAGAAATGAAGTATGATTTGAATGGGAAATGCGTTGTCATGAATCTGTAAAGACCCATACACCTAAACACACCAGTCAATGTCCTAACAGGGCAATATGACATTGATCATATTTTATTGAAGCTAAAGATTTCAATGGTGCATTTCATATGTATATTGAAATTATCGTCAGACTACATATTGCATTGATTTTAAGTGAAAAGTTAGTTCCGGTAAGGACTTGTGAACCCGTCTTGCACCATTTCATATTTGCTTTGCAATATATTGAAAGAGTCTACCAAGAAACTTACTTGAATGACACGATTTGATGGGATGATGAGTTGTTTCAGATTATTTTGAGATAAAAAAAAAATAAAGTCGGTTTATACCAACTTCCAGAAGGATCAAGGTTTACTCGGCCTGAGGGACAACTCAGCCCGCTATATTTCAGACAATTTATACGCAGTTAGTGATCGCCATACATAGGCGCATGTTCACTTTGTAGGCGCGCCAAAGAGGTTCTTTGATATTTGCGTTGTATCAACTTGGCCAAAAACTGCGACCATCCAGAACACGACACGCTCCCATAGTACAACACTTTACAGTCCAGAGGGACAACACAGCCCCGCCATCAAAGTGAGGCCGAATTGTCCCCGAGTCCGAGTTAGCCTGACCCCGATCAGATAAGTTCTGATATGCAAACATTTCTTGTTAATATTTTGCATTTTTCGTCGTTATCCAACGAATATCTTGTTATTACAGCATTATTCCTTACATTTTTTAGGCATACAGGTACATTTTGGAGCAAAATTTGACAGATTTGCAGGCACACCAGAACTATGTTTTGCCTCAAACTTCAGTCCATTTATTCTTTTGAAGCCTCTGCTAATTTGTGACCCGCTACAACAAAAGGATCCTAAAGTCGCTGATGGGTGAGCCGAGAAAATCAAGTTTGAAGTCAGATCATCAAAATCCGTCAAAACATTCGATTTCTGTTTTTGACATAATTTTGCAGTGTAATGTATCTTCTATCATCTGCCGAAATTTCGAAGCTAAATGATCAAAGGAAAGGCAAGAAAATAACATTTTTCTGGGCCATGATTTTCCGACTTTCAACGGAACAGAAACGTGTCCAAAGATTTGGATTTAGCGCCACAGCTAGACCCCGCCCTAGCAATGAGGAAGTGATCTCATTGGTCAGTGCGTTGCATCCTGGTTACTGATTGGTCGTGCATAGACCGCTGGTGCTCAAGCTTGAATGAACATCGCGGAGGTTGCTAGGAGCGTACCTTCAATTGTCGAAGGTGAAAACTGTCTAGCTTCCCCTTGATCATGATAGCGTCGGAAGGAAATCTTTGCAGGAGGTTCTCTCGAAACGCTGATTTCTTAAACCACTCGACATGCGCTAATAAAATCATCGATATATCCGCAACCGAGTAATTTCATGAGTCATGTATTATATGACATTAAAGTGGAAGACTAAGGGAATAATGTCATGTCATTTTCAGAAAATTGTCCTCCCCCGACTTTCGGATCCTTTTGTTGCAGCGGGTCACATTTTTATGATATTCTAACAAATCTGTATCCGATTTCAGTGTAATTCATTACCATAATTGCAATGAACAAATATCTAATTCCAAATACAATGTGTAAAATGAAACATCAGCATCGTACCAAAGTAACAAAAATAATCACACAGCATAGTGTTGAATCAGCGCATTTTATTACATTTTTGTGAACAGCCTCAGTCATAATAAATATATTTCTTTAATATCTTGGTACTGTGTCATTAGTCATTGTCCCTGTGTAATGGCTGTTTAAAAATAAAATTAATCTTAGGTAAGCTGAATTTACCATTAATCACCAAAACGAGCACACTAAAGATACATGTAATTGTAATCTACACAACTCTTCAGTTTTCAGATATTGTATTGGTGCAATTGATAGTTGTATGTACAGCCTCTGCACTTTTTTCCAGTCATATCCTAGCCCAGTATTAACAGTGATCACAATGATTGCTATGAACAACTGATTAGTCCCAAATGAATTGAAGCAAACAGCATTTCTACCGAAACAAAGACATTGATAGTATGCAATTGATACACTTTAATCCCTCAATAGATCCTATATGGATTCATAATTCAAATTAACTTTGTGTCATATATGATACCTCTCATCTTATACAAAAATTGTAACATGCAGATCACTGACGGAGTTTGTTATTGATTGGAGGGAAACAGCAGATTACTCTTCCTATTTAATGTAGGGCAACCAGGAAACATTTACCAATTGGCAAATTTATGGGAAGGAGGGATCCTTTTACCATTGTAATTGCAACAGATAACTGAAATAAGCAGTATATTACATAATCAGGCCAGACATGGCCTCTAAGCTCTATCAACCAGAGGGTTCAACCATACATCACTCAGAGATCACAAGGCAATACAGAAGCAGGTGTTCCCTTTGTAGTTAGTATCAGTGTATGAGCAGACAGTCACAGTGTATGGGAATTTTGTTCCAAGTTCTGGCCAAACATAGTCATCTATTAAAGTCTACCTCTCTCAACTCTGAGTGTATTGTTTTCTATGTGATATGTACTCATAGCAGGTCACTTCAAATATGTTCACTGATGTTACAAAATGTGACATCAACATACAAGTTACTGACTGTTGACATATTATATTACATGCAGGTGGAGGAAGCCTTGAAATAAAACCCTTGATGGAGGCGGTACTTGAAGTGTTGGCCAGGGAGACTGTTGTAGGTGTAATGGGACAGGAGACTGAAACGGGGTTCAGTTCATCTCGGGTTGGGAAAGTGTTTCGTGGCCATTTATCATGTTTTTTTAATGAGCATTGAATCTTTATTGTTCAATTTCACTTAAATAAAGTTTCCAACAAAACATTCCAACTCCTGTCATTTTTTATTCAAGAAGTAGGCCTTTGTGTTCAAGTTTGGATTGTAGGATTATAACTTGTAAAAGGAATTACATTTTGATCAAAAAACTTGAATAGTGAATTACTTTAATGCATCACTTTTTCTTTTAAAGGTTAATTTCTGTTTCAAGTTATAAGTCATAAAATTGAGAGTTAATAAGGAAAGATACATGAAGTAAATCCCAATAGACAATCTTTTAATGGATAATTGTTTAAGAATAGTCCTCTTCAATAGATAACATGAGCTATTACCAATTTGATTCTGTTTACTGTTTGTCCCTTTAATAGAGCACCGACGAAAGTGGAACCGACACTGCCTCAAACCTTTTGAAGCAGTTGCTTGAAGGGGCTGCATCCTCCCCAGTGCTCCCAACTATTTCAACTCCAGTGCAACCACCCACTCCCATCACTCCAGATCGTCCAGCTTCTCTTCCCCTTACATCTGATCCCCCTGCTACCCACCCGACAGCATCTCGTCCTACTGCAACTTGCCCCTCTGAATTTCCTATCCCTACGCCACATCCCCCTACGGTCCATCCACCTGCTAGTCAGCAGCTCGTTGAATTGGAAAGAGAGCGACTGATCATTTTGCGGCAGCAAAATTCTCACCTTGAAAGAATCGCAAACTCCCTTGATGTCATTGCTGCCGCAATGTCAGCACCTAACCTGTGTTAATTCTTTAATGTACTTTGTTATAACATGAATACACATGTGTTGAGGTGGGACTGCAATTTGCCAAATCTTCTGTGAGATGATGACAAACCTGTTATGAATTATGGAACCAAAAAATGACATTTAAAAAAAAAAAATTACATTTTATTGGATGTAAATTGGTTTTGAAATGGCTTAGATATCCAGAAACAAAGAAATCCTAGTAACAGTTTTATTCTCATAATAGGACCATTTACTTTCATTCATACATGTGGATTTAGTGAATGCAAGAATAAAAAGGAGATCATATCATTGAGAGTTTGGGGAAAATCAGACAATCCGTTAAAAATTTACAGATTTTTATGGTTTCTGCACAATCACTGCTGAATGAGAAGACTACTACAGTGTGTGATGTCACATGCAAACAATGACATAAAGAAAATATAAAAAGAATTTCACTTTTTTTGAAAAAAGTTAACATTTCCTCGACTCATCATTGACGTAAGTTAAAGGTAATTTTACTCCCCCTTGCCTTCTGAAAGAGGGAAGTCAAGTGTTCTTTACTGTGCGAGAAAAGTGTGAATATCTTGATTTTTCTTATTTTCTTTAAATTGTTATACACAAATGACATCACAAGCTGTACTAGTCTTCTCATCTAGCGGTGAATAAGCAGAAACTTCTAAAATTAATAACTTTTAAAAGGATTGTCTGATTTCCCTCAAACTCTTGCTGATGTATTCTTCTATTGCATATTGCTGCATTCACTCAATCCACACATCTATGAAAGTGAACTTGTCCTTTAAAATTGGACTTCTTTAATTTAAACTTTGAATACCTCTTCAAGCAGTATGATCTTTATCAATCTTTGCAAATGGTTTGTGATTATCTCACAGAAAGTTTGAATCTGCATACCCCAAATCACCTCAATCTATTCCATCTCTTTACAAATAATGTTAACTGCTTATCCATCACAACATATATAGTCTGCATCATCAAATTAGTTCAGAGGGCATTAAAAACAAATATAAACTAGGCTCAAAATTTGTCATGACTGACAAATTAGGTGATCCGATGTATCTGCAAAGAATTTTTTTTTGTAAGTACTTTTCCCAATACACTTGACCCTATCCGCTTCATTGGTGATGAGGGGCAATTGGCCATGTAATGTTTAGATTCTTATTCAGAAAAGGGAATCAAACCTGTCATCTTCGGCATCAAATTTAGAATGTGGCAGGTCATATATTAAGTAACTTGACCATCATTTGTGACCCTGCACCACAGAACTAACAAAAATCGCTAAAACTGAATTTTTAGGTAAGGACAGATTATGAAATAGCAGACTTGACAACTTTAAAATGATGTTTGGCTCAATTCAAATGGATTCTCCTAACCTCTATGAATAATGGAAAGAAAGCCCACAATCTGAAAAAGTTAAAACTGAAAAAAGAGGCTCTGAAGTACAGGGTCTATTCAAGTGCTAAAATCTTAACTAAGCTGTGCTGCTTGTGCCATGAATGGGACAAAAATCATGATGTTAACCACTGTAGCAACAATAATATAGAGATTATCAGATTAGGCTGAAATTGAGCATGCTTTACACATAGTCTACTTTACAAGAGAAAACGAAACAAGGAAAAGTAGAAATTACGCGGTGCGTAATATATGTCCCCGCCGGAAGTAGCATTTTGTAGCAAAATGTACAATAAAGGTCAAAAATCAAGGTCAAAGGTCAAAATTCTGTGTAGAAGTTTTGAAGCACTCACCTAGTGCCATCACATAAAGCAAACGGAATCGAAATCGGGTTAGAAATGGTGAAGGAGTACCATTTTGTAGCAAAATGTACAACAAAATGTAGGTCAAAAATTAAGGTCAAAGGTCAAAGGTCAAAATTCTGTGTAGAAGTTTTGAAGCCCTCACATAGTGCCATCACATAAATTAAACAGAATTGAAATCGGGTAAGAAATGGCGAAGGAGTAGCATTTTGTAGCAAAGTGTACAATACAGGCCGAAAAATCAAGGTCAAAGGTCAAAGAAGTCAAAGGTCAAAATTCTGTGTAGAAGTGTTGAAGCCCTCACCTAGTGCCGTCACATAAAGCAAACGGAATCGAAATTGGGTTAGAAATGGCGAAGGAGTAGCATTTTGTAGCAAAATGTACAATACGGGTCAAAAAATCAAGGTCAAAGGTCAAAGAAGTCAAAGGTCAAAATTCTGTGTAGAAGTGTTGAAGCCCTCACCTAGTGCCATCACATAAAGCAAACGGAATCGAAATCGGGTTAGAAATGGCGAAGGAGTAGCATTTTGTAGCAAAATGTACAATATAGGTCAAAAAATCAAGGTCAAAGGTCAAAGAAGTCAAAGTTCAAAATTCTGTTTAGATGTTTTGAAGCCCTCACCTAGTGCCATCATATAAAGCAAACGGAATCGAAATCGGGTTAGAAATGGCGAAGGAGTAGCATTTTGTAGCAAAATGTACAATATAGGTCAAAGGTCAAGGTCAAAGGTCACGACTGAAATTCTGTGTAGAAGTTTCAAAGCTCCCATGTAGTGCTATCATATAAAGCAAACAGAATCAAAATTGGCTCATAAATGACAGAGAAGTAGCAAATTGAAGATTTTGATCACACACGGACGCACACACGGACGGACAGACACACGGACGGACACACACACGTACGGAGCCCGTTTCATAGTCCCCTGCTCGAACTCGTTTTGTCCATGATAAATGGCAACTTTCAAAGCATTAGGATCATCCTTTCAGAAGTTATTATATTATTTGAAAGTGACGAGAGTGCAAAGGATTTTCAGGAAATGAAGTGGCCTCTAAGAAAAACCTGATCATACCACTCTGTCAAAGATCGGGTTGTATAAAACTGCTTAAAACCTACTTTCTCCTTTAATATATAATGTAGAAGAATAGTTCTTTCAGAAAATATGGAAAACTCAAAACTGTCTTGGTTGTCCCTTTCACCTTTCTGGAGTCCTCACTTTAAAAAAAAAATCAAAGGGTGCGACTTTTTGTTACTTTTGTGATGCATGGTCACATTTGCACATTCAAGATGACATCTGAAGAAAAAGTGGTTATCTTTAATATGAAATGATTCTCTAGACATGATATTAGTGTGTGCAAATTTGTGGACATTACGTCACATATTGTACAATATACAAGGGGAAGAATTTTTGACCTATGACGCTACCTTGCACAGACAAGATGGCTTCTGAGGATAGAGTCCTTATTTCATGAAATGATTCAGGTAACATTGTTTGATATATGTGTACAATCTGCCTTCTGTAAGGCCTATTCCAACCGAGATACAGAATAAAGAATTTTTGACCTTCATGCCTCATTTCCACAACCATCTATGCAAAATATGGGGGCAATGTGCCATGTATCTACCAAGATACAGAAAAAGATGTTTTTGATCCTTGTCCCTACTTTACACAGCCAAGATGGCTCCTAATTAGAAAGTTGTTATTTCATGAAACCTTCCATATGGCTTCGGCTAAATGTGTGCACAATATGGGAGTGATAGGACATGTAATTACAAAGGTACAGGAAAAATTCTAGTCTTGACTCTTCCTTTGCTCAGCCAACATGTCGTCTGATTAAAAAGTCAACATTCTATGAAATGATCACGGTAACTTAGTCTACGTATGTGCACAATCTGGTCCCCGTAAGGGACTGTATAGTAATCAAGATACAGAAGAAATAATTTTTGACCTTTTAAACTCATTATTACAGCCTTGATGGCAGCTGGCCAAAGAGTTGTTATTTTATCAATGTATTGTGGTCCATGTGTGCAAAGCATGGGGGTGATACCGCATACAATCACAAAGCTACTGAATGAAGTATATTTGACCTTCGACCTCCTTTGCATGGACAAGATTGGGTCTAAGCAAAAATTTGTTATTTTGTGAAATGATTGTTGTATCATGCTCTTTACATCTGCAAAACATGGGAAAGGTACAACATGTATTCATGAATACACAGGATTTAACATTTATGACCAATGACCCAAATTTACCTACCCAAGATGGTGTCAGATGAAGTATTTATTTTATGAAATGATGTACATGATATGTACTAAACAAGTGCAAAATAGTGGGGTGATAGGGCATGTTTTTCATAAGCTATTGCAAAGAAAATCGCAGAACGAAGAAATATCTCCATACATCGAAGCAAAGATTCATTTTCAAATAAGTTTTTTTTATGTGATCCCAACATATAATAAAAAATGGATAGACCCAGGTCTCGTCTAAAACATATTCATCGAAGGATTGAGCTAGTGCTCACAGAAGACAGTCATGTCAACTTTCATTTCAAGAAAAAATTCACTCCCATAGAGATAACTGGTCCAATTTAACAAGTGTACAAGTGTAAATTTAAACATTAGTGATGTCTTACCTTCCTACAAAGTGAAAATGGAAACATTTTTTGCCCAGACATCAAAATATAAAGTGAGGCACTTTCACAGTGAAAGGGTACATTACATTTATATGCATAACCTCCTATGCAATGATGTCTTTTACAACACTGTTATGAGAGGTAACTGTGTCAAATGCCACAGAATTGCTTGAACGATGTATCAGAATTTTGCCAAAATAAATCATTTTGGAGTAACTGATTCAACTGTAAACAGATACCTACCAATATATATTAGTGTTGTTTTTTCCTTTTGCTAGATGAGGATACAGTACAGTAAAGGTTGTATATACGCCTTCTTCATTTTTAGTTTGGTCTGAGGTTGTAGTACCACAGTGTCTAATCATTCAGAGAAGAAAAAATTGAATACATTTGATGATGTAAAAAAAAAAATTACAAAGTAAACAATATCAATGCGATACACAAAGATAAGATATCTGTGAAATAACTTCATTGTTCACCATTTTCTAAAAAAATAGATGTTATTCAATGAAAACTATGTTATGTTATGTTTTGGAAACATGTACTATAATATTTACTGTAGAATTTGACATACTTGGTTACTTCATACTGGTTGTATGCATGTTCTGCTCTTGTTTGAGGGTTCGGTATTGGGGTCATGAGGTATGGAAGCAAGGGATATCCTGAATCTCCCAACAGGATGCCTTGCAGTTGGCCACTTTCAAACTTCTGGAAGAGTCTGCTGTTCTGTGATAACAGTTTGTGATACAATGCAAACTTGTAAAAATACAAAATAATGTTGTTGTTTTTTTAGGTTTTTTTTGTATTCAGTCAACCTACAATTATTTATATTTTCATATATATGTGTGATTTCAATTATGACATTTTTTTTTTTTTTTTGGAGTGAAGGTAATATCAATTTTCTCACATTGACCTATCAAATTTTATTGCATTTAGTTTTTTATTTTGTTTCATAGTATTATTGATTCATTGCCTATAAAGGAAATATACATTGATGGCCTTGTGCAGCAGTACTATTTCTTGTTTTAACATCATCAAGACTTTTAAAGCAATGTACATTCTAACAGGTTCTTTTTCATAACTGCTACTTTCAAACTCATTTAAATTGTAATCTGTTATGAAACTGTAGCAACTCTTTCGATACATAAATATGGTCAAGTTTGTGAGATTTAAAGCAAAACAAAATTGTGCATTTTAAGATTGTTTTATCATTATCAAGAGAATTTACCTGAAATATGCGACTGTCATGTGTGCTGCCTGGCCATCGCGCAACACAGTTGGTTATCCTGAACTTGGCATCGCATGCCAGCTGAACATTTATTGTACACCTTCCCTTGCGGTTTATGTAAACATAATCGTCTTCCCCGAGGTGGCATCCGTGCAGACAGATATGTGTGCAATCTATCACGCTGACGACTCTTGGGAACCCTGCGATGTGGTGAAACTGCTCCACAGTTGAGGCTACAACTTCGGGAGCATGGGGGAATGTGATGACCTGAAATTTGTTGACAAGACAAATTGTTCTTCATCGAATTGAATACTTTGAATAACATCATTAAAAGTCTAAAGTACAATACTCACAGTATATGGTACTGACATCTACGTACATGACATTTGTATTATTGTTGTCAGTTTGTTTCTATACCGTTTGTATTCATATTCCTTTTCATCAGAATGATCATTCCAATGAAAAATTATGATGTTGAATAAATTATTTCTTCACATCATTGACACCTAACTTTATATTATTCTATTTTCTCTTCTACAGTATACTATATGTAAATGTGTGGTTACATATATATATATATATATATATAATATGTACATACAATGAAGTTTTTCATTTTTTTGTGTGGGATGTATGTGGTGCATTCAGTACATGTGTGCGTATCATGATTCACTGCTTTAACTTTGCACATCTACTAATAAGTAGTAACGCTTTCAATGGAGCGTACCCATTTGACACATGTTATTGACTTGTACATCAATGTATGAGAGTGGAAATATTTTTGTTTTGTTTTGCTGTTATTTATTTGTGTGGTGTTTTGTTAATTTGTTCTTTATGGGGCGGGTGCTACAGTTTGGTGTGTAGACCTATATGTTCTATATGTATATATGTGTATATATACATGTAGAACATATACAGATTACAGGGTATTGGTTTCAATTGTCGAGGTATTTCACTTGCATTGTGGAATGGGTAATAAGGTACATAATTGTGGTCATATTATGAAAGTTATTAACAGACGTTGATGTCTCTAGCAAGCTATTGGAGGCAGATTTTTCATTTGAAAAAGTTACAGTATAAAGGATTTTGAAATATTTTATTTAAAAGATGTAATATGAATTTATAAGAAATGCACTTTAAAAAGTGTGCTTTAACTGCACATTTTTAAAATAAAAAAAAATATATTCTAGCTGCTTGCTTTAAGTTTACACTTGTATTCTGATGTGTATGAGCGTGTGAATGTAATGCTAATATGTAATGACATTCAAATATTATGGCCTAAACAGTGTTTGCAGGCAAAACATATATTTCTTTTTAATACAGTATAAAAAAAAAAAAAAGTTGCTGGATTAATTGCTGCCCTCTCAGGCCACGTACACGTAGATGACGATTCGATTGTCAGTATACTAGTAATCGGATACTACTGTTCAATAAACTACCACCTTACCGGTGCACTGTACCAGTAGTTCAGAAAGGCTCGATTTGAAGGCTGACAAAATATCATATAAACTGAGTTAAAGTGGTCTACATCTTCCTGAGCTGAGCTAAACTGACTGTCTGCAAATTCTGCAAGTGTAGTTCACTACTGGACATTAGACAAGGCTAGGACTGCTGAGTTACAAGTGAATGTTCGCTTCAAACAACGTGGGGAAAAATGTAGCAAGGCAAGGCAAGGCAAGCTGTCGGCTGCAGCGTAATGACTAGCATGTATCGTAACAAAGGTAAACATTCGTGGGGCATTTGTACTCTTAGTCCCAGCCATGGTTGTTCATGGTGGCGAGTGGCACGGTGTTCATAATAAAGTTTATAGTTCAGAACATTGCTGAAATGAATGTGGTGATATCAATAGCGGCTTGATTAAAGGTCGGTATCTAGTTCTAGAATACAAAATAAATTTTACAAAGGCAAATAGATATGTACTAACGTTGTTCTCCTGCTGGCACAAGGCCTCGGCAACAGCATGCACGCATCGGGACACTGTGCTGCGGTGTACACCGTGGATACTCGCAACAGAATCGAATACTGAGCCAGTCGCCATGAAATTGAGGGCAATTAGAACTTGAAGTTCAGTAGGGATGGCATGGCTCCTTGCTGTAGTGCGCTGTAGATTGTCGTCCAGCATGTTAACAATATGCATGATGCCATCCCTACTGAAGCGATATTTCTTCATGAGTTCCTCGTCAGTGACAGAGTCTAAGGAAGACAACCTTGGTTTGAATGTGCGATGAGGCCAAGGAGCTTGATGGAGTGCCTCCTCCTCCTCCTCAAGTTCTACCACATAGGCAGCCATTTTGTTTGTGGTGTGACTGATTGTTTGCATTTGATCTGAACCAAACGCAAAGTTGCGTTTGATCGTAAGGGACTTGCGTTTAAACGCAACTTTGCGTTTAAACGCAAGTCCTTTCAGCAACAGACTTGCGTTTAAACGCAAAGTTGCGTGAGATTTGGAGGACTTGCGTTTGATTTTTGGAGTTGCGTTTAAACGCAAAGTTTCTAGCAACGGGGCCCTGGAAAGGTACCGGTACCAGTATTTACAACCTCTGATACAGTGTTTTATCCAGTAGGCCTACAATGTGTATACGTGCTTATCTATATAATTAGGTGTAAAGGTCATATTTCTATTCCTATACAGTAATACATGTACATGTACAAACATTCTTATGACAAAAAGGAGCTTGTGCAATATAATTGCACCATAGGATCTATTACGTATGAAAAAAATTATTATAGGCCTATATATAGGCCTATGAAATATACACATATACATGTATATATATATATATATATAATATACACATATACATGTATATATATTATAGAGGGCCTATATACATCTATACAGGCATATATCTGAAGCAAGAAAATAATACACAACTTGGTATAAAGTCCTAAATAGTGGAGACATTGTATTCTACAATATTAATGCAAAATATAACAACATTTTCAAGAGACATAGCTTCTTCTACCTTCCTTTTATTCCATACTTCTAGGCTCTAGTCGGGTCTTCATAACAATACCCTAGATACATTATGAGTGCCGTTCGTACATAAGTGTGTACATTTTCTATTTCAATACACTAGGAGGATTTACAAACTGTATGATCTTGTAGTGGTGAAGTTTACATCAAGGCATATTTTCAAAAAGGTTATGTCCCTCTCATCCCCAGTGATTACCAAGATGCAACAATACGGAACACAATAACCTCCATAAAATGTTGTGTCCAGTTCTCGAAACAGAACTCTATTATGTTGACCCTATATACTGTATACTGTATGCTGCTATTCACATTTCCCTAGACATAGGAGATTTATTACGCCATTATTGCCTGAATCACCTGCTCCTAAGGCTTACGTAGGCTGAACCTAAACAAGATTTAAATATATATACATGCATACACACATATATATATTTTTTTTTTCTCTCTCTCTCTGTTATGACACCAGCCATTTATCCCTACCAAGACTCTGAACCCGAAAACTCCAAGCGGAGAGTGTGCCACATCAACCCTACGGAAGCGCTCCCTTCAGATTGCTGGCTTCAGAGAGAGGGTGTCGTGCTCTTCGTCCACTCGTCAGCAGCTTGATGAACTTAAACATCTCCATTCGGACGCAGAGGTGACAGAGTTGCTGCAAAGTGGAGGAGTGTTGCTGAAGATCCCTACCACAGACCTAATGGAACTGAAAAGTTTCTTCAACTTGAGCTGGACAAGGCTCCGAAAGCTGAAAAAGTTAGTAAAATTCATTACAGAAAAGGAAGAAAGGACACCTTTAGTTTATACTTGTACATGATATCTGATATAAATATGAATGTAAGACCAAGGTCACATCTTACTCAATTTTTTGCTTTCTTGGGACAACCAGAGTGTATTTTTCTGTTTGTTTGTTTGATTTTTTAATATATTATCATGTTGAACAGACAAACTAAACACACTGAATGTCAATCAATCTGATCATGTGATTTCTAATCATTGTAACTTTAGTACAAGGAGTATGAATAAATTGTTGCAGTTTATTAGATTGCACTTCAATAGATTAACAGGCGATATGATATCTGATATATCTGAATAGAGGAAGTATAAATATTGAGTGTCATTGAAAAAATGTTTTTCGTATGTTAACCATTTGCATATTATCATGCTTTTTTATTTTTGCTTAGATGGCTTTATGAGAGAAAGATTTCTACTGCCAATGAGCAAGATGTGAGAGAGGCTCACAAACACATCATTCAAGACAATCTCGTGGGTGCTTGGCAACTATCGCACTTCTACAGTGAAGAGGGACATGCCCAGGAAATCTGGAGAGCTCCAATCGTCACTGTAAAGACCATCAAAGACAAAATCTTCTCTATCTTGGATGAATACAATGAGTAAGTTCTCACTGATTCATGACATTACTTGGTATTTTCCACATTCAATTGTCTTCATACAAAATAATGCA
Organism: Diadema setosum; assembly: GCF_964275005.1. Lineage (NCBI taxonomy): Eukaryota > Metazoa > Echinodermata > Echinoidea > Diadematoida > Diadematidae > Diadema > Diadema setosum. Next base: position 28,429,415 of record NC_092693.1, read on the forward strand.
CTCCTTTATAGATTACCAGGTACTCTATCTTGAAGAAAGAACCACAAAACAACAAAAACGATAAATATGGAAGTAAATACCCCCCCAAAAATACTTAACTTTTACTTTTCCAGAACTATGGTACAGGACAGGGCTAGATCATCGGTCATGGTTGGGTTATCCTCTGCTGCTGTAGATCCTTCCTGTAGATGAATCTGACTTCAGAGCACTGTAACCAATGACGGCCCTAACTGGGGGGTTTCCAATGAAAAACAAAAGCACTTTCAATGGCTTATGCAATAAGGCAAATACCACATTCTTTCAGTGCTAATAAATTTTACGAGACATTCACAAAACATTCTGAGGCCACATCTTTTGGAAGAAAATTTCACACATTAGCCACCATGTTGGCAAATGTACTTCCTCACATCTAATTTAGATGATATGATAATAAAATACAGTCAACCTTGCTTACATCAACCTCACATAAGTTGAAGTCCTTTTCTCGTTATATTCTATTGATTTCAGTCCATCATAATTTTCAATTTTTCCCTATGTCCAAATATTTTTTTTTTCAGTCCATATAGATTTGACATTAAAAATGTAGGCATTGTTGACTGTAAAATACAATGACATTTATTAATTATATTACATTTAGTCATGCTTGAGCTGTATTGATGTGATCTAACCAACAGATTGAACCAGCTCACCTGGCATGATGGTGCCATCCCCACAAGCGAAATATGGCTAAAACTTGGCGGGGACAAGGGAGCAGACACATTCAAGATGATGGTCCAAGTTGGCAATGTGGCACACACCATCTGCGTCTTTAAAGCACCAGACTCAACCCTGAATATGGTGTTGGCCCTACAGGGACTGGATGAGCAGGTTGATGACCTCTGCAAATCAGCCCGGAGGTTGGTTCTTTTCAATGTATACACATTTTGCTGTGGAAAAAAAAAAATGGAAAGATATACAGTGGGATAAAATGGAAAGCTTCATGACATCAAACTAAGCTATCAGAATTAATTTGGTACTCATACTGTTGCCTGAGCAGCCTACTTATATTAGAAGAATTTGCATGTTTAGTTTCATTAGATAATCAAATAATAATGTAATAGCTGGTTTTTATATAGCGCATTTCACACACTTCAGGGTTTCAATGCGCTTTACAGACTATTATTACCCCGGTCACTGGATACATTATTTCCAACCAGCACTAACAGTGCTCATTCTCCACTCCCTGGGGAGCATTCCAGCCAGTCGCAGCCATTTTACAGGCGCGCACATGCTGATCAACCAACATAAGCTTTCTCGTCCTACCGGGTACCCATTTATACTCCTGGGTGGAGAGCAGCAATGTGGATAAAGTGCCTTGCTGAAGGGCAAACGTGTCGGGCTTGGCATGGGCTCGAACCCACGAACCATACCACGCTCATGTCGTTCACAGACGAGCGCTCTTATCCACTCAACCAAGACAACTCCACTTCAAAGAATGTTGTCACAATGTAATCGCATCATCCATCAACAATCTGATCATAACTGAGACCTCACTAGCAGTAAAATAATACAGTTAACTGTACGATATCATTGTTTATGATTTTAACATGATTTTCCACTCCATTCTTTTGTTTATCTATTTCTACTCGTGTAGAGGCAAGCAGATCCGGCTGTTTATGTTCGGCAACTACGAGTTTCTCACAAAGATATATGGGCTCACTGGACCAAATGGTATGTGTGACAAGGTGCAAATCAATGGACAAATAATTAGCCTTCGGGATAGGTGAATTCTCAAAGACAGATTTTTTTTTTTTTTTTTTTTTTTTTTTTTACTTGTAGTTCAAACAAGTCAATGAGCTTCCACATTAATTAATCACATTGATTAAAAAAAAAAAATACTTGATAAACATTATAATAAATTGCTTTTTATCATTCAGCATGTGTCTACTTAAATTAACCTTAATACATCCCTGTATGTATGAATCAATGTAATGTGGATATTGCTTTTAACTGTTTACTGGGCAAATATAACCACTCATTTCTCATTGCTTCTTGTGCTGTTTGTTCTAGGCCGCCACTGTTGTTTACACTGTATATTGCAAGACAACAAAGAAGGACATGGCTGTGCCTGCAGAGAAGGTCCATGAAGAGCGCACTCTGGCAACTATGAAGGAGTCCCTAGAAAAGTTCTGTGAGAAAGCAGTCGCCAAGGAGTGCTACAATGTCATTCGCCCCCCTGTGTTCAACATCCCTTTGGATCAGGTAACTTCATGTTACTTAATCAGAGCCAAATCATTTATGATATTATGTCTGTACATGAATTTATCTTTGGCCTTCAAATTCTGACAAGGAATTGCATATTGCATCTATTATTGATAATTAATGCATTTGTGTGATATAGAACAATAAAACCAGACAAACTAGATGAGCTACATCCTTCATCATCAGGCAGGATGAAGCTTTACCTTCAACACATCTTCTGAATCAACTGCATGAACGAACTGATCCTGGGTGGACATGGTTACAAATCAATAAACATTATACTCCAGACAGTGACATATGATATTCTTACCATCACAACATCTTGGTTGATTCATTATTAAACTGCTCAGTGAAAGCCCCATATCTGCATCTTGGCAAATTAATGTTAACTATCCATTAAATGTTCATAGTCTCCTGTTGTTTTAGTCTCTTTACAAAATACTATTTTTCAATGCATACACATCCAGCTTTATATTCATTCTACTTCTGCCACATAAGAGTGCTTTACACATCAAGGAATATGAAATCATCTCTAAGCTAGCGTCCATTTTGACGACGACAGTGGTCGTTAGGTTTCTCTTAGGAGTTAAATGATTCAAATAAAACTCATTTTCCATAATCCATGACCATAAATGCAATCACTTTGTATTGCCTAGGGTTCTAGGGATACTGGAAGATCCAGAAACTAAGTGAGTGATTGCACTGCATACATGTACAGTTTATAGAATCATTACATGTCAAATCTAACTCGGGTAGGCCTATATACGCCATTCTGTTCATATAAAGAATGTTCACTAAATAATACTTACCCCTAGTTGTTAAGATATATGTGTATGTTATTGTATAAAAGAAACCAGTTTTTGCTATAAATGACACTGTGGGGGATATAAAACTGAACTTTGTGCTATATAAGCTAAGTATGCTATATAAGGCTTGCAAAAACAGTAATACACAGTGAACTGGAAATTTGAAATGAGAAATGTAGCTCATTTGGAAAAAAAGAAGACATTTAAATAGAGCTTAACTGTGTCATGAGCAGCTTGATTATTCAAGCATCAGTAAAATTCCTTATGTGCAATCTTTGCTCTAGCCCATAACCACGAAAAGAGCACTCGTCCCACAAGCATCTAGCAGCTCTTGCTCCAAGGCAACCAAGCGTTCCAGATCACTAATGATGCTGAATATGCAAAGGGCAATATCAGGCGGAGGTGATGAGGACACCAAGGCACAGCAAGATGATGAGGCTGAGCTGGCTGGGCTGATAAAAGAAGCAGGGGGGTCCATCAAGATCCCTACACATGACGTTGCAGATCTAAAGAGCTTCTTCGGTCTCAGCTGGAGGAAACTCCGTAGACTCAAGAGGTACACTGTGTTGCTGCTTGATAAAAGAAACAATATAAAAGAAAAAATTATGAAAAGAATGTAAAAAAGCCATGGTTGCCACATGTTGATATACTTGTATTTGTCATAATACTCATTCCAATACACGGGTACATGTATTGCACTGTTTAAAAAGTCAACATCTAACAGTACTTTTACAATTGTTACATTGTCAGATGGTTACGGGACCATGATATTCTGACTGCAATGTCTTTTCCTTTGCTATTCAATTTTGTTGCATGGAAGACGCTCCATGAAGAAGATACATCAACTAGCAGTAAATACTGTTCATATGAAACAGTATCTTGGAGTTCTGCAGTTTCTCATTGTTATGGTGTTATTACAATACAGTCGTAAATTTTAGTTTAATTTAAAATTCTATTACCATTGTTTCACTTATTTTTTCTGTATTTTTGCTGCAGTATGTGTCTAATCCTTTGTATAATAGCCCATAGATAAGCAGGCCTACCTTCATTTGTACAAGTACACGTAGTATGGTAATTTGTATATAGCCGTAAGTCGCTGGTACACCAATGCCTATACACGTGTACTCACAACTGGGTGGAAGAAGTGAAGTGAAATGAATCGATGAAAATGTTGTATGCCTCCCTGATGATTTTATTCTAACAATACCAATTCTATTTGAAAACAGGTCTTTAGAATATTATCATTTTGCCCAAAGAAACTTTGATGGCATTTCTTGCTCTGCAAATTTGCTGTCATACAATTGCTTGGAAGCTCCATAGCACTATTGTGATATTTGTCTTATCATTTGAATTCATGCAAAATATTCATGTGTTAGATCTATCATTTTCTAAGAGCTTAATGAGGTACTAATACTAGAATGCCATCACTTTAATCTCTTGGTATCAAAGTGTCTCATGGGAGTCCATCACATGGATCATATGAGAGTGAGTGTGTCATGATCAAACCATTTTCATATTCAAACTTTAAGGTTGAATTAAGGGAATACATGTATCTATAATGAAGGCTAGTACATGTACAATTGTAGTAGCGTACTGCAGTGGTGAACAAGGATTCTATCAATCCAGGGGGCACAAGTCAATAAGACACAAGTAAAATTAGTCTGCATACTTAAGAGTTTGTCCTCTATATAAGGGAGTTCACCGTTGTGATTTGCGCATGTGCAAAACAAAGGTCAAATGAGACTGTCTGTGTATTTGCCACTTACTTTAAAATGAATCTCATAGAGTCCTTGGGCAACTATAGGAATCTGAATTACGTCATTACAATGTATGTGTTTTAGACTGAATTAGAACGTACAGGTGTAAGTAATTCATTCATCAACACTGATTAGCAAAATCTCTCCATGCATTTTGTGAGCACTGATTTAATACAAGATGCCATGCTTCAACAAGGAATTCTTGATCACAACACATACATGTCCATGTTGTTTGAGAGTCTGTGGTGTAGGGGTCAAATGAGACATGCACTAACCATGAACTCCCTTATTGTTGTATTTGAATAAGGGTATTGACACTCTGACTGACTTTTACTATGGGCATATGGCTATAGCATATGCAGTGGGTGTTCTATTAAAATCAATGAATGTTCTGAAATGCAGTTGCTTATATGCAAGTTCAATGTAAAAAACAAACAAACAAATAAAACGGACAGCGTGGCATCACGCCTAGGTACCTGATCGTGTTGGGGTATCAACACAGTCAAAAAAAAAATTAATGTCATCCGTGTATTTATTTCATATTTGAATTTGTTGATAGTTATACCTTCTTGTTTCTTTTAATTCACTCAGCAAGCCTAGTCTAAACCTTTGGTTTTAGAATTTAAACTTAGACCGCTTACGAAGAGATCAGTCACAATCACACACAACAAGATTGCCAGTACTAGGCAGCATGCACTGCCATTTAGCTCATCCTGCACCAGTAAAACAATTCAACATTTTACTCCCGGGACAATTATTCCAGTCTTCTCCCCAAGGACTTAGTAAAAGTATATAGATCGAAGCCTTGTCAGTGTAAATGTCACAGGAGGAAATATGTCATGAACGCTAACCCTTGTGTTAAGCCAGCTGCTCTATGTTCACATGTCCAGGACGTGACATGCTGTGCACGGACAATCACGGGGGTAGAGCCTTGCGTCGACACGCTGGAAAGCACGTAAAAACGAACACCCGATTTACTTGGTTTCCAACCCTGAAAATTGGTACTTGAACAAGCAAATGTCAGTCATTAATCATGTTTTAGATTCTTTGATACAATATCACTGACTGACATCTATATTCGTTTGTCTTAGTTTCGGATCCATAGAGTTTAGGACTCGATTTCTGGAAATGAAGTGTGCACAACTGGAGCGATTTTAAATCGCAGCATGTGGGACTGGGCTCATGCGAGTTCAAGAACGGTTACGAGAAACCGCGCTAGCCCGCTGCGCTAGGCGATAATGCGTATGAACACATGCTAATTCTTTCTTTCATGTGCTCAGATTTATCGTTGTTTTACCTAATATATCTCATAAAATGCAAGTAAGGTGTAAAACTTATCCTCTGTAGCACAACTAAAATATTTATAACGTCATTTAGTAGCACATCTGCTAAATTTCCACGTTTTGAAGTATTGAATCTTCATCAGGAGATTTCACCTCTTTGTGTAAGTATAAAATATTCGAAAAATTACCTCTTTTTAGGTCAAAATAACACGTTTCCAACTTTTTGGGAAAAAATCTACACCAGGATGTAAGGAGTTCTATCATTAGGGGACTTCCCAAATAAATGATACACATGAATGTCATATTACAAAAAAGCATAAATTTTCATGAAAAAATCATTTGAGTTTTGTATGATTATTATGTTATTTCTAAGCAAGAAATATATAAATATTTTGGAGAATTTTGTGTCTAAATATTGTACTCTCATAAAGTGTAGGATTCGAGACTGCTATTCACAGTATGCGTGTGGTGAACTTTCCACCAGATTTTGAGTGAATGTATAAAGAAAAGAAATGAATATTCATTAGCCTCATCCTTTTTCTAAACAAATGTCGACATCTAAATTCCGTGCGCGTTGCGAACAAAATGGTGCCAAGCAGTAAGTTTAGCGCGTGCACATACGTGAGTTATAGCGCCTGAGCTGCCTTTACATATGTACTGTACATACGTATACGCACCTTGTAGCCTCCTCTCATCATCGCATCGTCGATCGTCGTCACTCGTCAACTATACTCGTCAGATCAGATCAGACTAGAGTACAGCTACAGACCACAATCAGTTAACAATAGATACATGTGTGCAGGTAAATGTGAGGATGGCCATCATGGACGATGACACATCATCATGGGTTGCGGACATGAGCGCTGAGCTGTCTATTTTGAACATGGACGATTGGGTTGGAGACCCTGTATCATGTACTTGCTCAGGCGTTTGTAAATACAAATCGGGGAAGCGGCTGTGCCCGTGCAGGGCCAACGGCCACAGTTGCGTTGCACTGCACAGTGTACCTGTGGCCGTGGTAAAAGGGGGCCGTGCACCAACCGACACACCGTTTCATCATCTTCTGTAAATAGATCTATATCTAAACACCAGAATCAAATCACAATAACACTGGCAATATCTCTATCTGCTAATTAGTAATTCGTCTTGATAAATATCAAATTGAAATGTTAATTTGCTTGTTTTAGTTTTCAGAATCAGATTCAATGAACAGAAACTGTCAGAAACTAACAGAAAACTAAACGGCAGTAAATAAGTGTAGGCCTAACTGTGTTAGCAAATTGTTTATACTATAAGAATTGCATTTTGCATTTTCAAGATAGTTAACAATACACATGCAAGGATTCCCATCGAACATGGGCATCACAGATTTTTGAGTTGCCATCTTTAAATGGGATACTAGTCTTTGATAAAGTGAAAGAATATCGATTTTTATTTTCTTACAACTTCAACTTCCAACTAGGGCCTAGAATCTAGATCTATCATCTAGAGTTCTAGATCTAGACTACATGTATGATGTAGCTTGAGATAGATCTATTCAATTATTTAGAATTTATTCACAAATCCAAATTATATTCTTGGGGAATTTGCGTTATATGATTTGAAACTACCCTAGCCCGACCAGACGCCGTGCTGTGCAAAGCACAGCATCTAACCTTAACAGCGACTGGGCTGTGTACAGAAATCTACTACCTAGTTCAAACTACTAGAGTAAAATTAAAAAGTCAGTGTCTAGATAAACGTTAGATCTAACCGTTACGAGTAAATTTATGACTTTTTTTTTTTAGATCTAACGTTAGACCCAAGAGCAAGACAGTATTACAGTTTGTAGATTACTAAGCTCTACGGTACCTCAGACAGAGTCGAGTCTAACCGTGTCTTTGAGAATAGGCAGTACAAGTACAAATTTATAATTTTATGGGAGTTAGAGAGGCGCTGTAACGTTATAGGGTTATAGGCCCTACATACACTTCAATCATTCATGTACTTACACATCATCTGGATCTGGATTCCTTAATTGAAGTTGTTGACTTGGCCTGGGGTTGCTTGATTGGCGTAAGCCGTGGCATTGGACATGCAGGCAGCTGGGTCGACATCTCAGGCTGAGTTACAATTCCACCGTGCATGCTGTAACACGAATTTGCACATTCTAAATTCATGCAAAAATGTTCATGCAACTCCAGCAAGTGGAAAGCAAATTTTTCATTGGCACGCTGACGCTGTTCCAAGCTTCCCCTTCTGGCCTCTTACTTGTCCTAACCTTAGGTTAGCAAGCATGCTAAGAACTCGGCTCTCTGCGTTCTCCACTTGTCGATAGCGTCATACAAGTAAATATGTTTGCAGTCTTTCGAGTTGAACGGCTGTTTGATCTCCATTGAGAAGTTTCATTACTAAACCAAAGGCTAAGTCGAACTGAACTAAACTGAAGCAGTACTTTTTATTGCAAACAGTACACGCACATCACACACATTGATATTGACATACCGATGATTTTATACCGACTTTGTATGTTACAATCCGGCCGAATGTATCACAGCGAGCTGACATGGGATATGCAGCAGACAATATTGCACAATGATCAAAACAACAAAACAACCTGCCATATGCATTGCAACTTGCTATATATATATGAAGCCTAGAGTTTGAATATTTCTTCATTAAACCATATTTATAAAACTAAATATTTAATAATGTAATATATAAATAATCTATAATATTGTTACAGGATATTTCCAGAAATTTTAAAATATTATTGCTTAGATTGCTGAAATTGTCACCACAGTGCAAACTAGACTAGAAATGTCGCTTTGGCGACTGGTATGCCTCCGCCATAATGCATGATTTTCCCAATAGGTCTAGATAGTACATGTGGACACTGTGTGATAACATTTTCACAAAATTGGCAAAATATTGGAATGACAAGTTTGTCACAAATGTGTTGAATGTTCACCTTCTTTGACGTAGGTTTAATTGGATGAATAGGAGAGCATGTATCTAGGGATTTAAGGACTTTAACTTGACTTTGACCCATTCATACATTTAGGCATTGAGTAATTTTCAAGGTACAGGTGTGGAGAAAAAGTGCAATTTCTGAATTGAATAGCAAATTGTTACCATTTTCATCTGGCCCTTGACCCTAAAATTCATATTATAATTACTTTCAGGTAGAACATGCATAATATGTACTAAGTTTCAAGGTAACTTGAGCCACTTCCGAGATATGGAGGAAAAAGTTAGTTCAGCACTTTCACTTGATCTTTGACCTTTGACCTTTGAGGCAAAAAGAGAAAAAAAAAACTTTCCAGAGAATTTCTATTAGGTTACACACGCATACACAAAGTGTAAAAAAATAACCCTGCTGGCATTGCATAAATATGAGGGTAATAGTAAAATTTTGAAGTCTTGCACTTGACCTTTGACCCCTGACCTTTGACCCCATGAACCCTACATTCTCTAGATAATCACTTCCAGTCAGTACATGTATATACTATGATCCATGAAGATACCTTGAACAATTTTCCAAGGTACGGAGAAAAAAAAAGAAGTTTTAATATTTTTACTTGACCTTTTGACCTTTGACCTTTGACCTCATGACCCAAACTTTCACCAGAGAATCTTAATTGGGTAATACATGTATACACTAAGTTTCAAGAAAATATCTTCAGGCATTCAATAGATATGGTGGAAATAGTGAAATTTTATGTATTTGACCCTGACCTTTTGACCTTTGACCTCATGAACCAAACTTTCACCAGAGAATCTTAATTGGGTAATACATGTATACACTAAGTTTCAAGAAAATATCTTCAGGCATTCAATAGATATGGTGGAAATAGTGAAATTTTATGTATTTGACCTTGACCTTTTGACCTTTGACCTTGAGCATGTGCACCCAAAAGTTGATAGGCACAACTTAACCCCCTAATACACATACATGCCAAGTTTCATTAGGATACCTCAACAGGTTTCGATAGTTACCTTGTCCACAAAATTCATTACGGACGGACGGAAGGACGGACGGACGGAAGGACGGACGGACGGACGGACGGACGGACGGAAGGACGGACGGACGGACAACCCGAAAACATAATGCCTCCGGCACCACTTCGTGGCGGAGGCATAAAAAGCACTCTGAAAGCGCAGACCTCCGCCAAGCAGTTACTTTCCACCAATGATCTTGCTCTTCCCAAAGAGATTTTTCTCCTCTCTACCACTGGGGAAAAGCTCTTTGGACTCTTCCATAAAGATCAGTGATTTCCACCCATTATACGTACTGCATTGTGTGCTGAAAGCCGCCCAATTTCCCAATATAGAAGCCTTTGTTACGTCATAAACCCTCAGCTGCACAGCGCGCCTCGCCCTAGCAGAAACTAGAGCACGCGCTTTAGTGTGCGCATGCAAACCTCAAATATGCGCAGCCTGAACTCCCAAGTTCATTGACCCTACCTGCAAAAATATCAAAAATCCTTCATAAATTCCAAAAAAATTCTCAGATCACTACCAAAAGTTAATCGTTTGTTACTTACGTCATTCTCAACCTTTCCTGCAAGTTTCATTTCAATCCGTTGACTACTTTTTGAGTTATTTTGCACATGGAAAAACGAACTAAGTAACAAACAAACCAACGGTAACGAAAACATAACCTCCCCCCTCGGCGGAGAGACTGGAGCCAGGTACGTACGTACACACACAGCTCTCTCAGTTGTGTCATGACCGGAGCCCGTAGGAGAGATTTTCATGTGCATGGCTGTTGTGCAGTTTTGTGCGTGCGTGCACCCATTCGGCCCCATTCGGTAGGTATTCAGGCGTCCATGTTGAAATTAGGGTGGGCGGCTCGCAAGGCTCTTGTAGTCTAGCTGGGTGTTCGCTGGTGGGTTGCGTAACTTCGTGTACGTATTCGGTACATATGCGGGGTACAGTAACGGGAGGAGCAGCGTGTCGTGCTTTTCTGCAAATCGCCTGCGACGACTGAGCGTCTTTAAAAGTCTCTTTTTTAAGTCAACACTTTTTAGAGTGTGTGCCTCCTTTTTGCTATTTAGATATGATAGAAAAGTTCATTTGTATCACGATTTACATCATTTTAAAGGTTAGAATCTGGTACTCCAGAATCTGCCCTTAATTACAAATTCATGTCTGGCTACTCTTTGTTAGATTGTGATGCAGGGTTATAAATGTTAATCATGTCAATTTTTCAAAAAATTGTAATATAAACCAAAACATCAAACACGAAAATTAGATCAAAACAACTTTGCAAATTTACCACTTCTTTACCATTACCCTTTGATACAGACTCAATGAGCTGATGTGGCATTAGGGCCAGTTTCCTGCAGATGAGGTGTGGATCAAACTCGGAGGGGAAAAAGGAGGAGGGACATTTAAGTTGATAGTTCAGGTGGGAAATGTGCATCTTCCCAACAGTCTCCAGAACACTCGCATCATTCTTATCTTTCCAGGGTCGGACTCCACCTTCAACCGAGATGTTGCCCTCAAATCATTGCAGTCTCAGATAGAGGAATTGGTTTCATCTACATGGAAGCTAGTATAAAGTCCATGTTTACTGTCCTGTACATAATTTTCACAATTTTCACATATATTCAAGTAAAGCTTTCATTATTCCTGAAAAGGAAAAGTAGCACTGGATTTATAAAAATATGAAGTTTTGGAGATAAAATTAGGACAAGTTAACAATATCAGTGATGAATTGAAGGTATTTCTCTGTTTCCTTCACCCTGTTGGGGTCACAACCAAAGCTCATGTGACTGTACATTCATGAAATTCTGATGGAAAGACAATGTGATCAAATGATTGAAAGAAAACATTAAGTGTAACAATTACCATAACCTACACGTGAACTATACATTTAAATGCAATAAACAAAACAAATAATGTAATGCAGCTCCAAATAAATCAACATGAAAAATTATACTGTAATTGATATAACTTTTTTTTTCTGGTTATATACTTCTTTAACATACTGTTAATATAGCTGTACGCTGTAACAAAGGGTTTGGTAACACTATGCACATTACTATCTCCTTTTACATTACAGACAAAAGAAAATGCGCCTGTTCATTTTTGGAGACTATGAGTTCCTTACGAGGATGTATGGCTCAACAGGACCCAATGGTGAGTTCATTTGCATAAATTATGTAAATATATAGAGATATTGTATGAAATAAACACTGTCCATGCCATGGTTAAAATTCAAAAGGGACAAAAGGGAACATTCCTACCTAATTTTAGTTATAAATCTTGACTGGCATGTTTGTTTTTGTTTTCTTTTTCAAGGCCCCCATTGCTGCCTCTACTGTACATCAACAAGACAGGAGATGGCAGCATATCCATCAGCGAGGCAGTCTACCACTCTGAGGACAATGAGAAGCCTGCAAGCATCCCTAGAGGAGTTCAAACTGAGGGGTATACCCAAAGAAGCCAGCAATGTGATCAGGGAGTCCTCCTTCAATATTCCCCTGGATCAGGTAAGTCTAAGAACATATAGCATTAATGTAGACATCAATGATTAATCAAATGAACTACAATACAATACACTACTTCTCTGAAAGGAAATGAAAACATGTGAGGAGATTACTACTAAAATACATGCAGATACAGGCCTGCTCAGACAAATTCTCCCACTTACCTCATGACAAAGTGGTTCCTCCTTCATTTCTTGAATCAGGTCTGCCCCCATGGCCTCCATATGTCTCTGGGGATTTTCCTGAAGCATTTCACTTCACTAAGCAATGCTTGTCATGCACTGGACCAGAAGATTGCCCAGAAGCTGGCACATGATTAAGCAGACAAACTTGACGGCCAAGGAAGCTTTCAGTCTCCTCATCAAGAAGCTGAGTCTGCCAGTCCGGGGTTCAGGAGCTCAACAATGAAATCACTGAGCTCATCAAACAGCACACCATGTTGGCCTTCCTGTACCCTGAGAATGAACTAAATGAACTAATAATTCGAATTTCAATGAATATCACAGAGTGGAAAACACAAAATTATTTTTTTATCTTTAAAATCCAGTCATGGCATTGTCTGCATTTGCTGAACAGCCAAACAATGTGGACCTCTTCACCTCATTAGTAACTAACAATGTGAAGGAACTGTGTCCCAACGATGTCGCCCTACAAGAAGAAGGAGTGCAGCTTCACAGCTGTTACAATCAACTACTCAAGTTATTTGGTCACTGCCACAGAAGCATCTACAGTGGGGCCTTCGATTCTTACCAATGATGACATCATCAAGCTTGGTAAGATACATCTATCATGCATCTCAGACTCTAGAGAATGGTACAATGTGTATGTCTCCAGCCCATGGCATTTTGAGTTAAATGCACACAACCTGAAATAAACTTTTAAATGTAACTGCCCTGTGGTACTAGTGCTTGTAGGGAGTTCCTGTTTATCTCTATGGTACAGTCTTTATATTTTGAAAATAATGTGTAAATCTTAATTTGCAAGTAGATTTTGTTTAAGATTTTTATTTGTTTTGGAATGTATACATAATTTGAAAAGATACATATCAAGCACACACAGTCTCCTATGACAGTGCAGTATGGCTGTATTATAGAAACATTCCTAACCACTATTAAGGTGAATACGATGGTAGACTGGTATGTCATATAATTTTTTTTTTTTTCTACTTTGGTTTCTACACTTTCCCTTTCAGATGCAAACATCCAAGCATACTTCGTCTTTGTGAGGGAAAGCTTTAATGGAGACGAGACAATAACCCCTAAACAGCATCTACTGGAAGACCACACAATCCCTTGCTTCCAAAAGTACGTGGAAGGCGTTGCTTGGTCTTGTGGGAGAACAGGGTGGCGAGTCTGTCCACTGTCAGTTGAACTCTATCGTCAGAGACCTGCATGACGACCACAATGAGCTAAAGCTCACTCTCCGGTCTGTCAAGAATCAATGGATCCAGAGTAATCCAATCAATTATCATAAATACAGTTCTCAATGACTGTGGGTCTCATAGAGTTGAAATTAATACAAGTTTCACATACAATATCTTGTTTCACAAAAAGAGCTTTCAAGAGCACTCACATTGGGAACAACTTTGGTTATTTCCTCTAATTCCATCTCTCTTTCTTTTTGTATGTGTGTGCGTGTATTATTTTCCATCATTATCCTTTTTGATGAGTAAATATCATATATTGCACATGTTCTATCATGTAATTCTGTTTCGGTGGTTAATCATGATATGGCTATCTGTGATTTCATATACAGTGACTGATATAAATTGATTATAAATTCACAATTTATAGCGATATTCCTACATTAATATTATTTTGAAAGTATGAAGTATACTTTAATATTATTCTGAAAGTATGATATGAAACTATATCAATTACATGTATATGATCATCTTCTTTGTATTATAATTCAGCAGAAGAATGACTATAACCATGATGTGGTGTTATTCTCTCTCAAACCATAATGGTGAACCCAATTTCATTTACATTGTTGTGATATATATGACTAACAGGAAAAGTGTACCCATCAATACTTTAACTTCCTGCTCATATTATGCATACAGATGTACTGTATAATTACACAATGTATGTGTACATACGACGCCAGTGATTTCTGTCTTTAACTTCCAGTATTATTTCATTTAGAATACCATACTGAGTTATGTACAAGAAAAGTCGAACATAGCTGGTTCAAAAGAGTCGATAATTTGTAAGTCTGTGCAAAGTAGGCCTACATGTATCAATACTTTGTCAGCGTTGTACATCTCTACAAGTCGTCAACAGTTGACAATGTGCTATGCTACAAACAAGATTATGACTATGTCAAATGTAATCTCAAGGTGATTACACCAAATGAATGTCATTCTCTATATACCTTCCATTTATTTTATTCAGTCAGCGTTTCATGATTGGCATGGCCTCCCACAAGCGGCTTAAGGGTGTTGATTTGTTGCTGTGAGTGGGTGGCGGTTGATGATCAGTGGTCTGGTCTGATGCAAGCACATACATTATCTTAATAGCCAGAGTTATTTTATGAAGCTGCATGAGACACCTTATTTGTTCACCCAGATGATACCTACATCGCCTTAACAAGTTCTGCAGGGATTTAATAAACAGCAGCAGTTATCCCTTGGCGCACACACATGGGCCACAGCTTGAGTTTAATAACATTTAGTAAGATGATCCAATTATCCTCATTGACATCAGGGGCCCGTTGCATAAAAGTTACAATTATGGTAACTTTGCCATCCAATGGTAACTACCATGGTAACAATACTCAACAGCCAATCACAATCAAGAATTCCATGGAAGTTACCATTGGATGGCAAAGTTACCATAATTGTAACTTTTATGCAACGGGCCCCAGTTCTGGTGTTCACAATTGAATAGATTACAATAACCCTTTAACGTGCCCAGGCACTTACCATGCTAAAAAGCTTTTTCATAAGCAGTCAGTAATCCTGTACGTTAAACTTGACCCAGTTGTCAATTAGGTCAAAGGCAATTAATGTGTAGCATTAATGTGAATAGGGGTGCGTTTGCGCACTCTAAAGCAAATCAAGGCATACCGAACCAAAGCGTACAATTGTACCAAACTGTACTGTGCCAGATTTGAAGCGTTCGAGCGTTCTGTAGAGAAAGCATACCTTATGAATTATGTTTAGAGGGGGTAACACATTTTGCAGCACGAGGGTAATTCACCTAGTGCCCTTAAAGGGTGTGTACAGTTCTGGTTGAGGCGATGATTTAGCTTTTAACATTTTACGAGATCTGCAGAAACCACTCTATTAGATGTCAAAGAACACACAATTCTAAGAGGTATCAAAGTTTATTTGATGAAAATCGGTTTTGAAATGGCTGAGATATCAAAAAACAAGGTGAAACAAAGAGATCCTAATAAAAGGCATGGCCTGTAGCCTTTTATTACTATCACTTTCTTGGATATCTCAGCCATTTGAAAACCAATTTTCATCAAATAAACATTGAATCCTTCATAAAATTACACGCTCTTTCATATTTCATAAGAGGTTTCTCATTATCTCGCTTAGGAAGATTCAAAACATTAATCCCCACCTCAACCAGTACTGTACAGTCCCTTTAAAACTTCTTATATATAGATGTCCCGAACAAAGAGAATGAACTCTTTGCATTATGATGTATGCACATATGATTCTTCACATGCAAACTTTTGTTACACATTTGGTACCCTTTAGGAGCAGACTGGGAAGTGGTCCACTCTGGCTCAGTTCAGTGCGGTAAGCTACGCTTCAGGAGTCTTCCTGTGCTCCTCTGGCGCGGGTTCAGTATGGTTCAGTTCGTACACATTGAAGAGCACTCGAATGCACCCTCAGTCCAAGAGGAAGGCCATGGTAACTATTAGCGGAAATAGCTTCGGCAGTCTCTATTCATTGACAATCAGTTTGAAGACCATCTGAGTCAATCAGTGATGAGAGCAAATCGGTAGGCAGCGCACAGCAAGGGTCAAAGGAGAAGGCTTGTAACTGCATTTAGAATGGATGATGTAACCATTATATTAATGCCTTAGTGCATTAAAAGATTAATTTAAAATCAGAATTAGTAACATCACACATGACTGGTTTTGGATGGACCCTAACTGGCTGGAAGTTAAACTTTTGCATTTTCGATATATTTTTTTTCTCATTTTCCACTGATTTCCCAACATGCTTTTGAATAGAAGGGTTGCATTAAAGTATTAGAACTTTCACATTCAATATACATTAGTATATCAGAGATTTCAGAACAAATCTAATAATTATGCAGCATGTGTCCTTGAACACTTTCCAGAAAGAAATATGTAATTTGCGTAAGGGACAAAGGAGGCTAGAATGCATGGAACTAATTGGTACACTTTTCATTCAAAACAAATGCTTTTGCAAGGCACAGTGGTCACTCTATACCAAAAGGGGGCATTTAACAGGTCCCAAGGCCTTAGTAATTTCTTTAATTTTAGGGTATATTAGTAGATTATTGCAAATTATGCACACCAGCTGCATATGTGGTCTCCCTCCTCCCCCTCCCATGTGGATTCCTCATTCAGCAAGATAATTCTCGTCAAGAATGGTGTTCTGAAATGATGCAAATTTCACTTCACCATACTGTTAATGAGCTCCGATATGGAGCTGAATTTGTCCATTGGCTGGTGACTGGTTATGATACAATTAAACGGCTACTGCAGTGAGGATGCAATATCACATTAGGTAATACCATGTATATTTAAGAATTTGACTGGCTGCCAGACAGAGCTGGAATAAGACAATGTGTCTACCAGCAGACCATATTATACATGTAGTTTCACATAATTATATTCCATTTTCTATTGTAATATAACACTTTACAGTCTCTTAGGAGTTGCTTTTCCACCTTGAGACAATAATAATCTTTACAGAAAAACGTACCTCCTACAGGGATATGATGTGTTATATCACAACTCTAACAAGGCAATATCTGTATAGTGTATATAATACACTCCAATGAACCTCAAACACGTGCAAAAACAAAACTGAAATATTTAAACAGGTTTTTTTTTTCCAGGTAAATTCTTTATTTCTATTCTTTAATCAATGACTGGATGTGAGTAAGAATCTCTTTAAACCATAAAATGTCCATTAAAGTGAAATACTCAAGCAACTAAGGTGTGTGTCTGTAGCATATGCTTGAGAGTGTTTGCATTTGTATCTGGGAGGTAGAAGCAACCAGAGAAAAGGATGAGAAACTGGAGCATATTGTAAGCCATTTACCTGTGCTCTCCACTTTGTTTCCTGGATATCTGCATTTCATATGATATTGGGAATGTAATAAGCTCAAAGTTATCAAAGGAATTTATATCTATCATATCTATGTGTAAATTGAAGATACCTGACTACAGGTCTTCCCCAATTATTGGACTTTGATAACTTTCTGGTCTACGGTTAATTATCCTCACTAGTTATAAATGTTCATGGCCCACACACATCCCTTTCTTTTTCTTAATATATAAAATGTTACATAATGCACAAATATATCACAAAGAGAGGAACACACAAAAACAGTCTCTAAACACAGCAAAGACACACACATGCACACATATTTAAACACCCACCCACTCTATCTGCCCTGAACAAACTACAGAACAGTACCTACACACACACACACACACACACACACACACACACACATGTTCACTCTTGCAGACAAATCCACCATCGATTCTCCCTTCTCCTGAAAGGACCTGCCCATAGCAGGTCGTCTGTCTGGCTGATTGGCTGTGCACTCACCATGTGACACAGTGACCACTGTCCAATGGCCATCCTCCTTTTGCCCTGCGAGACCTTTTTGTCAAATTGTGAATGCCCCAATTCACCATTGTGCAACAATTACCATTGTGCCAAGACTGCCATCAAATGCATGGCATCGAGACAGGAGAATATTTGCTGGACATCTCTCCTATTTCATCATTAGAGACTTAATTAGGAAGGCATTGAGTCCATATGGTTTCCAAGTGTGGATAGGTTTTGCTTGCAAAGTTGCTGTGATTCTGTGACTACCTGAGCCATCTATCATTTGTGAATCTTCCTGAAAATGGTTCATCAGGTAAGTGTCTCAAAAGTATTTCATTTCTATTGACATTCTGGAAACAATGTGACATATCAGTACAACACACACAAAAAAGTATTAGAAATGTCATTGGGGCAACTGGACGGTATGCCTCTGTCATAAATGTAGTCAATGATTCTCCAAATATGTCTACTAGAGTATCTCTTCACGATGCGAGTTGACATTTTCATATAATTGGCAAGAAAAATAAAATGACAAGTTTGTCACAAGTTTTTGACTGTTTACTTCCCTTCAACTAGGCTTACTTAGGATAGATGGCTAAATTGTTTAAGAGAGCAGGAACAGTATTCAGGGATTTGTGCACTTTCATTTGACCTTTTACCCTTGCCCTTAACCTCATTGCCCACAATTATTCAAATAATCATGAATAACATCCATTATTTCATGACAATACTTTGACATATTTTCAAACTAGAACTATCACTGGATGTGACTAATACCCCCATAGCTTCACCTAAAACCGAGTGACTTAGCTCATTCGAAATATTTTTCAATGTTCTTTAATGAAAAATGTTACCATGGCAATTGATGCACTGTTCAACATTAAATAAAGGTGTGTTTTCCTCATTATAGTATCAATCACACGTGCCAAATCTCAATTCAAATGCTAAACTAGAAATGTTGCTATTGCGACTGGTATGCCTCCGCCATAATGCATGGTTCCCCTAATAGGTCTACATAGTACAATGTCTTGACAATGTGTGATGACAGTTTGAGTTTCACGCAATTAGCAAGATATTAAAATGACAGGTTTGTCAAAAATGCATTGAATGTTCACTTTCCTTGAATTGGGTTTATTTGGATGAATGGCTATACTGTCTAAGAGTGCAGGATTTGTACCCGACTTTTGACCCTTTTTTACGTTTAAAGAAGAAGTGTAGCACTTTCA
This sequence comes from Diadema setosum, assembly GCF_964275005.1. Lineage (NCBI taxonomy): Eukaryota > Metazoa > Echinodermata > Echinoidea > Diadematoida > Diadematidae > Diadema > Diadema setosum. The sequence goes on from NC_092693.1 coordinate 28,448,983, forward strand.
CTTGACCTCTTACCTTTTGGCAAGGAACTTCCAAGAGAATCTGTCTTTGGTAATACATGCATACACTAAGTTTCAAGAAAAAATCCTGCAGGCATTGCATAGATAAGAGGGAGAATTGACCTTGACCTTTGACCCCCTGACCTTTGACCCATGACCCCTAAATTCCCTAGATGATCACTGCCAGTCAGTACATGCATATGTACTAAGTTCCATGAAGACACCTGTAAATATTTGAGAGATATGGAGAAACTAGAAATGTCGCTATGGCGACTGATGCCTCCGCCATAATGCATGATTCTCCCAATAGGCGTATAGTACAATGTCTTCACAATGTGTGATCCATGACAGTTTCACATAACTGGCAAAATATTGAAATGACAGGTTTGTCAGAAATGTCTTGAACTGGGTTTGCTTTAATTTTCTAAGAGTGCAGGTACACATATTTGAGGACTAATAATTGAGAATTTTTACTTGAATTCTGACAGACCTTTTTATAAGTTTATGCACTGAGTAATTTCCAAGGTATGAAGAAAGAGTGTAATGATGGTACAAAATGGATTATTATTATTATTTTTTTTTTTTTTTTTGGGGGGGGGGCATTGAAACCTGGCCTTTGACCCTTAACCTTTGACCTTTGACCTTCTGGCTGGAAATTTCCCAGAGAATCTCCATTAGGTAATGCATGTATTAACTTTTGAAACTAATAATGCAAGCATTGCATATACTAGTATATGAGGGAAATAGTAAAATTTTGAGGAGTTGACCTTGACCTTTGACCCCTGACTATTGACCCATGACCCCTAAATTCCCTAGAAAATTCCTGCCAGTCAGTACATGCATTGTACCAAGTTCCACGAAGATACATTGAACCATTTGCGAGAAAAGTGATATTGCAACATTTTCACCTCACCTTTGACCTTTTGACCTTTGACCTTATGACATGAAACTCTCTCTGGAGAATCTTTACGCAGTAGTACATGTCCACACCAAGTTTCAAGAAAATACCTTTGGGCATTGCATAGATATGGGGGAAATTGCAACATTTGTAGCATTCGACCTTGACCTTTTGACCTTTGACCCCTTGCCAATGTCACTAAAATGTACTCAACTAATTGTCCCATCATACATCATCCTTGGACCAAGTTTGGTGAAAGCTGCTTCATCCAATTTTGAGTTATCACGTAAACAGATAAATTTTAGGATTTGACCTTGATCTTTGACCTTTGACCTCTGTCCGATTTCTCTGAAAAACTAATCAAGTAATTGTCCCATCATACATCATCCTCCAACAAAGTTTGGTGAAATTTGCTCCATCCAGTCTTAAGTTATCGCGTAAACGGATACGATTTCATGATTTGACCTTGACCTTTGACCTTTAGCCGATTTCACCCAAAATCTAATCAAATAATTGCCCCATCATACTTCATACTTGGACCAGGTTTGGTAAAATTCCAGTAAATATTACTCAAGTTATCGCATAAACGAAAGTGGACGGACGGACGGACGGACGTACGGACGGACAACCTGAAAACATAATGCCTCCGGCACCACTTCGTGGCGGAGGCATAAAAAGTGAAATTGTGATATTTTCACTTGTCCTTTGACCTCATGACCCAAAACTCTCTCTGGGGAATCTTTACTAGGTAGTTCATGTATACACTATGTTTCAAAAAAATACCTTCAGGCATTGCTTAGATATGGGGGAAATAGTGAGATTTTGAGCATTTGACCTTGACCTTTTGTCCTCAAGCATGTGCACCCAACAGTTGATAGGCACAACTTCGCCCACTCATACATACATATGCCAAGTTTCATTAGGATGCCTCAAACCATTTTTCAGTTATGCTGTCCACAAAATTAATTATGGACAGACGGAAGGATGGATGGAAGGACAGATGGACAGACGGACAGAAGGATGGACGGACAGCCCGAAAACACAATGCCTCCAGCGACACTTCGTGGCGGAGGCATAAAAATAAGGGAGTTAGTAAAATCAACTAGTAATTACAAAATTATTTTTATTTCAAAAAACTATGTTACCATTGCAACACATTGTTCAACATTGATGAAAGATGAAGCATACCCATCTACACAGCTGTCACATGAGTAAAATTTCCACTCACATGCTGAAAAACTAATGGAGTTTGCTCAATCCACAACTTTTTATTTTTCTTATTGAAAACAAGTGGTTACCATGGCAATGGATTGCTCAACAGTGACAAAAGTTGTGTTTTGCACATCTTAAAACTACAGTGGTCATAATGTACATTGTATATGTGCTAAATCTCATGTCAACTGCTCAAAAACTGGGTGAGTTAGCACAATCCAGAATACAAGTATTTTTATAAAAGTGGTCTTATCTAAATTTCAAGTCAAATATTTAAATATTGTGTTAGCTGAATCCATGATTTGCAGAAAAAAAAATGCTGTAATTTCTGCCATGACAAAAGATTCAGTGTGCACGTCTATGTACTGCAGCAGATACAAGTGCAAAATTCAATCCAAATGCTACAAAAACTGAAGGAGTTAGCTCAATCCTCAATGTCTATGCTTTATATTTGGAGAACAAAAATGCTGTTACCATGGAAACACATCACTCAGAATTGCTGAAACTTGTGTTCTGCACATCTCAAATTTACATTGGTCAAATGTGCCAAACCTTAACTCACCTGCTCAAAACTGAGGATGTTAGCTAAATCCACCAGTAATTTGCATGTTTTTCACTCAAAGAATGCTGTTACCATGGCAATATATTGTCTGTCAATGACAAAACATGAAGTCTGCACATCTGCTAAATTACAAGTCACATGCTAAAAAACTGGCGGAATTAACAAAATCAACAATATTTTTGTATGATTTTCATTTAAAAATGCTGCAATTACCATGGCAACACATTGTTTAACAATGAAAAAAAAGATGAAGTCTGCACATTTGTAGGATATAGCACTCACATGAGCCAAATCTCAAGTTGAATTATTATAAATGAGGGAATGAGCCAAATCCACAATTTGATTTTCATTAGAAAAATGCTATTACCATGACAACAGATTGTTCCACCGTAACAAAACATAAAGTCTGCACATCTATATTCTGTAGCGGCCACATGTGCCAAATTTAATGCCGAATGCTCAATAACTGAGGGAGTAAGGTCAATTCACAGAACAAGGAAATGGTGGAAAGAGCAAACAATTTTCCTCTTAGCTCCAATGCCATCCTGAAAGGCATAAAGACATGTATCATGGAGCCAGCTTACCCAAAGGGCCTTGATACCTACAACATACAGCACTAAAATTCATCATATTCTTGCTTCCAGTCAGAACAATGGATAATAGCCCTTGAGGCGTCCAGACTTAAAAACTGAAAAAGCTTAACTTTCATATGAAAGGTTTAGCCTCACTTGCTAAACATTTTCATATGAAAGGATTCAGTGATCCATCCAAACTTGACCTGGTTGTACATAATGTAGATCAGACAAAGCCTACTCAGGTAAGGCAAGTAATGTTCCCAAACTAACCCTAGGCCATGGTGACACAATGGGAATAGGGGGATAGGGTACAATCTTTTGTACCCATGTTAACAAAGAAGGCACTCCATGCAGGGGTGTGTGACAATGGGTGAACAAAGCACAGTAAGAGTTGACCATCTACGCCCCTCATCACATCACATTACATTTGCAGCCTTACGCAACCCACTTCTGCTTTATTCCACTATCTTCCATTCATTCACCCCCCCCCCCCATCTCCTTCCTCCCACGCCCATACACTGATGGACACTTTGAACGGAACAAACTCCTGCTGTCGTCACAATCTGCATTTTAATGTCTATTGTCCTTTGGGTATCATTTCACTATCTTAACTTCACGGGAGATAGAAACAATAATTATCACTAATTCTTCCCTCACAGGTAACCAGACAAGCTGCTGTTTACTGGGGAAGATTACACTCATGCATCTATTTTCAAATAGTTCTATGATTACTGCCTCTATCAGGAAAAGCCTGTTGCCAAAGAGAAAAGATTTTAAAAACCCAGATGAGATCATTATGAATTTGTGAATTTGTGAATCAGCCATCCATGGAGCGATTCACAATTGCAGACATTAAAGGGATGGTACAGTATTGGTGGAGATGAGAATTGGGCTTTTAAGTTTTTACGAGATACCAAGAAAACACTTATAGCACAGAGCATACCATTTTAAGAGGAATTCAAAGTGTATTTGATGAAAATCGGGTTTGGAATGACTGAAACATCCAAGAACAAAGTAAAACAAAGCAATCGTAATAAAGTGTGGGTCCCACGCTTTATTAGAATCGCTCTTTTTTGGATATCAGCCATTTCAAAAGCAATTTTTATGAAATAAACGTTGAATTCCTCATAGAATTACATGCCCTTTCATATTTCATAAGAGGTTTCTCATTATCTTGCCAAAAAATGTTAGAAACCTGAAATTAGGTCTCAACCAAAACTATACAGTCCCTTTAAGGCAGCACAACTGACTAATTTGCAAGATAACCAGCACATGTGAATCAACTGAAGGAACTTTACATGAAGTACTAGCTAGCTATAACATAACAATCATAACTCAAATTCTTATATGAATTCAAAGCAAAGTTGCTGGATTATTTTTGTCAATTCAAAACATATGTGAATAGTCAAAATTCATATATTTTGTTGAAATTTTGTGAGGTAGAATTTTGCAACTTGTAAGACAAAATTGGTACTCTCATAGGGAGCTGTGGATAAGTTACTGTAGCTCATGCTAGAGATTATACGTCACTTATACACTGAAAGCAATATGCAAGATGTTTCTATACTTTCTGATCTGCAAATCTCATTTGCAGTTTGGCATTATATTTGATGTGTTGCTTGTTTGAAGCATGGGGGGGGGGGGGCAAAGTTACCTCTCAGTGTTCTCAGAGATCATATTGTATTGGAGGTACATTGTAATGCACATTGGAAACAGAAAATATTCCGACATCCCTGAAATGTACCCTTATACCTTGGAAATGCCTATCTATGATTCTACCATAAGCATGTGTGTGCATTTATGTGAATCAATGTAGGTTACCACATGAGAAAATTCTGTTTGAGGATTGGGCACTCTCCTTAGGTGTTTAATACAACATACTGTAAAATGAGGAATGTTCCCATGCATTTTACTTTCGTGAATTTTGCAATTGCCAAAATTTGCGAAACTAAAATGCATGTGAATTTTCTTGTCTACACTGTACGCATTGAATGCCAGTGGCGGTTCGCGAAAATTTCATGCTGTGAAAAAGGCCGTCGGCTCCAATTCGCGAAAATTTCATGCCGCGAATATATCATGTTTCACAGTATATTTCTCTGATTTCAATCAACATGTCACATACTCCTTGCACTGTTTTATTTGTCAAGCTTTTCAACAAAATTAATCTTCTTATCAATTCATTTGTGTGGCTATCAATAGAATGGTGGTCAAAGAAACTGACTTTTAAAAACCAAAGGTTATAATCACTCAATATGTAGGCCTATGGTTCTGTAGTAGATAAATCTAATTATTTGTCCTTAAAGATCTCAGGAAATACATGGATGAAGTTGGATACATACCAAAGTAAATACAAAATGCTCCATATTTGCTTTCATGATCTGTTTATTTTTTTGTTGTCTTGGTTGTCAGGATACTGAAACTAAACTTCAAAATGAGACAACAGATGTCTCGCTACCTGGCGTCATGGTACCAAACTATCCCTTAATGACGATGATATGCATCCTCATTGTGGTCATTATCATATTCAACTACCTGGCGATCAGAACCATTGTCTCCTCTTCCAGGCTCCTCAATCAAACTGGTGAGTAGTATCTTCATAATGGTAGCTGTCGGACAGCAGCTTGACCCGTTCTTCACGCAGTTCTCCGAGATCCTCCAATGCCCCCAAACGAGGTCCTTTTTGCTGGTTGACAGAGGATGGACAGGTTGGTTATCCACCTGTGTGAAAGCAGTCCAAGCGGTACATGAATCCCTGTTCCACAGTCAACTGCATGTGCCTTTGAATGATACAAAATACATCAATTGGGCAAGAGGTACAAAGAGAGCATGCGCTGATGGGCTCACAGAACTCTTTTGTTCTACACAAATGAGGTACCTGAATGAGGTCAGCAAAAGTGAAATTCTACTGAGCTCAGCCTCAATAGCTACATATGTACATCCTCCTATGAGTTTTATAGCGAAAGAAGAGCATACTACAATAAAAAAAAAAAAAAAAAAAGGTAATTAAAACTGTGATTCACTCATTGATAGAAGAAACTATCAAAGCCATTTTTCAAAAACACAAATAAGCACGAATTAAGGCTACAAATGCAGGCATTCTTGTCTACATTTTGGGAATACCAGGTTCCCATCAATTGATGCCATGATAAGATATGGTTGATTACTTACAAAATTGTGAGGCAACTCATGGTAGTTTGAGTAAGGTTTCTATTAAATTCACTCTTCACTAGTTGGTCATCTCAGAGAGAAGTGACATTTTAAAGATAGGTTTAGGAAATCCCTGATATGCATCATTATCATATTTTTTTTTCATACTGTATATGAGGCTACAATAGAAAAAGTTTGGGGGAATTAGGAATAAGAGACAGTCAATGTGTTATTTGCAAAAATCAAAGGGTTTGAATTCATGACGAACTGACAAACAATATGGGGTTCAGTTGTGATGATGGTTACATTGTCTTTCTAATGTCTTGTTCTTATCATTCCCTCTTTAAATAGGATTCTGTCTCATTAACCTGGCCATTGCTGACATCTCAAATGGGCTTTTCTACCTGCCATTCTGTGTCCCTATCACGCTGACGGGAAAGTGGTACAGCAACAGCCTCTTCTGCCACTGCATGGCTGCTACTTCCATTGCCACTGTGGTTGTCTCCATCGCCACCCTTTCCCTTATCAGTGTGGACCGCTACATCTGCATCTCGAGGCCCTTACACTATCAGCGGCTCTTCTCCAAGCAGCGCGTCAAGTGGCTGCTGCTCCTCACTTGGCTCTATGGAGGGGCAGTAGCCACCTTCTCCACGGTCATACCGCATGTTATTGGGTTTCGGCCCGACCTTTACAGCTGCGCCATCGCTGTGACGACTGAGGAGAACTCATTCTACACCTTCCTCGTGCTTGCATGTGGCTTCTATGCCCCCCTCTGCATCATCTTCTTCTCCTCCTCCCAGATTGCCCGCATCAGCTGGAGGACCCGACGGAGCATCTACCTCCAGACAGCAGCCGTGCAGACTGGAGAATTGGACTCCCTCAGGGAGACTCTGCAGCAGGTGAAGAAGGCTCTGAGGGTGTTTGTTGTCTTAGTAGCCTTCATGGCCTGCTGGGGACCCTTTGCAGTGGGGATGCACTACATGGCCATCATCAGAAGAGAGTTGCCATGGCAGCTCAGCGTCACATTTGGGTTTCTGGCTAACTTTAACAGTGCACTGAACCCATTCATCTACATGATCACAAACTCTGCATTTCGCAAAGTTTTCTTCAAAAAGTATTGTCCCTGTCTCTGCAAAGAAAGGAAAACTGCATTATACTTACAGTCTCCCCTGCATGAGGAGCCACACAAACATTTGCGTACAATGCAGTCAATACCATCATTAGTTCAGATGTAGCCATAAGCACTGACATAAACTCCTACTGGCATTCCAACTATATGTATCAAATTTCTTTGAAAAATCTGATTTTCTTGCTTGGGTCATGAATGCATTGCAAGTAGCCTACTTTCCTAATATATATGTATGTTACACTTTGTTTTCATCTACTTTCTATTCCAATATTCACACCAGATACTAGGTAACCAGGCAAGATCAGATAGACATAGCACAAGAAAAAAAAAAAGTATCTTAAAATTTCAATAAGACTATACAATAGCAATGTAGTCTCTTATACTCAAGCACTTGCAGCAATGTTCTGACATGTTTCATGAATGTTGAAAAAAAAAATTCATTTGGGTACATTATTCTCATGAGACTGAGAGTCAATGGTCGACATAATTTCTTTAACAGGTGCTGATCAAATCAAGGCGGTATTGTAAAGGACATTCAGAAATTCGTTGGTGAATCTCAAGTTCTCAGATTACTCCCTACCCAGTCATTGCAGACCTCCTTGTGAAGTAGCACTTCACAAGATAAACTTCTTCATGATACGTACAAGAAGTGTCCTGTATGGAAACCCTTTTTCACGTTTTGAACTGTTTGTATTTATTACATTGAACCAAGTGAAAGTTTTGAGTTTGAATACATTAAAATGTTCTTTGTATTCAAAATTTGGGTGTCGTGTATTGGACTCTTTGTTACAATGGGCCGAATGCATAAACGCTAGCAATTGCTTGTGCTAGCCTTTTACTCGAATCCGTATGCATAAAAACAAGCAATTGCTTGCAAGCAGAAGCTTTTGCTAGCAAGCACAAGCTATTGCTTGCTGCCCGCAAGCAATTGCTTAGAGACCAAGCATTTGCTGAAAAACGTATGCATAAAATATACCATTTGCTAGTTCTTGCTAGCAATTGCTTACGATTTTCCAAGCTCTGTAAAATGAGCTTGAGCTTTTGCTTAACCGGAACGTTTCCTTTTAAGTATCATTTTCAAATTAATGAAAGAAAGACCACACTTGCGAAGGAGTGGCATAAATCTACAAGAAATTACTCATAAGTAGTGTAAGAAACTTTTTCATTTCAACAACGGGAATGTCCAGTTGTTAGCACGCAAAATGTGATGAAAAACAGGTAGGATGTCTGACTTTGGTGGAGAGCGAGGAGACCTCTCTCCACGTGCGATCTGGCAGATCCGGGCTGCTGTAAGCTGCAGTGATGGGAATCAGCCAGTAATACATGTGTGTGTATAGATGTGTGTGTACGTGTCTGTGTGTGCATTTTATAGCTCTTCTGCTATGTCAGGAAATGTTTCCACATACACAAGCCCTTTCAAATACATGATGCCACACTCGCCTTTGTTCTTGCGCCAGTGTTGTTAATGATTATCAATGTTACAAGTCAAGCTTGTTATATAGCGCCACCTCTCGGTGACTGTAGCGTTACTGTCTGCCACACACTGCTGGGTATCTGGTCTGAAGCTGGGTTCCATTAAATGCCTTCAAGGTGACTGTTTACTCGGAAACTCGATTTGTGTCTGCTTCTCATTTACGTGGTGGCAGCTCTGGAAACGTTACCTACTCCTGAGGATTTGTTTTCACCTGCACATGCAGACGTTAAGCTTGCTGAGCTCCAAATCGGCCAACGATCCAGAGTTGGTGTAAGTTCCTTGTTTTTCTCTTACATTACGGTCCCACCTATAGGCTTTAGTGATGGCCTCAGCTCCAAGAGCACCCAAGCAATGGTGTCTCACCAAACGTGAAACAGTCAATTCATTCGACAATTGGCGACAAAACTTAGTGTACACTCTCACCCTAGACTCAAATTTTGCGCCGTTCCTAGATGATGATTGCTCATGGGCTCAAAAATCTAAATCTTGCCCACTCCGTGGCTTTGTTGATGACCCAGAAAGCGTCCCGACTGGGTCTCGAAAATCAGCACACCAGAAAGCCAGTATGCTTGAGCTTATGCTCGGACAGATTGCTAATTATTGTCCCATTATCTCACGCAATTCCATAGTCAAGACTTCCACCTCCCTCAACGATATTTGGGGGAAGATCAGGCTTCATTATGGGTTTCAAAGTACCGGCGCTCACTTTCTTGATTTCAGTGACATCAAACTAGAGCCGGATGAGCGTCCTGAGGACCTCTACCAAAGGGTGGTGGCCTTTATCGAAGACAACCTGCTCACATCCGCAGGTGGCATAACTCACCATGGTAAGCGTGTTAGCGAAGATGAGGAGCTTACTCCCACGTTGGAAAACCTTATCGTCCTCACTTGGCTCCAACTCATTCATTCAGATCTTCCTCGCCTGGTCAAGCAGCGCTACGGGACAGAATTGCGCTCTCGTACCCTAGCTTCACTGAAACCCGAAATCTCTCAGGCATTAGATAGTCTTTTGGATGAAATCCACACCACAGAGAGTTCTCGTGCTATGCGCACCCTGACCTCCCCTTCCCCGCGCCCTGTAGGCCTACGCCCCCAGCGTGCTCCAATGCCCCGCAGTCGCCGCAATCTGCAGACTCGCACCCCCCAGCGCAACAGTAAATACTGTCCTCTCTGTCGTGAAGCGCGCCGGCCAGACACTCATTATTTAAGTGAGTGTACGTACTTACCCGAAGCAGACAGGCGATTCATTGCTAAGGCCCGCCAGGTTGCACATATTTTAGAGTCTGATGATGAGATTGATGATTTGTGCCAAGTTGAACAGGTCCACCTGTCTGAGCCTGTCCCTCTGAAGGATGATACGGCTACCAGCGACTCTTCATCGGCCCTCAGAGTCCAGGTCCGTCAGTCTCCATATTTTGATGCGTTTTGCGGGCACCAGGTCGTTCGCATCACTGTCGACAGTGGTGCTACTGGTAACATGATCAGAGCTTCTACTGTCCAGTCCCTCCAGGGTGTCATAAAACCCAGCTCGCAGTCTGCTCATCAAGCCGATGGGTCTTCCCCCCTTGATGTTGTTGGGGAGACCACTCTGTCCTTCACTCGTGACGGCAAGTCATTCGTGTTTGAGGGTTTGGTCATTGATAATCTTGATGTAGAAGTACTCGCAGGTACCCCATTCATGGAGCACAATGATGTGTCAGTTCGTCCTGCTAAACGCCAGGTGTGTGTGGGTGATGACATGATCATTTCATATGGTTCTCGCAGGCCTTCGGACAATGCGACACATGCAGTTCGCCGTGCTCATGTCCTTCGTGCCCCATCTCAGTCTACTGTGCTTTTGCCTGGTGAATTCGTCGAGCTGTCAGTTCCTGATGAGCTACTGTCTCATGACACACTTGCCCTTGAGCCCAGGATTGTCCCTCAGAAAGGTGTTCCCCCAACTGATCCATCTTGGCCTGAACCGTGCATGGTCTCCAGTGTAGCAGGCAAAGTGCGTATCCCTAATCTTACGCCTCAACCCCGCCTGATCCGTAAACATGAACATTTCTGCCAGGTCCGTCCGGTCTACGTTCCTTCAGAGCCTCAGTCTGATGACCTCCCCCGTGTACCCGATAGGCCCGTGCCCAGTGGTGTCTCACGTGATACTGAGCATCGTTTTTCTGACCCAATATTGCTCGATCCTGATTGCATTATCCCCATTGGTACGAAACATGACTTTCAGTCTCTCCATGCGGAGTTCGATGATGTTTTTGACCCTGCCTTCACTGGGTATAATGGTGCTGTTGGCCCGTTTGAGGCCGTTGTCAACATGGGCCCGGTTCAGCCTCCCCAACGCAAGGGTCGCTTGCCACTTTACTCCCGTAACTCTTTGGTTGATCTCCAAGAGAAATTCGATGAACTAGAACAACAGGGTGTCTTTGCTCGCCCAGAAGATGTGGGCATCTCTGTTGAGTACCTGAATCCATCCTTCCTTGTGAAGAAGGCCAACGGCGGCTTCCGCCTTGTTACAGCTTTTGCCGATGTAGGCCGTTATGCCAAGCCTCAGCCCTCCCTTATGCCTGATGTGGATTCCACCCTCAGAAAAATTGGTCAATGGAAACATCTCATTGCCACAGATCTCACCAATGCTTTTTATCAAATTCCCCTGTCCAAGGCCTCGATGAAGTATTGTGGTGTTGCAACCCCCTATCGTGGAGTCCGTGTGTATACACGCTGTGCCATGGGCATGCCAGGCTCAGAAACTGCTCTTGAAGAGCTGATGTGTCGCGTGCTTGGGGATCTACTTGTGGAAGGTATTGTTGTGAAACTTGCAGACGACTTGTTCATTGGTGGTGATACCCCCGAGGAGCTTCTCCAGAATTGGTCACGTGTCCTGCATGCCCTCCGAAAGTCAGGCCTTCATCTTTCAGCCCGTAAGACTGTGATTTGCCCAAAGTCTACCACGGTCCTGGGCTGGATCTGGTCCCAAGGGACCCTACAAGCGAGCCCTCATCGCATTGCGGCGCTTGCCTCATGCCCCCCTCCTACTACTGTGAAAGGAATGCGTTCCTTCATTGGGGCATATAAGATGCTCGCCCGTGTTCTCCCACATTGCGCTATCTTCCTCACACCACTGGACGCCGCAATTGCTGGTGGTCAGTCGAGTGATCGCATTGATTGGTCCGATGACCTGCGTTCATTTTTCAAGACCGCTCAGGAAGCCTTAGCCTCCCCCCGTGCCATTACCCTTCCCCGACCATCCGACCAGCTTTGGATTGTTACTGATGGTGCTGTCAAAGATCATGGTATTGGTGCCACATTGTACATAACACGACAAGGAAAGCCACAGGTAGCTGGTTTCTTTAGCTCCAAACTTCGTGATCGGCAGGTTACTTGGCTCCCATGTGAGATAGAGGCCCTTTCTATTGCAGCATCCTGCAAGTATTTCAGCCCGTACATTGTGCAGTCCAAGCACCGGCCATGCATTCTCACAGATAGCAAGCCCTGTGTACAGGCTTTTGAAAAACTCTGTCGTGGTGAGTTCTCTGCCAGCCCACGTGTGTCAACCTTCCTGTCCACAGTTAGCCGGTTCCAATGTGCCGTGCTCCATCTGGCTGGATCCGCCAATGTTCCGTCAGATTTTGCTAGCAGGAATGCCCCAGAGTGCACTGATTCCTCTTGTCAGGTATGCCTCTTCATTCGTCAGACAGAGGATTCTGTTGTTCACAGAGTGTCCCCTACAGACGTGCTCACAGGGAAGCAGAAGTTACCCTTCACTTCCCGTCCAGCGTGGGTCAGCATACAATCTGAGTGCCCAGACTTGCGACGCACTCATGCTCACCTTCTCCAGGGCACCCGACCTTCTAAGAAACTGACCAATATCAAAGACGTCAAACGCTATCTCCGTGTTGCTACCATAGCTAGAGATGGGCTGTTGGTTGTCCGCCGTGAACAGGCTCTCCTGTCACCTCGCGAGTGCATCATCATCCCCCGTAGCGTTCTTGATGGCCTGCTTACTTCACTCCATCTCCAACTTGATCATCCCACCCACCACCAACTCAAGACCGTTGTCAACCGGCATTTTTTTGCCTTGGACATGGACTCTGCCATCACACGTGTCACCGACACTTGCCATCAGTGTGCATCCCTGCGGAATGCTCCACACACGGTTGTCCCTCAGACCACTGGCGATCCCCCCGCAGCCGTGGGTACATCGTTCGCCGCTGATGTCATCAAGCGCTCGAAACAACTGATTTTACTTCTCCGCGAATGTGTCACTTCCTACACCGCCACTTGTTTCCTTCCAGATGAGCGCAGAGATACTCTTCGCGATACCTTGATCCGTCTCTGTGTGGAACTTCGCCCGCTCGATGGGCCCCCTGCTGTCATCCGCACCGACCCCGCCCCTGGTTTCGCCTCCTTACAAGATGATGCCCTGCTCGCCCAGTTTCACCTTTCCATTGAAGTAGGTCATGCCAAAAATCCCAATAAGAACCCGGTTGCTGAGAAGGCCATTCGTGAACTCGAAGATGAAATCCTGCGGCATGAGCCCTCCGGAGGACCACTGACATCCTTGTCCCTGTCCCTCGCCACTGCCCGACTCAATAGCCGTCTTCGCTCGCGTGGCCTTTCTGCACGTGAAATGTGGACTCAGCGCGACCAATTCACGCACAGCCAAATTCCACTGTCGGATGCAGACCTCATCTCTTCACAACATGAACAGCGCCTTTCGAACCATCCCCACAGCGAGCGTTCCAAGGCTCCCTCCCGCATCCTCCCCAATGATGACCCTCTCGCAGTTGGGGACCTTGTTTATCTCCGGTCAGATCGCAGCAAGTCCTCCGCACGCCCTCGATACCTTGTAACATCAATAGATGGCAAGTGGTGTAACATTCGCAAATTCATTGGCTCTCAGCTCAGAAAATCGTCATATCGTGTAAAGACATCGCAATGCATGAGGGTCCCTGTTCCCCTTGTGGCTCCTCCCCAGCACCAGATGTCCGACGAAGATGAGACAGACTTGCTTTCCCCAGATGACGAGCGAGATTTGCTCCCCCCGGACACCTGCAGAGACATTCCACAGGAACTCTCATTGCCTCCTGGGCCAGATGTCCCGTGTGTCCCCCTGCAGGAGCCCCCTCCTGAAGCCCCCCTTCCCCCTCTGCCCCAGGAACCTGCCCCCACTGTTCCGACTATTAACGGTCCAGGTTGTCCCCCCACCCATGTGACCCCCACTGGGCGCCCTCAGCGCTCCCGACGCCTCCCACCTAGGTTTGATGATTATTTGATGTATTAATCAATGATCTACAATGTACATGTATTTTGTTTTCTGTGCGAACTGTTGGCTACCTCAGATTAATGCCCCCCCCCCCCCTCACTCACTGTGTATCCTTACAATGTACCTCTCTTATAGCCATGTTATCCTGGTGCCACATATGTTATTTCATTTCCCCCATCTGGTTTATTACATTATGTCCCTTAACATAACCTTTTTTCTGAGGTGCCCCAAATGGGCGTTTTTTGTTTTTCTTTTAAGCTGTACTTGTATCATGTTTATTCTTCATTTCTACCAAACCGTCTTTGTATGACATCCTTGTTTATCTTTATTGTCTCTCACCTAGCTGTCTTGGTATGTTCTGCGTATAATTTAGTTGTGGATATGTTCTATAGGTGTATTTTTTTTCAGTCACCCCGCTTATGTCTCAGTGATTTGCCCCTTTGTGCTGTGTATAACATATGATGCTTATATCCTTAGTGGGTGCATACGCCTTCTTGTTTCTGAGTGTATGTAATACCAGGTTTATTATCACATACCCTTATCTTCTTAATATTTCCCAGTTACCTTTATATATTTACTTCTCTGGTGTCTGTTTGGTGCCTGTCCCTAATTGCACCTTTACTCGTACATATCAATGTTTTCTGCTACGTGCATATGTAATTCTATTTTCATATAGATATGTGTATTTCCTGTGTCCCCTCATGAATATTTTGTACATCATTTCATATTTTTGTTTATACTGTGTAAGTCTATGCCTTTATAGGAGCTACTTATTTCATGCCATCCTAGCTTGCCCCATCAGGTCGTACATGATTGTCAAATTTGTTGTTTTTGCTGAACGGTATGTTTCATGTCAATCAGGACTGTATAACTCAGTGTCAGCACGTCTGAGAGAGGTATTGGTATGATGTGATGGTTATATACTTGTAACAATTCATGATTGTTTTTGTTTTCTTTAACGTTGACGAGAAGAATTGATGGTAGAATGCGTATCTGGTGTTATTGTTAAACGTACGGTACCCAATAAGTTTTTATGATTACACTCTTGGTGTCTAAGTCAGGTGTTAGTGTAATTGTTATTTTCAGGTGTTAGCTTAGTGTTTTTATAAGCCAGCTAGCCTATTATAGTTCATGGCAGTTTACTCTTGAAAGTATCATAGGTCATGAACAGTGCAACTACTTGTATGTTATAATAGTTTACACCTTTATTCATTTTAAAGGTAATGGTTTGTTAAGCTCAAGTAGAGCTTTTATATTTTCTTTATCATTCAGGTGAAAAATGAAAGAGTAAAAAAGAAAGGCAATCACGCCAGTGTTGTTAATGATTATCAATGTTACAAGTCAAGCTTGTTATATAGCGCCACCTCTCGGTGACTGTAGCGTTACTGTCTGCCACACACTGCTGGGTATCTGGTCTGAAGCTGGGTTCCATTAAATGCCTTCAAGGTGACTGTTTACTCGGAAACTCGATTTGTGTCTGCTTCTCATTTACGTTGTGTTCGCACAGGCGTGACATCCCTTTTAATGAAAACGCAAGCAATTGCTTGTGCGGGACAAGCAAAAGGTATTGGCATATGCAAAAGATTATGCATATGGATTTAAGCAATTGCTTGAGCTAGACGTTTTGCTAGAAGAGCTTGTGTTTTTGCTTGAAGCAATTGCTTACAAGCAATTGCTTGTTTTATGCATTCGGCCCATTGTTTGGTCACACATTATTATTTTTTTTTAGTCAGTGGAAATCTATAACTACTTTCAAACATATTCATGTAAATCTAAGTGATTAGGGTATAAATTTGCTTTGAATGTCCACTGGCAAATATTTCAAGGATCTGTGCTCTTACCTGGCCACGTCCAGGAACACCAAAGGTTGCAGAGATGCCATCAAGAGACTGAGAAAATTGATCCCTAATGATATAAAAAGTTATGTGATACACCTATTGCTAGCAGCTGTCCTGTACAGTAACTAATGGTGCTACTCTTTAGAGACACATGACAAAACTACGTCATTCATCAAATCCCAGAGTGGTTTCCAAACTTATCTCATGATGTAATATCCATTCAGAGTATACACACAAGCACCATGAGAAATAATGACGTTCATATTACTCACATTATGCATCACCAGTGTTTTAAAAAATGTACAGTAGCAGAGTACACCTCTGCTGTCGGGTAAAAAGGGACATTCACACTTCAACATACTCAATTTTTACATTTTTTTTATTTTGTTTTCCTTGCCTTTCTGATCAGATAAAATCTGCTTTTTGCTGGAATTTCAAGTTTTCTTTGCATACTTCCAAAGAATCTTGAGGGTTTTATCTGACAAGAGTGATACATTTTTTTCCATCCTAGAGTATTTTTTGTCAGTGATGGCAAGCTGTCTTTTATGAAGTTCGGAACTACTTTTCATGCTAGCAGTCATGGATAAACATACCCATTGTCTGTTGTCATTGTGCCGTTTTTGTGGAGAAAGGTTGGTCAACACAAAGAGAAAATGAAATTATGCCTACAAGGTGTGTAATTATGCACAAGTTGATATGAAAAACGAATTTGATCTTGACATTGCAAACTGATTTGCCAAATGGTCATCCTCCTTCATCTTGCACTACATGCTACTGTAGAGTGACCAATGACCATGCAACTTCATGGCATCCTACCTACGTGTAGCCTAGCCTCAGAGTCGAGCGAGGGAATTAGCAGGACGGTAGAGACTCTGCACCTCCCCAAAGGCAGCTTCTACTAAAGGTACTCCTTATACATGTAATAGGTGTCAAGAGAGAAGGCTACAGACCTCATAATGTTAGAAAACTATCACATTTATCCCAGAAAACAAGTTTATCAAAAGTTCATATTGAATTTCATTGGACTATATTGCGTGTCTTTCTCTCGTCTTCCCCCTCCCTCTTCATCTTTCTTTTAATTTTTTGTTACACTTCAAAGTATTGTAATACCACCAATTAAACACTGTTTACCAAGTGCTATCGGGTATCTTAATTATTGCTCCTTCACAGAAATCAAAATGCCTTCATAAAATCTTTTTCTTGCTAAAGTGTACTTACATGGCTTTATTTACAACCAGACATATTTAAAGCTACTTTGTTATCATTATCTTCATTATCATTATTGTTATTATTATCATTTTATTATTTTTATTATCAATATTATTATTATTATTATTATTATTATTATTATCATTATTATTATCATTATTATTATTATTAATTACTTATTCGTTTATTCATTCATATATTCAAACCCTCCCCCCCCCCCTCCAAAAAAAAAGAAGACAATAACAGTTACATAGCTTACAATCACATGAAAATGACACAGGTGATATACAGTGTAACACATTGTAGTATGAACAAGGAAGCGACACGTGGGCCAGGGTTCACAAAAGTAATTCGTTCTTCTTCCCTTTTCTGGAGGTGCTGTTCTTTCACTGCGAGAAATAGTTGTTCTAAAACATAGTATAGAGAACTGGCATACTATATGCATGTGTGGATAAATTTAGTGTTTCAAGTACATAACAATTTTACAGTGTTATACAGTATTAATCTCTGTAATTTATTGTAAAAAAAAGTAGTGCAGATCTAGACCTACAGGCCTACAAATGTGTAATAACTCGGCGCATCTTCCTGCGATCGCTAGGACAGCAATTGTGAGGGGGACTGTGTGATAAATATGGCTCTCTCTCTCTCTTTTAACCACTTCTTCACCAAAGACGCTTAATAAGACAGGAAAGTACGCGCTAATCCTGTACAAAACAAATGGACAGCGCGCGGTCCTCGAGCGTATTACGCACATCAACTGAGACGCGCTGCCTTGACGCTTGATAAACAGCAGCAGCGGCTTCAGGAACAGCGCGTCTCAGGTGATGTGTGTCTTTGCCTGAGACGCGCTGTCTTTGAAGATGTTGTTGTTGTTTATCAAGCGTCTTTGATTGTGAGATCATGTTGTTGCCAAATTTTTACCTCCACGAAATAATCTGTATTAATTTAAAATCTTGTTCTTCAAAATAATCCCCTTACTCGAAAAAAAGCTACAACTATGATTTTTAAATCTTTTTAAGATAATAAAAATACCACTACCTTTTGAAATGAGTGATGTTCCTAGGTGTACTGAGTTTGTACTTAGCTCTCTTTTGTATAGTCATGTAGGGTAGCTATTTTGTGTCCCTTTTTATCGCGCGCCTTCGTATCTTCTTATCTACTATCTTTGTTCTTCACTTTCCTCACCCCCAGTGTTGGTGATTTCAGTACCGATGCTTGTCTGCTGCACTAAAAATCATAATGAGTTCAAAATAAGGGGTTTTTTTTTTCTACTGCCCGTGTGTGATTTCACTTTTGACCAATCAGCTGAGAAAATGGCATGGTTGCCATGAGAAAGCATCTAGCTAAAGAGTTTTAATAGCCTATAAAAGGCAGGTTCATCCCTGGATGGACACTGGGTAGCCCCTAATGTAAACACTGAAACCTGTCAAATCTCAAGAGTATGAAAAATGGAGCAGAAGATTCTTCAGCTGAACACTTCTCATCTTTATCTACTGGAGCTCTTTCACCCCCTTTCCAGTTCTAATCAAGTACTACCAGCAAAGTAAGTGGACAAGACTCTGACAGATGAATATTTGTCAGTGAATATTGTTAGTAGCAATACAATGTACTTGACAGTTTGTAGGGCAATAGTAGATAATGGAGTTCTTGATGACCTCAGTAGAAGAGAATTACATGTATTTGAGGTCTTGATGACCTAAAAAGAGAGTTAATGACGTTAGCAATATTAGAGGTCTTGATGACCTTATTCATGAACCAATAATAATGTGTGTGTGTATTTTGTTTATTTTTTTTTTTTTGTAGCTAATGTTTTAAGTCCTTTCATGAATCTTTAAGGTCAAGATGTTGGTTTAGATGATATTAGTGAAAACAAAGTCAGATAGACATAATGTAGAATATAATATGTCATGTTCATTTATTGCGTTCAGTACAATGACAATTTTTTTTCTTAAAAACTATGTCACATGTGATGTGATCTCCAAGGCATGAGCGAGTTTTACATGCATGTGCATTGGTTTAACAACTCAAAAGCTTTATATTAAATTAAACACAGTACACATAAATTTAGCAGAAAGAATAACTGTTAAAGGCAGCTGTGTTTTTAAGGTCCATATTTAAGCCAACAAGGTCACAAGACAATACAGAGTTCAATAAAGGCAATAATAGACACAGCAAAGAAACATAAGTAAAGTCTATACCATTCTATACATTTCTGAACTCTTTTACTGTTGACAGCACAATAGCCATGTGTATACACAGATGTTGGAGGGTTAGGGGAGTGACATAAGTCAATCAATTTTTGTCATTCAATAAGGGTTCATGCCCCAAAAAAGTATGAGGTGGCAGCAACTTGTGAAAGGGGAGTTAATTAGTAAGGTGGCCCATGGGGGATTTTTAAAAGGGCCACCCCTCCTGTGTCACAAGAGATAAGAATTCAGTAAAAAAAGAATCATCTTTAGATTTTCTTGAATGCCAAGTATATCTCTTTTATGAACGCGCTCCTTCATGCATTTTCATGAACTTACATTATTATCATGATCAATGGATATAGGCTCCCTATAAAGGTATTTCAATTGAGTGTACTCAAGAAATGTATCATGATGTTAAAGCAGGAATGTGTGTTTCAATAAGGTAGAGAGGATGGTGTCATGCTCTAAACCCTCATTTATGTGATAGGCTAATGCTTATCTTATAATATAGCACTGTTTCAAGCCAGATGAACCAGGGCAGTCACTAATGTAAACTTTTTTTTTTCAACATGTAATGTTAACCTTATACTCGAGTATGTTAACAGTATACTGTACTTTTAATAGAAACATTATTTTTGTATCTAATTTAGTATTGGGTACTAATTATCACAGGAAGTTTACATGCGCTTTATGTATGGAACTGAAAATTTAAGTAAAACTTTTTAAAGGTTTTTTTTTTTTTTTAAGGGTTTGAAGGTGGTGCGTTCGCAACCAACGTAATGTTTTATCACTAGAAGTAAAGAGATATTAGCAATACGAGATTAAAAAAAAAAAGTTTTATTGTAGATTCAGAATATTCAGTCTTTTACTGAAGCTTGAAAACTTTTTTTATACAAGATCCTTTATGCACCATAAGAAGATGTAGCATTACACTATTACAAGGAGGGATTGACTGTACAAATTAAATCCTGTGATAACGTAATCACTTTGTGTACACAATATGAACTATACATATCACTTTCAATGGTAAGATGTAGTCCATTTAGTCTCGGTCACAGTGAATGAAAATGTGATATACATCGTATTGTAACCATCCAACAGTAGGTTAGGGAGGGAGACTAGCTTCTTTTGGAATCTATTATGACGTAAATTTTACCTCCTTACACTCTTCTTATCGTCTGCTTAACTGCTCATACAGTACTTATAATTATCTCCTACCTTACTACGTAAAGCTATTAGAGTGTACACGTCAGTGTCAAAGAACTTGAATTTTTTTTTTTGGCGATCCGGCTATCTTTGTCCCTGTGGAAGCATAACACTACTTCAGACAAGGTATAGTGGCATCTATTATTACAACATAGATGACATTGATCGATTTATCATTATTGCGTCTTACTTGAAATATTCTCTGAAACTTACCAATTATCGTTCTGTATCACTTACCAGTGTTGACACTATAATCATTGTATCCAGTTATCTTATACACTGATGGAAGTATCTGGTAACCAACATAAATGACAATTCCACGGAAGTCTTCGATTGGAATAACATACAGTTATTTCAATTCTATAAATTAAGACATGTTATGACGGATTGGTTGTAAGCCCGTGAATAGCTACGTATTCGAGGCATGTATTGACGCGCATTGTACGGTAGTGAGGTACGGGGAAATTTCTTCGTTATTGGCCTTAAAGTTTGAATTTGAAGATTTTTTGGAATAATTATAGTAATAATCTGAGAGAGAATACTTTTCTCTTTCCCTTTGATGTATGTGTAGCATCATAGGCTATTTTAATTTTAATATTAGGGAAGTTTTAGTAGTTGAAGAAACACATTTTAGTTTGTACTGCCATTTCTATGCGTCAAACGCACGGACTCCGCATCCGTTTAAGAGTGCTCTCTCCAACGTCCGCATAAGGGGTATAAATACCGTAAAATTTTGCGGAGGATAGGCAGCGCAGAGACGTCGGAACTAGAAGAACTCTCTAGAGACCTGGAAGACAAATACCAATGTACGCACTAAGATGACTAAGATGACTAAGATGGGAAATGATGAAAATATCTAAGAGTTAACCCCCCCCCCCCCATACTTTGCCAGATGAATGGTCCCTAATAGAAGATGTTATAACTCCTCGGACTTAGACGCCGGAAAAATCCAAGAAGACGTGGTACCATAGGAACTTACAGATAATAGACGCCGGATAAAATTCTGAAGTCCAGTTCACAGATATTAGATGCCATAACTTTCCCCCATTAGACACTTATATAGATTTTGCCATTTAGGGTAACCATTTACTTGGTTAATTTAGGCTTCTGTTCTATCAAGTGTATTCAATAATTCCTCTGGGCTAATATCATACCAATTATAAATTTCCGGGCTTATCAAATGCTATAAGTTTTATAAGATTTGTAACAGTGGCGCATTACACATGTTGTACATTCTGTGAATAAAGTGTACATTTTTGTTTTTGTGTTGAAACTGAAATCCTAGTCACAAACCTTGAATGATTATTTTTGTGTCCCATACTCAAGTTTGTTATTGGATTTATACTAAAGCAACTCGAACTAGTATAAATCACATTCACTGAAGTACCGGTATACACTCAGTTAACACAGTCCAATCTATAAGTACTGAGTAGCTAAGTACCTCTATCCATCAAGATCATATATTTTGATCGAAACAAACTTATTCATTTGGTGGATAGTGCCCCCTGTCATATTACGAGAATTAGCTTCAAAGATTAGGTAAAGTCTTTCCGCTCAGGACTTAACAATCTTACACACGGCCTGATCACACAATGAATCCTGACAAACGACAACACAAGACAGAACATGATACAACACTGGCCAAAGATGGTATAAGCTCCACTTCCAAACCTCCAATAATGATGAACGAGGAGAACAACGATGATGACAAAGTAGAAGCGGGGGGGCCGCCACAGTAATATAAAATATACATGTTGCTATCTTCCTTTAAAATGAGTAATTTATACATCTGTAATTCAGCTCGGATACAAAATACGAGGATATGCTATTTTCTTTCATGTGACGAAAAAAAATTAATTTTTTTAAAATTAAAATAAAGCATTTTATCACATCAAGTAGTACTTAAGGTATGGGGATCCTTGGTTAGGGAAAATATTGGGATAGGTTTTAAGAATCATAACTTCAGCATTAGGACTCCCTTTGACTTTGAATTTAATATACACGTTGTACCTTTTACACCATAATTTAGCTGTTGTTTTTTTTTTTTCTTTGGTAGATATGGAATTCACACTTTTTTGTAAACTCTTGGTATTTGAATACTGAAAAGACTCTTTTTTTTGTCATAAAAACTGTTCAACTCTTTTATTTGAAATATCAGATGGTCAGATGGTCATTTGTAAATGTTGCCATGCACACAGAACTCTATTTATATTTTAATATGTGGTAAAGTGTACTTCGATAGGAACCCCGCAAAAAACATGGGATTATGCTTGAAGCGGCGTAAAATTATCATTTTTAGGCCATTTCAACATCAAATTGTAGAATTTCATTTTCTCCTTACTGAATGTGCATGATATCTTAATTGGTATTAAAGTGAAAAACAATATAAATTTTCTCTTCTCTGTCTTACAGCAGGCACCAATCATTGACAGGGAGTAGAGGAAGAGCCACCTATGACTCTTGAACACATCATATCATTCATTACTGGTTTAAAATAAGTTCCAGGTTGCAGTTGCCACCCACCTCTCAAAGTAACTTTCATCCTACAAGACATCTCAGTGATGGGAATAGGGGCATGCACATGGAGTCATGAACTCTAGTTGCCTGTGCCATCTCTATTCACAGAGAATCTTCTAACAAGGGATGTTATGTATGACTTGTTTAATAAATTGTTTCATGATGAATTCTTTGGAAGAGCTAAAAGTTTGAATTTCATTCCTGTAAAAACTGATTTGAAAGTTTGCAGATTTCTTACTGCATGTTACGGTCTTTAACATGATTCAGAATGATTTACAATAAGATGTGTCAGTTCTTGAAAGTTTGATTTGCTTCACACCATACTGTGTTTATATTTCTTCAAGGACACATGTCCTCAGTTTTTGTTCAGTAGATTTGTGGAACTGACATACCCATAAGACATAAAGAAAAAATTAATCACAAATTCTACTAGTAAAAATATTGTTCTGGTATGCCTGCCAAATGGTCAATTTTGGCTCGGAGGTAGACACATATACTCCCGTTGTAATGTTACTATTTTTGTGTTTGAAATCTTTTATTTCATTTAGACACATTGACAAAAGATGAAACTTATTCTGCTGTATTAAGGGCTGTATACTTTGCTCTGAAACTTTGTTTATAAGTCAAATTACAGATTTTTAGAGCTCTTCAACATGCTTTAATAAAGTCAAATCTTAGGTAGATGTTAATGCTTTTAATAGATGTACAAAGTGTTGCTAGGTGAGCAAACATTTGAGAATGTTATGCCTCTATAGATTAAATTCAAAATGTTTTAAAATGACAAATTGTCTTCTGTGATAGTATTGCACTTCCAAATGAATGATGATGCTAAACTGTCATGTTGGAAACCAATTAACAGTCATGTTTTGAGTAGCTTTGACCATTTGATTTCCTTAGGTGAGACAACTGATATGATTTACGATATTTAAAATGAAAGATCCATGGGACAAGGAAATTTATTTCAGTCTTTCTTGTATTTGTTTATCAGCGTCATTAGCACAAAACATGGAAGCAAAGTGGAGGAAGTATCCTCTATTACATACATAGATTTTGATTATTCCAAGCATATCCCAATGTTTACTAGGTCATCAATTAATGATTTAATGTAAATCTATGGGGCAGTGGTTCACCAGGAGAATACTTTTTCTTATTGATCATATCTACTTGGTTCTTATTTCATGTTTATTTTTGTTTGTGAACACAAGTATGCTCTTCATGATTTTGACTTGAGATTTTGAATGGAACAGGAATGTTACCATTGTTACATGTATACAAGTGTATTATAAAAGTATATTCTGACCAAGGTTCTACATAAGAATTTATTTAGTAATTAGTAGTTAGTAATTAGACTTGGTTCATTATGAGATATCCATTAAGGGTTTGACAATAACTATGAAAGAGTAAAATTTAGTAATGGGTGCAGGATTAGAGATCAGTACTCCTTTCCCATGCACTCCCCCCTCCCCCATTTGTAATGATGTTTGCAGTACAGTTTTTCCTAATTCTGAACTGCATTCCTGTTGACAAATTTTAATTTTTCCCCAGTGCAAGCATGATGTGTGCACATTTCATTTCACATTATTAATGAGTTTGAGGGTGTATCATTATATCAAATGGGTACCAATGGTAATTTTGGGCTGGCTCAAGGGTATATAAAGGGGTCCCCTGGGAGAAAATCTTTGTCTTGTCAAGAGACAAGGCGGATCCATACAGAAACGGAAAAGACACGGAGAGCAAACAGACAGAACTTGTATTCCAACTGTCGCTAAAAGATAGTTTGAACCCCTCACCCACTATCATTACTACAGACTGTTTCATAGGTTGCTAGTTAGATAAATAAACATGATTACTTACAGGTTGCAGTCAGCAGTGACATAGATAATACATAGGTCAAGCGTACACACTGTTGATTTATGCAATGGACAACAGCTAAATTATTTATGTAATTATACATTCTATTGCTTTTTGCAACAGTTACGTTATTGTTTATGTAATACATGTAGTACAAAACATCACTATATGCAACAACAGTTGATATTGTTTATGTAATAGTACGCTACACTGCTTTATGCAACAACAGTTATGTTATTGTTTAATAGTACGCTACACTGCTATATGCAACAACAGTTATGATATCATAATGTAATAGTACACTACATTGCTTGATGCCACAAGTTATGATATCATTGTTTATGTAATAGTACACTACATTGCTTGATGCCACAACAATTATGATATCATTGTTTATGTAATATACACTACGTTGCTATATGCAACAACAGTTATGATGTTATTGTCTCTGTAATAGTACACTTCACTGCCATATGCAACAACTCCAGTTATGAGCTAGATCTATGGTATGTCACAGACAATAGTTACACCTGTTGTTTTTAATGACAACATTGATGATGATGCATTGTATGTGAAGTTATCTGCTGCTATTTGCAGTATGATTGAGTTGGTCTGAGCTTGGTTCAAAGTTGTTAGTTTTTGTTCTCAAGTTTTCAAATACACTGTAGTTAAAATATGGTTTTCTGTTACCGAAACCTTTAGAACCAAATTAAGTATTTCAATACTTGGTATTGGATAAGATTAGTAGATCATTAAAAAAACAATTGAGATGTTTGTTGAGCTAAGAGTCTTAAGTTTTGTTGTGTCTGATAAATAAGCCAGTACAGTATAACATAATTTCATGAGTTGTAGCACCAGATTAAATAATAATGGTTAGTGTTAGGGATAAAAACTAGGATATCAATAAGGAGTACTCCAGTTATGCATTTGTTCTTGCTCACTTGATCAACTTAGACAGGAAAGGTAGAGGCCACATGTCAGTTTACAGACTGCGATTGCCTAGAATGAAGCTTTTATGTCAGTTACCCTCAGGTCAATTGTCTGTATAGGGGACAAGTATGAACAAGGAGTACCGAACAAGGGGACAAGTATAATGTAACAAGGTGTTACAGAGGATAACGCATAAAATTCAGCTAGTGACACCAGATAAGGTCCAGTGGTCCTGGAATAACTGTGGAATTTTTCAGTTAAGAGCATTAACATGAACCCAGTACGACTCCATAGAGTATAAATGTTGTTGAATAAGGATAGTATGTAGTCACTCATTCAGGTAATATTAGGGATGAAATGTCTTTATATAGGTACAGGGATGATTTTAAATCAGGTAGATATTGGAAGGTTACAGTATATTGTAGTATAGATCCTAATTTGTTCCTCAACATGGCTTTGTATATTGTGTAACTTAATTAATGTTTGATCAGTTTCTTGTTGGAGGATTTCCAGCTTAAATTAAATTTAAAAAAAAAAATTAAATTAAATTTCTCTTAAACTTATTCCAAAATTCTCAGAAATCTAATGGCCGGAAGGTCTACAATTAAATGTGAATGTAATATTTAAGTTTAAATGGAGACAGGGTTTAGTGTTTATTGACTTCATCTCATGAATGTACCCTATGGACCTATGCACAAGAATCATGTATAGATCCTTCAGTCATGAAGAAGGGATCGAATTCATTTGAGAGTATGTGGACAAAACTGACACTAAAGCAAATGAGACTAGCAATCTCTTGAAAGAACTAAAGAAATGCAATACCCTAGAGATTTGACAGTTTGATTAAGAACAAAGTTAGCAAAACTCATAACAGAATTATTAAAAAATATGACAATTCAGTTCATAAATCACACAATATTCTTTCTTTTGTCTGCAGTATATTGTGATTTGACATAATTCATAACAAAAGTAAGCCTACTCCATGAATTTATAATTACATGTACATAAAATTTTCATCCAAATCACTGATTATGAAGAACAAAATTTCAAGTGATTTGAGTAAAACTTAGTCAAACCGTCTGACTATTCAAACAAGATTTGCACTGCTATACAATCATGAAATAGGGAGTTTTCTCATTTCAGCATCATAGATTACGTACCCAAAACAAAACACAAATTCTGGGAGTAGCCTCACAAAGGTGTGTGAGAACTCGAACCGTCCCTGCCAGGTTTCCCATACAACGAAATCATCCATACAAAGGCGAAGACCCGTAAGAGAAAGAGGGTACCGGTACTGGATCCATCACTAAAGGAGATAAATCTCCAGAATAAAGAAAAAAAAATTGGAGGTGATTTGATACATTTCTAGTCAATCAATTCAGAGACTGCACAGCTTTAAAATGCACACAACTGCAGAGTATAATTCTTTTTTTGTTTTTGTTTTTTTGTTTGTAACTGTCAGAGCTAAGACTACCACGTTTGGAAGTGAATAGTAGTAACATTCTGCTCCATATGATGCTAAAATAAATGTCGGATATTTGCTATTACATTTCCAAATGAATAACAGTAACATTCAGCTGCGTTTGATGGTTAAATAAATGTTGGATGTCTGCTCTTAAATTTGGAAATGAATAACTGTAATATTCTGCTTCATACGATGCTAAAATAAATAACAGATTGTTGCTTTGACATTTGGAAATGATTAACGGTATTAATCGGCTCAGTTAGATGCTAAAATAAATAGCCAATGTTTGCTTTCACGTTTGGAAATGAATAAGGATAACATTTAACTCCGTAGGATGCTAAAATGAAAGTCTTTTGTTTGCTTTTACATTTGAAAATGAATAACAGTAACATTTGGCTCCGTAAGATGCTTAAATACATGTACTAGTAAATGTTGGATGATTGCTTTTACAATCAGAAATGAATAACGGTAACTTTCGGCTCTGGAGCCCTGTGTTACAGTTCCTTTTTTTTTTTTTTTTTTTTCTTAATTCATATACAGTTCATCTGATGGCATAATTTATCATTATGAAGAAAACACAAGTGTAAGCTGTGCTGTTACTTGAGCACTGAAAAATTAGATGTTTATCAGACTACATTAAATAGAAATGTAAAGGGTAACAATACTTGGACATAGGATTACAAATAATATGTTCAATCAGAATATTTAATGTGGTATGTTGTTTTATATGTTCGTTATCAGGATACTAGATGCGTTCAGAATATTTGATATTAGGGTGAGAGTTTTGTGTGACTATTATAATTGCATTACAGGATTATATAGAAAAGTACAGAAACACATTGTATTTCAATTTTGTTTATGTAATTTTTGTTCAATATTTTACAGGCACTATGCACCTCAGTTACAACAAAGTGACAATACAAAAGTATATTTTGTGATCCAGGGTTTGATTTACAATTTTTCATACATGACAGACAAAATGTGGAATTTCAAAATTCACAGTTTATTGACTAACAGCTTCAAACATAGACATTGGGTAAATTCTGACAAAATGTAGAAATTCAAACTAGATTGTTTACTGACTTATGGCTTATTTACACTGAAGAGTATTAAAATTATTGTGACAAAGATTGGTATTACGAAAAAACAAACAAACTCATTGTTAGACTTTGATGATAGAATGTAAGGTAAAAAGTACATTTTTGGAGGTCAGGAACCAGACTGTGTGTCACAGGGAAACATATTAAGTACATGTAGCATGTTCAGGTTGGTTGACAGATGAATCCTCAGTTGAGAAATATTGGCATTATTGTTTACACTTATTGGCTGACATTTATTGGTTGTAGCTCAATTTGGTTTAGCCCTTGGTTAATGACGTCATGCTCAGAAGTGGATACTTGTTGGTTGCTATTGCGAATACATTTACAAGCAATAGGGAGTGTAAGAGTGCTCAAAGTGAGAATATCCTTACAAGTGGATAATCTTTCACGTTAGGATGCTTCGTTGACGTTTATTGTAACGCTCATAGACAGCAATGGCCGAAGCTTGAGAATATTGGCTACCCAAGACCTGAAGACCATATTAAAGTTTCACCTTGGTAGTGATACCTTGGAGTTAAGCTCAGGGTCAGAGTATACAGACTTGGGCAAGTAGAGGCCACAGCCACTGACAGAGAGAGTGAGCACTGTGAGAAGCCTGGGGCGGTCCCATGTTTGTCTGTTTCCCTGAGAGGAGGATGGTTAGGAGTTATCACGAAGAAAAAGAAGTGACTTGGGAAGAGCAAGCAGGATAGGCATAGCCATAGGAGATTGCCTGGTACAGGTTGGGCTTTTAAACTTGCTGGAAAGACAAGGTCTATAAGCCTAGGCTAATGTGGACAGAAGTCTGACAAGTGTTAAGCAAGCAAATGCATCATTGTTCAATTACCTATCAATCCCCATCACTACCCCCAAACACACATTGTACGTACACCTCGCATATACAGTCAAAGTTAAAGATGTGATACAGATGGTAGTGTGGTACTAGTTGAAGGTACTTAGAATCGAGAGACATTACACCAAAAGCACCTAATATAATTTGAAATACTTATAAGACACCCATGAGGTACTATCACACACATACATATGATGTACAGGGTTGTACTCGGAGATTTGATACCTGACAGTATGGTACAAATCTAAATGACTTGGGTCATTCTGGGAGATAAGTGATACTTAGACCTTGACAGTGTGGTATAACTGAATTGCAATAAATTGTAGCTATGTAGAATATAAGCTAAAAATGTGTACTCAGAAATTTGATAATAGTGTTGTACAAATCAAAGCAATCCAGACATTCTTAGAGATATGTGATATTCAGGGATTTGATACCTGATAGTGTTTTGAAGAAGTTACACTTGGAGATCTAAGATCTGAAAGTTTGTGGTGCAAATTGCAACAACTTAAGATGCATAGAGGCACAATGCAGACAGTATTAAAATGGTGTTTGGCTTAGAATGCCAGTGTAAAATGACCTAGTAACACACATTTTTGTTCTATTGGGGTCACAAACTATCACACATTTGCTCACGGTGGTATTAGGTTTTACTGACTGCAGTGCTTCTGGCTGCAGTGTTTCATGTTTTAATTAAAGTTACTTATAGTAGTGTAGCTCTTAAGCACAGCTTTAACACTGATGTGGTAATCCACAGTAGATATGAAAGTGTTGAGATGCAGAGAGGAAAATTTTCCCTTTATATGACTTATCAAAAAGTAACTGTTCACCAAACAATAAGATTCAACCACTTTGTCATTTACAACAAGAAATGTCTGTTAACACTGGTTCTGTTAACAAGGTTCTTGCATGGACAGATGTTTACTCAAGTGAGCATGCAGATGCCGGGACAAAATCACTGTTACGGCAACTATGCACAAAGATGCAGACGGGAATGATATTGTAACAAGTATTAAGCGGGCGTCAATGAGCTATCAGCAAAAAATCTAAGGCTGCTGTTGACATGGGCAGAACATGGTAGTGGTGGGTTCGGGCTAAATGGAGGATGAGCATTTATTCATTCATTGATTTATTCATTTTCTTCAGTCACAGTACTAGCATTAGCAATGCCTATTTTCCAGCTGGTCTGTCCAATAAAAACAAGTTTACACTACCTCACATCATTGATACAATACAAATACAAACTCCGTAAATCTATGTAAACGTTTGTACATATCCTAGGCAAGACACAAAAAAGCAAAACAAAGCATACAAATTACTAAAGTTGAATTACATTCCCACTGAAACTGAAAAGCTGAAAAATCCCAAAAATAACAAATAAAGGGAATAATAAAATACACCAACTTAACTGAAATAATATCCCGTAAACACATGGTTAAAACAAAAAAAAATAACTAAATACAGCAAATTGATGGAAAATCACACACTGCACATCCCCTCTGACTACCCTGTATGCAAACAGACACACACAGACATAGACACACATCCATTCTCACAACCCACCTGCCTCTTGCATCTACCTTTTAAAACAAACTCTTATTAAAAAAAAAAAAAAAAACAACTAATTTCTGATTCTGCACTTAAATA
Source organism: Diadema setosum (assembly GCF_964275005.1). Classification (NCBI taxonomy): domain Eukaryota; kingdom Metazoa; phylum Echinodermata; class Echinoidea; order Diadematoida; family Diadematidae; genus Diadema; species Diadema setosum. The sequence goes on from NC_092693.1 coordinate 28,480,018, forward strand.
TCAATAATGGTGAAAGGGTTATTCATATTGAAAAGGACAGGAAAGGAAAGATGTTGGGAACAGTGAGGGTGACAAGGATACGGCAAGAGGTGAAACAGTGCTTCAGTAGCAGCAGAACACTGAACCAGTAGAGCTGGCAGTAAGAATAAACAATGCAGTGTCAAATATCTTACCAGATAATAAAGTCCTTCATCTTAAAGCAGGCTCAAAATTTGAAACAAAACCGTGCCAAGAAGGTGATTAATACCCTCACTCCTGCTGAAAGAAGTGCTTTCAGAGGCTGACTGCAATGGGTAATGTTTCTGATTCAACTCCAATGAAGTTATATTAAGATTTTTTTTTTAGTCATTACTGCAGTCAGGCTGCCTGTTGACAATAAGGCCAAACCTTTATGCTTAGCCTCCACTTAATTCATCATTGACAGGTAGTATCAAGGTTCTGTTTTTTTGTTTTTGTTTTTTTTTCCTCGATCAAACAGAGTCTATGGAAAGATAATTGGGCATTATCATGACGAAAACACCTTGGAGTACTGAATTTTGTTGTAAGAATAAGAATTAGAGACCATATTATGAGCTGCAAATGCTGATAGGCTTTTAGAATCTACATTCATTTCTAAAGTACAGTTTAGGCTCAGTTGGTTTAATTACTCTTGCCCTTGGCTCTGAATTGATGAAAAAGTTTTATTCATTCTTCACTTATACTTTTTATTTTTTTATTTTTTTTATTTTTATTTCAGGTGATTGAATTTCCCCAAACTTGAAGGTGGTGCAAGAGATGCAGATCAGGTTCTTTAATCTGACTGGCTTTCCCAACGTGTGTGTTACGGACAGCACTCACATCAGCCTCCAGGCACTCCTCTTGGCCTTCAAGAATGTGTCTCCACCGACAGAAAGGGAGAATATTTCATCAACGTACAGCTGGTGTGTGACGCATTCGTAAGCTCACCAACATTGTAGCAAGATGGCCAGGAAGCACTCATGATTCAAAGATATTGATGGTATATTCACATCAACCCTTTCATTGAAGAATATCTGTATACATTATATCTATCATGTAAAGCTAACAAACAACCTTTCAGAGTCAAGTTCCTTTCAGTATTACACTGTTAATCCCAAACATCAAATATCTATGTAATATTGTATTCCTCTTCTTCACGTTTTTATATTACACACTTTTATTCTCTTTTTTTTTTTTATCATACTCTCATTGAATGTAGAGAACAGTGCAATTGGTCATGCACTGGATGATGATGGCTTATATCAGGGTATCAAAGTTGGAGAATCCATTTACGGGGTGAAGCCCTAGCTCATGGAACCTTTGAGGAAGTCAAGGGCAAATGCAGCCTAGACAGCATACAGCAAGTTACCACACTTCATATAATTATTATTGTTCTTATCTCTATAAAGATATCTTATTAGTATTTATGTTCATTCACCCTTTATTGGGGCTGTTTATTTATGCAACAATAACGTCCATTCAAACCAGAAACCTGTGTCAAACGTTATCATATGCAGGTCCAGAAAGAAATGTTTAAGACTGTATGATGCAGTCTTTTACTGATATTACGATTAGAAGTATGTATTACAAAGAAAATATTACCAGTTTTCTTTCAAATATTGCACAGGAACTATGCAGTCCAGCCATAGCAACACAAATAAAGTTTAGCAACTTCAACGTTCAGCAACTTTACTTATTCATTGTACTTATTATCAGCTTCATCAACAATGCATGTTGGCACAGATAGTATGATATGAAGTCAGCTATTGGTAAAGTCAGTAAACCATATTTTGAAAATGAGAAACATAATTTCAATGTAAAAAAAAATGCATGGTTACATGATGAATCATAACAACATAATGTAAAGACAGTATTGGACAGACTTTAAAAGGAAAGAGCCAGTGTGTCTCATAGGGTGATGTAGAAATTATATTCAGGTTGCTACCCTAACAAAAATCTTGACTAAACAAATACTGGTGTTTATAGGTGATTACTGCTGTTTAGATATGCCCTCTGGTTAATGAAGTTGCACTCAGAAATAGATGGTTGTCAATCACTGCTGCTAATATGACAATCTCAAATAGAGAGAGTCAGCATTAGCAAAATAATTGAAACACAGAATAGGTATGGACACCCTTGATAAAGATAGCTGGTGTGATGACTTTCTCAAGAATGGCACCATATAGGGTGTGTCTGCACTGGCAAAGTGAAATAATGTAGTTGTTCATACTGTTTAATGAAAGCCGTTAATTCTATTTTTATTTATTTATTTATCTATTCATTTTTTGCAGAGTCTAATGTTTAAAGTATGACTGCATAGTTTATCATTAGACTTAAAGAGAGTAAGTGTTGAGCCTTGGCAATGTCAGCTACACAAGAGCTGACGACATGAAGTCTTAAGCTTTGCCTTAGCAGTGGTACCTGAGAGTAAAACTCAAAAGCCAGAATACACACACAGATGAGGCCTTACCAGGGGCCACAGTCGCCTACAATATGAGCAATGTGAGCAGCCTGGGGTGATTACCTGTTTGTTCTAAAGAAGGAAGTAGGGTTAAGGACTGTCTATTGGGATCGACATAGCAATTTGTTTACCTACTTTGTTGGTGGACATGTTTCAAAGAAAATGGATAGGATAGGCTGAAATTGCTTTGTATGGTTTAAGCATTGAACCTCAGGAAAAGAAAGATAAGTCCACGAGCTCAGACTCATTTGGAAGAGAAGTTCCACAGTTTTAGGCAAGCCCATGCCGTATTGTTCCAATGATTAGCTGATACCCATTCAGGGCCTGGATGGCACTCAGTGCCTCCTCATAGTTGAACATGTTGACAAATCCATAGCCTTTGCACCTCTGGTTTGGCTGGTCTCAGACAACTTAACATTGTTGACAGTCATACAACCCGAATATCTGCCACAGCAGACCATCCTCGCAGTCAGCTGGAAGGTTGTTCACAAAGAAGCAATATCCCTGTCCATTGTTTGTCATGGCTTGCAGGTTCATGTGGGAGATGGTCAGTGGATTGAACATGAAGTTTGCCAATCAAGCCCTGCACCTTGGTACCCATTTGCTGCCACCAGACTTCCCTTACAATGCTAAGTTGTTGCAGGCTCTATTCATCACATTACCAACATCTTCCTTCCGCCATCACAGTCTATAGTATGACTTTTGCTTCTTGCTCTTGAAACTGACTTGAAGAGTATGCTTTCTATTGAGCCGGTATCCATTCAGGGCCTGGATAGCACTCAGTGCCTCATCATAGTTGAACATGTTGACAAGGAACTAGAAGTAGCACCCCAAAGGACAGACTCCACTCCTCTTTGACTCCGACGAGATGGACATTGACCAAGAACAATGGGACAACGCACAACATGAACCTGACTCCGACAAGACCTACATCGACGACAATGACCATGACGACACTTACGACAAGGAAGACGCCCAAAAGCTCCCTACCCTGCCTGACTCGTCCAAGGCCTAAATTAATGGTGTTAGGAATCTATTCATTTATTTTTTTTGAAGATCCTATGGAATTTGATTAGCAGTTGGTGTGCACAGGAACGATATAGAGGATATCTCACAGTATAATTCGCTCCCAAACATCATGAAATTGACATAATGTTAGGAGATGCATTGGCTCTTGCACACACAAAAAACAAAAAAAAAATGAAGAAGTATCTAATTCTGCCTGTCTGCATATAACTTTCATTTTTTTTTTTTATTGATTTATTTTTGGGAGGGTTGTTAATGCTTGCACTTTAATATTTTTGTGAATTTTAATCTTCCAATTTGAATGTGAATTCAAAAGCCCCTGCAAATACCACAGTGATAATTTCTTTGTCTCTTATGAATTCATTGATATTTGATGTGTTATGAATTTCTGAAGAATAAAAAATGTTATCTCTCATTCTTTTTTCTCTCAAATGGAACCAAGAACACTTCAGCCACAACCACAGGAACACAGACTTCACTTACACTGAGGAACATGGAATTCCTGGATATCATTTCAAAGGAATTTCATCGGGTGTCCTGCCTTTTTGATCAAATCATGAATGAGCAGCCATGAAAAAAACATCAATTTGTTCACCTCTTTGATTACTATAATTACTTCATGGTTTCTTTTCAGTTGCCAGTGTTGCCAGCATAATCATCATGTCTAATCAAATGAGGAGGGATCTTCGAATAATTATATCCTGCCAATGACTGACTTTCATAACTAACCCTTAATTACTGATACATGATACCATAGATCACCCAACAATCATCTCAGTCATTCCAATCAAGGGAGTGCTGTAATCATGTCAGGGTTATTTTTTAAGAGAAGGGGAGAGGGTATGTGATCGAGAGGAAGAAAGGAATTGAGAAAGAGAGCTTGCATGAGGACCTTTTATAAGAGAATGGGGGAGGGAAATAGATGGTTGTCAATCACTGCTGCTAATATGACGATCTCAAATAGAGAGAGTCAGCATTAGCAAAATAATTGAGACACAGAATAGGTATGGACACCCTTGATAAAGATAGCTGGTGTGATGACTTTCTCAAGAATGGCACCATATAGGGTGTGTCTGCACTGGCAAAGTGAAATAATGTAGTTGTTCATACTGTTTAATGAAAGCCGTTAATTCTATTTTTATTTATTTATTTATCTATTTATTTTTTGTAGCATCTAATGTTTAAAATATGACTGCATAGTTTATCATTAGACTTAAAGAGAGTAAGTGTTGAGCCTTGGCAATGTCAGCTACACAAGAGCTGACGACATGAAGTCTTAAGCTTTGCCTTAGCAGTGGTACCTGAGAGTAAAACTCAAAAGCCAGAATACACACACAGATGAGGCCTTACCAGGGGCCACAGTCGCCTACAATACAATATGAGCAATGTGAGCAGCCTGGGCTGATTACCTGTTTGTTCTAAAGAAGGAAGTAGGGTTAAGGACTGTCTATTGGGATCGACATAGCAATTTGTTTACCTACTTTGTTGGTGGACATGTTTCAAAGAAAATGGATAGGATAAGCTGAAATTGCTTTGTATGGTTTAAGCATTGAACCTCAGGAAAAGAAAGATAAGTCCACGAGCTCAGACTCATTTGGAAGAGAAGTTCCACAGTTTTAGGCAAGCCCATGCCGTATTGTTCCAATGATTAGCTGATACCCATTCAGGGCCTGGATGGCACTCAGTGCCTCCTCATAGTTGAACATGTTGACAATTATCCATAGCCTTTGCACCTCTGGTTTGGATGGTCTCAGACAACTTTAACATTGTTGACAGTCATACAACCCGAATATCTGCCACAGCAGACCATCCTCGCAGTCAGCTGGAAGGTTGTTCACAAAGAAGCAATATCCCTGTCCATTGTTTGTCATGGCTTGCAGGTTCATGTGGGAGATGGTCAGTGGATTGAACATGAAGTTTACCAATCAAGCCCTGCATCTTGGTACCCATTTGCTGCCACCAGACTTCCCTTACAATGCTAAGCTGTTGCAGGCTCTTTTCATCACATTACCAACATCTTCCTTCCGCCATCACAGTCTATAGTATGACTTTTGCTTCTTGCTCTTGAAACTGACTTGAAGAGTATGCTTTCTATTGAGCCGGTATCCATTCAGGGCCTGGATAGCACTCAGTGCCTCATCATAGTTGAACATGTTGACAAGGAACTAGAAGTAGCACCCCAAAGGACAGACTCCACTCCTCTTTGACTCCGACGAGATGGACATTGACCAAGAACAATGGGACAACGCACAACATGAACCTGACTCCGACAAGACCTACATCGACGACAATGACCATGACGACACTTACGACATGGAGGACGTCCCAAAAGCTCCCGACCCTGCCTGCTTGCCCGAGGAAGGCCTAAATTAATGGTGTTAGGAATTTATTCATTTATTTTTTTTTGAAGATCCTATGGAACTTGATTAGCAGTTGGTGTGCACAGGAACGATATAGAGGATATCTCGCAGTATAATTCACTCCCAAACATCATGAAATTGACATAATGTTACGAGATGCATAGGCTCTTGCACACACACACACAAAATGAAGAAGTACTCAATTCTGCTCGTCTGCATATCCCTTTCATTTTTTTTTTATTGATTTATTTTTGGGAGGGCTGTTGATGCTTGCACTTTTACTTTTGTGAACTTTAATCTTCCAATTTGAATGTGAATTCAAAAGCCCCTGCAAATACCACAGTGATAATTTCTATGTCTCTTATGAGTTCATTGATATTTGATGTGTTATGAATTTCTGAAGAATAAAGAATGTTATCTCTCATTCTTTTTTCTCTCAAATGGAAACAAGAACACTTCAGCCAGAACCACGGGAACACAGACTTCACTTACACTGAGGAACATGGAATTCCTGGATATCATTTCAAGGGAATTTCATCGGGTGTCCTGCTTTTTGATCAAATCATGAATGAGCAGCCATGAAAAAAAAAAACATCAATTTGTTCACCTCTTTGATTACTATAATTACTTCATGATTTCTTTTCAGTTGCCATTGTTGCCAGCATAATCATCATGTCTAATCAAATGAGGGATCCTCTAATAATTATATCCTGCCAATGATTGACTTTCATAACTAACCCTTAATTACTGATACATGATACCATAGATCACCCAACAATCATCTCAGTCATTCCAATCAATGGAGTGCTGTAATCATGTAAGGGTTATTTTTTAAGAGAAGGGGAGAGGGTATGTGATCGAGAGGAAGAAAGGAACTGAGAAAGAGAGCTTGCATGAGGACCTTATATAAGAGAATGGAGGAGGGGAAAATGTAGTGTGTTGCATTTTTAATCATTTTTAATTTTTGAGCGTGTACTTAGATGGCTCTTGCTTTGTCGTTTAAAAACATTCATTGTGAAATCAATATGCTTGCAAACATTACAGTAATTGATCGCAAATTGCCGTCAAATCTGTTACTTATAATCCCATCATTGCAATGTCTCCGATACCAATGTACATTACTTGAGCAGGAGCAGCATGCACATGTATTTTATAATCAGATTGTGCATGTGCCCGAACGCCCCTCCCCCCCCCCCTCCCCCCACCACCAAGCTGTCGTCATGGTCTGTGAATGTTTGACATGATTTAGGATAAAATTAGTCTTGTACAGGCTAGAAATCCAATGTAATAATCGGTGACAAATTGGTAGGGCCTATGACTTAAAAGAGCATTGGTACGTAGTACTCTGTACAGTTCACAGTTTTTGAGTAATGTGAGGTTGCGTCTGGATTCAAGACTAGGAAAAGAGATGCTTGCACACGATCGCATCACGATAGACTACGCCCAGTTTTTATAGGATTTTTCCCCAAGCACCTCGAGGTGCAAAGTGTGATTGCCTTGAAATCATCATTAATCCATTTCAACATCTCTATTCTACACCCTCATAGCGGGGACAGAATACAAAAATGCATAACAAAAATTTCATTACTTTCTTTCGGTATATTTTTGTAATGGAAAAGTTGTTTTAAAAGTCCCAGTCACTAAGGTCTGTCTGGGATCGCAAATTGTCTTTTGATATAACAACACTCATTTTGAGCCAATTATATTGGAGTACTCAGCCGGTAAATGGTTTGAAACAGTTAGGGGGCCACCCCCAGCTATGATACACATGCATGGATTTGGCTCCGCGCCCACCTCCCCAGAGCTTTAAATTGCCTTATCTTATTACATGCATTGTTTACCTTGAAGACATGCTTAAATGGGAGTTCTAGAACTGAAAACATCGCTAAGCAACCATTTCGACATGATACAGAGGTAGGACACTATATTCTCTGTACTCATTTATGTAAAGAGATACATCATAGGTTGAGCTCTTCTCCATTGCATGTTACAGAAAAGTCAAAAAACGTTAATTTTAAGAATTTTCGTTTGACGATGAATTCGATGAGTGCACAAAAACCTACAGATTAGCTAGCCTGTGTACAAAAAATGCTGCCAGCCCCGACGGAGCTGTTGGTACCTCTAATATGAGTACGACACATTGATAGAGAGCATGTATCTTATAATGTTGCTGTAGTGCAGCAGTTAGTGTCTCGGAGCTTTAATAAGTCAGTCCAAAAGAGTTTACCCTTGGTACTCGACGTATGATTTAAACATTTTAAACAGTCATGTGTTTAAACTATAGGTTATCTTGAATATGGATACTTGAATGACACCCTTGGTGGACCTTTACCCGAATGACTGTCATATCACACAAGGGCCATCATGAATTAAATATAGAAAAAATGAAAATCCTTTAATTGCTAGTTAAAGTAGTATAGTCTATACCATGTCATCATCAGATTTCAATTCTTTTCAAATCAAATTTGGAGCACAAATGCAAGGTAAAAATAAATTCTGTCAAGTAGGCCTCTGGCAAAATGAAATAAACAAATCACACCCAAACTACATGACTGACACTAGCTAATTTTGATTAAATGACTGCAACATTTGACACGGACTTGCAAGTACATTAAAACCAGCTTTCAACACCTAAATATGGTTTTCAGCAAATTAAGCCATTCACAAAAGTAAATGTATTGGGTAAAAATATTGGGTGCGATATTTACCCAAATATATATATATATATATATATATATATTTGCATTTGTCATTTCTCTTGTTACATGTTGAGCTGGTTTAGACTGCCTGAAAAGCTTCATCACCAACAGTGTAACTGGCAGGCAACCTACTCCTACAACGGCTGCAAGAATCCCTTAAGAACAAGCAGCTGAGGGAACAGACTGGAGTATGTTGACATACACGTGGAACTCTGTCGCATTCCTTTCGTTTACCTAGATGAGTACCATGATACAACCTAAAGAAAAAAAGAGGACAAAAACTAACATCAGTTTAATTGATAAACCTGGGTACTTTTAGGGTGGATAGGCAAATTAAAAAAAAAAAAAAAATGAACAAGTTATCATAAGCTAGAAAGCAAACCAATAAACAGAACTCCAAAACATGAAAAATCTCATATTGTCTCTTAAGCCTGGCTCATATCTTTGCGTTTCGAGCTTGCGTTCAGCTGTGTATTGCCCAAACGCAGTCTAATGCAGCCTAAATAACACAGCACTACGCAATGAAATGAGCTAATACGAGGTCAATATACAGACTGATGCAGAGGCTTTGCATTCTAGCTCGCTAGTTTGACAATTTTTCAAACATCCGCAACTGAACGCAAGATCAAAATCCATACAAGCCAAGACGAGTGGCAACCATCTAATGCAAGTAAGGACGAGTAACAATGAGCTACTTAACGCAAGCCAACGCAGCTTTACTTTGAACTGCATTTCTCTGTGTATGGTTTCGATACCTGTTCGCTTCACCTCGACTTACCTCACTTTAGTTTGCATCACCTCGCTTTAGCTTGCATTACCACACTCTTCCTAGTACTCTGCTCGCATTAGTAAGGACTGTGTGTTCCCTTGTTCTTCCTCGCCTTACTTCGTTCCTGTGCATTCGATGCTGCTCGCTTTAGCTTGCTATGACTGTTATATGTATGTGTGAAAATAAAATCTAGTTAGATTTAATTAAAATTCACTTAGTTGACATAAGAAAAACAGCATGCCAAAGGTTAGGGTTACAGGTAAAAAAGTCACAGCACATAGATCCCTCTCACCCACTCCTGCCCCAGAGTCACCTGGAATGCCAACAGCAGAAGACATGGGAGAAGAAGTTGAACAGGGAGTAAAAAAGAAATCGAGAAAAGGTGCCATTAACTTCATCGATGAGCAAAAAAGAGAACTTGGGGAAGCTTTTGTAAAGAATACAAAGACACAAGTAAAAAACAAGCTACCATCCGTGACAAGTGCCAAGAGACGAGCATCAACCCAGATGACTATAAAACCTGGTACTATTCAATAAGAAGTGCCTATAGAAAACTAACAAGGAAGCAATCCGGGTCAGGAGCAAAAGAGTTTAAGACTCATGAGAAGTGGATAATGAGCACGTTCTCATTCTTTAAGGCCCACATTGTGCGGCACGAGTCCCTCCAACGTGGAGGAAGTTAACTCTCCTGCTTATATCAAAGGAGTCACATAGTCTGTGGCTGGTATCATTTAGGAGCCGAGTTTTGTCCTGAAGAAAAATATTGGTTAGTGCAAACAAAGTTTGATACCCAGAGTTAATTTTCTCCTTCGAAGATATAAAATACATCTCAATTGTGTTTGAATTTCAACAAGTGCACAATCTCAATTGTATCAATATCTAAATCTAAAAACTGAGAGCTGTAAAGCTGGTAGCCCGCATTTCCAAAAATGCTTCAGACTTTGCAAAGGGTAATTAAAATTTCAAAACTATCCTGTTATAATTTCAATGTAGGGCAAATATGTTTTAAGAAAATAATGATTTCTTCAGAATGATGCTTTAAAGAAGAGAAAAAAAGTCTTAAATTTTTTCTCTTTATTCTAAATTAGAAATGCAATAGGATCTGAAATAGAGGTCTGTTGCAAAGCCATGGTTCACCAATTCAATGCTTGCTTACTAGATTTACCAATAGTATGACTGAAAATGTCAAAAACTTATATACCAGTGCAACTCTCTACGAGCTTGTACACAGCAGGGCAAACTGATGTGTAGCGGAACAAGCAAGAACAAGCAGCAGTCTAGTTGAAGCGAGTGGATAACAGTGAAACGAAAAATGAGTTAATGCAAACAATTAGCAAGCAACAAACAAGTGGCGAACGAGGTACACACGCAACGGGGCGAGCAATCTTCATATTGTATCGTACTGTTACCAGCAATAGCAAGCTGGAGCAAGGTGAAAAGCAACCCAAGGCAACTGTAGGCAATCATTTTGTAAAAAAATATTCGAGCTACAACGTAACAATGTCACTGCTATGGAATATTTTGCTGCAGAGTGCTGCACTAGGCTGCTCTAAGGTTTAAGTGCTGCGTTCGGCTAATGCAGCTATACGCAGCTAAAACCGCCAAGGTATGAGCGGGGCTTTAGATGTAGAGTTTGAATTACTGCATTCCTAACCCATTGAGGATGAATCCAAAGTATACTTCAGGCAGGTGCCTATGGGAAATGCGTGTTGTGGCAAAATCAGTCCGTCCTCAATGGGTAAAAGACCTGGCAGCATGGGGATACTATAGATTCAAAAGGCTGAACTAGTTTTGATTATACTTAAGAATCCAGTGATGATCTGTGTACTATGCAGCTTTATCACTAATCTCTGTGAACGTATGCACACTGCAGAATTAAGAATCTTGACTGGAATCAACATTTACTTACGAGCATAGACTTTAATGCACATATTTTCTGGACAGTGCCATTCATTTTTTTTTTTCTTTTTTAAATGTATCCTGGCGGACAGCAAGTGAATCGAGCCACCCATGTACGAGGTCTTCAACATGAACCCAATGAGTATCATTACCAAGTACCTGGTCTCGTTTCCTTAATTCCGACAGGCTTTATCCAGCAAATTACATCTTGCTGAGAGGAAGGCAATGCGGGCTAAGTGCACAGCAAATCTCGTCAGGCGAATCGCAAGTCCCTCTCTTCCACAGGTGGCCGCCATCCAAGAGAAGACTACACTGGCCAAGCACAGAGTGAGGCAAGAGGAGGAAAGGGCATGACAGGTAGGAGACCATGCTTGTCATGCTGAGGAATGGGAGAAGATTGCTGAAAAGTGGTCGACAGCTGTTGAGAAGAAAATGATAGTAACCAGGAACATGGTGTGGTAGCTACATGCTCCATACATTCAAACCAATATGTTCTAATCAACATCGCCAAGCTCCATCCGGCGGGGAAATTTACAAACTTTTTAAATGGTGATACTAATACAGTTATAATAGTGGGAAATTGAGCAAAGAAAATGGGATTCCATTGGGATTTGAACCCGAGGCCTCCGGATGCTAGCCAGGTGCTCTACCGGCTGAGCTATAAAAAGCCCTATTTCAGTGTTTGTCCAAGAAACCCTAAATTCTCAATACTTGAATGGTCATAAGCTATAGCAGTGTGTTTGTGTGTGACACAAACGTACACACTTGAACCTGGCATAAACCCGAAGGAAAATTCAACTACAGGGATAAATGCAAGGGATCACCGAAGTGATGCAGCTTTTTGAGTTTGTAACAAACGCAGTTGTGCGAGACCACACTCATGTAATTATCGGAACAATTGATTCTCAAAGCACAGCTTTGAATCACACCTACTGTATTCACCAAATATTTTTCAAGGTTTTTATTTTCGCAAATTTTACGAGTCAGGTGGTATTTGCGAAATTAAAGACACACGAAAAAAATTACTCTGATATGATATAAATATGACGTAATGGTATGCACATTTCTCCGTTCAGTTAAGTAGATACCTACTCCACGATCACGATTTTAACCACTCGCAAAATCATTGGGAAGTCCCAATTTGCGAAAATTTAGACTCACTAAATATATGGCGTATAGAGTTCAGTAGTTAGAACGATAGATGTTCTCTTTGGTAGTCTTACCATGACTCTACATCCGGTGGGTTTGACTAGTGGAACTGCCGCCCAAAGCAGCACTGCGGTGACAGCCCCAAGCCCCCGTGGTGCTGCTGCATCTTCGTCATCCTGTACCAGCTCTTACATGTGGACCATCTCGGACCTGCAGGCCTTTGACCCCTCTAGAAGATCCATCGTCCTGGGTAAGGGGTCATACGGCACGGTGTATCTCTGCCGTCATCGCATCACCAATCAACCCATCACCCTAACGACATTTACACTGCCCTTGTGGCATCACAGAACCAATGCTGCATCTTCATCCTTCACCATCTCAGACCTGAAGGCATTTCACCCCTCCAGAGGTTCCATCGTTCTGGGTAAGGGGTCATACGGCACGGTGTATCTCTGCCATCATCGTATCACCAATCAACCCATCACCCTGAAGACATTTACACTGCCCTTGAGGCATCACAGAACCAATAATGCAACTCTTCTTGTACTTCTTAATCAGTTTTAACACTACAGAAATTACATGATATTTAGATGACTCAGTTTTATTACTTTATATTTCATTTGCCTGATTACACCACAGCAATCCAAGGTAAAGTATCTACTTGCATCATAATTTAGAACATCATTATCTGACCCACTAGTAACTGAACCACCTGAAATCATGGGGTACAAACAAGATAAAGAGGATTTTCAAAAGCAGATATAGGCTGAAAAAAAATTGAAATGCTGGGATGTGAAATCAGATAATTGTGGACTCCTCCCTTTTGAAGAGTGCACATTACAGTTACTTTTAATCTTTCTTTCAATTTTGTGTCCCATCTCAGTAGCAGTGCCTTATTTCTTCCGATCTTTTTATCTATACATTTAATCCATCCTTCCGCCCATCACTATGTCTGCCTTCTTTCCCCTAATTCTCCACATCTTTCCTTCATTCGCTGCTCTGATGTACGGTCAATTCTGAAGCTCAGTTAGATAGAAAAAGGGAGAAATGCAGAATTAAGTATCATGTTGTGTCCATCATGAAGGATCTAATTTGTCACAGATGTGGGAATGCTAATTCATGCCTGATGATTACTGGACTTGTCCTCATTCACGTTTAACAATGTTCTGGCTATTATTTTTCATTGGTATCTCAAACATACAAATTCTTAATCCTTTAAAAAAAAATAATACATTCTTTCAGGAATTAGCCGCGCATAAGGTAAAATATAGGAATATTAATATAGGAATATTTTGAGACTTTAGAAAACTGATGTGTTTTGCCATTTGATACAATGAAGGTGTTGGATCAAGTCTGTTATTATGAAATATGTAGCTTTTCAGAATCGGCTCCTTCACAAATGCCCCCCACACATACACACATTTCTTTAAACACTAACATCCGAACATGACTTCCCAACTCATCACTTCTCCACTTGTGGTGGCTTTCAATTTCTCCCCTACTAGAATTGGAGGAACATAATTTCTATAAACTTAAGGAAACTATCAGGACTACTGGTATATTGAGGAAAAGGGAAAATCCAGATATAAGAACATACAACTAAAAAACAGTGACAATGAATAACAAATTCCGAACTGTTTTAGAACTTGTAATGTCAGTATTCTACATAAATAAGTACGAGCATAACTGTGAATATGAAATACACATACTTCTAAATATCATTTTCTTTTTCCTGAACCTCAAATTTTAGGTATGAAAAATTTGGGCTTCTTTGTTTCTTACATACTACACTACCTTGAACTGTATCTCCCCTCCAGTCATATTCTTTGAACAAAAGAACTGATCCCCGGCTGAGAGTAATTGTTCCTTAACGATAACTTAGTTTGTATTGTTTCACTGCCCAGACATTGAGTTTGCAAGCACCTCTAACACCTCTCCAACAAGGTTACAAAATATTTCAGGGAAAAAACAAACATTAACTATGTCTTGGTCATTGTGGTTCACACGAGATCAGAACCAGTGGTGATATGGCAGCATTAACAACAACATATGAACAAAAATCACCTGGGAGCCACCATGGAATTTCAGAGTATGAAGAGATTTTGGCATTTCATCAAACACAACAAGACTGATAACACTATGAATAACAAACGGAGAACTGATGGTACATGAACCCACCAACTCTATACTGCCACACTTGGCACATACTGATAAATCATTCTATGTCATGGGTTATCTGAGGTCAAAATATCGTGATGAAAGTGTATCTTAAAAGTGAGATATACACATTTAAATCCCTATTTCAAGCAATTGCAGTTCCAAAGTTTACGAAATGTGCTTTATCATAACTCAGGTGCTGTGATGCATTACAATGAGAACTTCAGAAAGTACAAACAAATCAAGGATAATACTAAAAACTTTCATCGGCTGGGGATGACAATAAATTCAAATGTTTAAGCTTCTACCTACCTTTAATTGTAGTGGGCAAGCTTTCATCCTACTCCTGAGGACCTTCTCAAGCCTTGCTGCTGTTGCCTGTCTTTGTTGATCACTGGACCATAGATGGGTGAGAGGGTGTAGCCAGAGTCTCTATTGAGAGCTGGATTAATCCTTCTGATCCAAAGTGATTCCTTTACTTTTCTTTTTAACCAGTTGCTTTCAAAGTCAATGATAAAGACAGGCAACGGCAGCAAGACAACACTTCACTGCATAAGGCTTGAGAAAGTCCTCAGGAGTAGGACGAAAGCTTGCCCACTACAATTAAAGGTTGGTAGAAGCTTAAACATTTGAATTTAAAATCAAGGATAGCAGTCAGTAGCAGTAACTTGGCCCGAGGAGCTGATGGTGACTATATACAGACTGAAACACAAGCTGGTTCTAGCTGTTTGTGTTATAAGTATTTGTGAATACAAAGTAAATCAATGGTATCAATTGCATAGTGTTAGATTTAACAATTTCAGTTTTACTTGTACTCTCCAGACTTTCACTTGAAAAATCAATGGAAAAAAATACATTAGTGCAATGACAGTATCATGACACTAATGTTAAATCATATTCAAGTCAAATCAAGACAAATCATTGTGACAATGAACCATGTCTGCTGAATGTAACTAGCCCACAGCAGCCCACAAGAAGGAAATGGAATGCACACAGGCAGACCAGAGGCACTGAAATGCCAGAAGACAAGAGACAGTCAAATAAGATCTGTATACTCTACTTAATTTAAGTAAATGCACATGGTTGCAACAGGACTGGCCTTTAAACTACATCAAGATTTCATTGATCTAATGCTGATGTGAACTCACTGTAGTTTTTGGTAGTGCAACTTGGTGACAACATTTTTTATTTTTTAAGATTCCACAAAAGAAAGTGGAACTTGTTATGCTCTTGCATTCAAAGATGCAAGTATGTAAATTAAAATATTGATTTTATCTTATCATCTCTCTGTATAAAATGATCGTTTTGACAGCACATTCCAAGAATCACACACCTGGCCCAGGAACAGACTAAAGAAAGTACAGTGCACTCCCGTTATAACGAATTGCTCGGGACCGGCAGTTTTCTTTCGTTATAACGAAATTTCGTTATAACCGAACAGATACATGCAACGAAAACAAGGAAGCCAAGCATATATTTTGTTTGTTGAATACACGTCATACACTGGAAAGCTATGTGAACAATAAAACAAATAGTTATTCAATTTATGATTATTGTATTAAATTTGTAATAATGCAAGTTCCCCTCGTAAACTGTGCGTGACACACCAAGCAAACACACAGTGATGTGACGCGTTGGCCATGCAGAGACACTATAAATGCTTGTTCCGCTACGTATTTTTGAAAGCTATCCTCCGAAAGCTATCCTCAGTTCGTTATAACGGAGCACATTTCTTTTGTTTTTCTTTGTCAGTAACGCTCGGAAAAGACTTCGTTATAACGAAAATTTCGCTTTACCCGTGTTAGTATAAGCGAATTTTGTACCATAGATTTTAATGGCGATAATTTTGGGACCAGAAGTTTTACTTCATTATAACGAAATTTCGTTATTACCGTGTTCGTTGTAACGGGAGTGCACTGTATTACTGGATGTTTACGCAATGGGTGAAATCCTGTTGAGGTCAACGGTCACTGAAGTGAAACAAGTTTTCCACCACCACCATCATCACAGACAAAGCATTCATATGATGCCTATTATACTTAAAGACTATCTAGAGCTATATTTAACTTTTGCTCACTTTGCCTCTGACAAAGATTTTGCTAATATCACAAACCAGGGCCCTTCTGACTCACAAACTTGTGTAATCACAATTCATGGCTGCACTTGCACTTATAGACGACATTGCCGTGTGCCCAAAGAGCAGCCCCCCCCCCCCTTTCACTTGAAATATTAATAGCAAAAAAAAATAACATTAGTGCAATACCAGTATAATGACACAACACTAGCATTAAATCATATTCAAGTCAAATTACGTCAAATCATTGTGACAATGAACCATGTCTGCTGAATGCAACTAGCCCACAGCAGCCCACAAGAAGGAAATGGAATGCACACAGGCAGACCAGAGGCACTGAAATGCCAGAAGACAAGAGACAGTCAAATAAGATCTGTATATGCTACTTGATTTAAGTAAATGCACATAGTTGCAACAGCCTGGCCTTTAAACGACATCAAGGTTTCATTGATCTAATGCTGATGTGAACTTACTGTGGTATTTTGGCAATGCAACTTGGTGACACACACCCATCTTTTTTACTTTTTTTTTGTAAGATTCCACAAAAGAAAGTGGAACTTGTTATGCTCTTGCATTGAAAAATGCAAGTATGTAAGTGAAGATCTCCGATCATCTGTCCGTATACAGTGATCATATTGACGGCACATTGCAAGAATCACACACCTGGCCCAGGAACAGAATAAAGAAGGCATTACTTCATGTTTACTTAATGAGTGAAATCCTGTTGAGGTCAAGGGTCAGTGAAGTTAAACGAGTTTTCCACCACCACAATCACCAACAAACCATTTATATAATGCATATTATACTTGTAGACTATCTAGAGCTATATTTAACTTCTGTTCACTTTGCCTCTGACAAAGATTTTGCTAGTATCACAGACCAGGGCCCTTCTGACTCACAGACTTGTGTAATCACAAGTCATGGCTGCACTTGCACTTCTAGACGACATTGCCGGGTGCCCAAAGAGCACCCCCCCCCCCCCTCTTTCACTTGAAATATCAAAGGCAAAAAAAAAAAAAAAAAAAAAAACATACATTAGTGCAATACCAGTATTATGACACTACACTAGCATTAAATCATATTCAAGTCAAATTAAGTCAAATCACTGTGACAATGAACCATGTCTGATGAATGTAACTAGCCCACAGCAGCCCACAAGAAGGAAATGGAATGCACACAGGCAGACCAGAGGCACTGAAATGCCAGAAGACAAGAGACAGTCAAATAAGATCTGTATGCTCTACTTAATTTAAGTACATGCACATGGTTGCAACAGGACTGGCCTTTAAACTACATCAAGGTTTCATTGATCTAATGCTGATGTGAACTTACTGTAGTATTTTGGCAATGCAACTTGGTGACACCCATCTTTTTTTTTTTCTTTTTTTTTAAGATTCCACAAAAGAAAGTGGTACTTGTTATGCTCTTGCATTGAAAAATGCAAGTATGTAAGTGAAGATATTTATTCTATCCGATCATCTGTCCATATACAGTGATCATATTGACGGCACATTGCAAGAATCACACACCTGGCCCAGGAACAGAATAAAGAAAGCATTACTGCATGTTTACTTAATGGGTGAAATCCTGTTGAGGTCAAGGGTCAGTGAAGTTAAACAAGTTTTCCACCACCACAATCACCAACAAAGCATTTATATAATGCATATTATACTTATAGACTATCTAGAGCTATATTTAACTTCTGTTCACTTTGCCTCTGACAAAGATTTTGCTAGTATCACAAACCAGGGCCCTTCTGACTCACAGACTTGTGTAATCACAAGTCATGGCTGCACTTGCACTTATAGACGACATTGCCGGGTGCCCAAAGAGCAGCCCCCCCCCCCCCTCTTTCATTTGAAATATTAATGGCAAAAAAAAAAACCAGACATTAGTGCAATACCAGTATTATGACACTACACTAGCATTAAATCATATTCAAGTCAAATTAAGTCAAATAACTGTGACAATGAACCATGTCTGATTCAGATTCAGATTCAGATTCAGATCGTTTATTGTCATGCACTATGGCATAAAAATCTTTGCAACAGTCTCCATTAAAAATTTCACATGTAAAGGAAAATAAATATGTATACATAACTGAAGGACAAGTAACATAACACTAAACAAAGTACAGCAAGTACACGTATTGTAATAATCAAAATATTGCACTTGGTCCCTGCACATGTACATGACTTATCATATTACACGCAAAAAGCATGCATGGCTCGTGACCCTACCCATCCCACACTCAAAAACAATACACGCAAACCCACACCCACCCACCCCCCCACACACACGCACAAGCACCCACAAGTGCACACACACACACAGACACACCCGCACCTACGCACGCCTCATACACGCCCACATCACAAATGTACAGCTGAACCAAAGGGCTACTGTAGTGGCTCCGCGGCTCTACATACCCCTACACAATATAATCCACACCCACAGCGTCAGTGTGCGGCTGCGCACCCAAAACACTGATGACAGATATCCACCCACTGCAGAAACATACCACATACACATACCCAAACAGACGACATAGACACACACTTACACACCCTATCAAATTCCTGTTTCCATGTACCAAAACATGTGCGCACATGTCTGCATCAATTGGAAGAAAATGCACAGTACACGTGCATGTGCAGGGATGTTATTCAAACAATGTGTACATGTCCATACATTGATAAATGAAATAAAGAAAAGACACGTACAGTTTACACAAACATGTACAGTATGTTAAAATCCATAACTATTGCCAGAATTGGAATATAAAGTACATTATAAACATACAAATCAGTACTTTTACATAAAACAAAAAAAAAATAAAAAAAAAATTCATGATTTTGATGAATGTAACTAGCCCACAGCAGCCCACAAGAAGGAAATGGAATGCACACGGGCAGACCAGAGGCACTGAAATGCCAGAAGACAAGAGACAGTCAAATAAGTTCTGTATGCTCTACTTAATTTAAGTACATGCACATGGTTGCAACAGGACTGGCCTTTAAACTACCTCAAGGTTTCATTAATCTAATGCTGATGTGAACTTACTGTAGTTTTTGGTAGTGTCAATCGGTGATGCCAATTCTTTTATGTTTTTTTTTTTTTTAAGTTTCCACAAAAGAAAGTGGAACTTGTTATGCTCTTCCATTGAAAAATGCAAGTATGTATGTGAAGATATATTCTATCCGATCATCTGTCCGTATACAATGATCATATTGACGGCACATTGCAAGAATCACACACCTGGCCCAGGAACAGAATAAAGAAAGCATTACTGCATGTTTACTTAATGGGTGAAATCCTGTTGAGGTCAAGGGTCAGTGAAGTTAAACAAGGTTTCCCCCACCACAATCACCAACAAAGCATTTATATAATGCATATTATACTTGTAGACTATCTAGAGCTATATTTAACTTCTGTTCACTTTGCCTCTGACAAAGATTTTGCTAGTATCACAGACCAGGGCCCTTCTGACTCACAGACTTGTGTAATCACAAGTCATGGCTGCACTTGCACTTCTAGACAACATTGCCGGGTGCCCAAAGAGCACCCCCCCCCCCTCTTTCACTTGAAATATCAATGGCAAAAAAAAAAAAAAACATACATTAGTGCAATACCAGTATTATGACACTACACTAGCATTAAATCATATTCAAGTCAAATTAAGTCAAATCACTGTGACAATGAACCATGTCTGATGAATGTAACTAGCCCACAGCAGCCCACAAGAAGGAAATGGAATGCACACAGGCAGACCAGAGGCACTGAAATGCCAGAAGACAAGAGACAGTCAAATAAGATCTGTATGCTCTACTTAATTTAAGTAAATGCACATGGTTGCAACAGGACTGGCCTTTAAACTACATCAAGGTTTCATTGATCTAATCCTGATGTGAACTTACTGTAGTTTTTGGTAGTGTCATTACTCATGAGGAATGGGAAGAACACGAAAGACTTCAAATGAAATACAATGAGCACCTTGAAATAGCACTAGAGAAAACACAATATGTCAGTTCTTGCTAAAGAGATGGAGAAGAGAAGAGAATTAAAAACAGAGAATGTCATAATGTTGTACTGAAGGAGGAAATACATATATGTGCATTGAAAGAGAAGGTTATGAGTATGACCAAATGTAATGACGACTTACTGAGACAAAAGCATAGACTCTAAGATAAGTTGCGCCGACTGAACAAAAAACTAAGTGACTGCCAGGAAGGGTCTCAGAAGATCAAAGACCTACAAAAACACACACACAAAAAAAAATCGGACAAAAGAATAAGACATTGTCAGAAATGGAACAAATAGTTGATGAAGTTATGGAAAAGGAAGAGCAGATTATATCGACGTTTGAAAATGGGCGCTACAATGAAGACATTCAGCTGACTGTGTATGAATTGTTATCCATGAGAGTGGGTTCCAAGAAGGTAGCTGGCATAATACCAACAGTCCTCAAAAGATTTGGTAAGCTGAAAGTAGGCAGACTTCCAAAGTCCCCGACTGTGAAGTACCGGGTACCAATATCAGTGGAGAGAGAAACTTTGCTCACCTGGATTCCAGATTACAGAGAGCTCCAAATACATCAATGTCGAAGCTTGAGGCTGAAGTTATGTTCCACACCAACAAGACCAGGACATGGCTGGAAACAATGCCACAGGAATCCAGGACAACCATCATTCAAAATGCAGTGCGAACAGCTCGAGGAGTTCAACAGGAAGACCAAGCAGATAAGGTTGAATACCTAAATGAAGTACGAAATTGAATTAGAGACAAACAAACTAAAAGTGAGAAAGATGCCAAAGAAAGAGACAGGACTGAAGATATTGTGGATAATGTCATTCAGACTGGAATCCTCACAGCGAACACACTCCATCAAATTAGCAAACTTCCCAAGACCAGGGCATGCAGTATACTTAGAAAGCAAATCTCCTTCCGCATCAAAATTCTGGGCCAGAAGACGGAAAAGGTTGCTGTGTCAAAGTGTACCACAGAAGAACTTCAAGATGTGCTTTTGAAATTTCCTGCAAACTTGGAAGATAGTGGACACTTTGTACCAATCATCACCAATCCGCACAGCATACTCGGCAAACAGGTCAAGCATCGTTGGGAAGAAGGAGGGGTGGGCAGGTGGTTCACTGGGGTAGTTGTGGCCATTGAGGATAAAGAACTAAAACTTATGTATGGTATGACAACCACAAGGAGCCCTTTTACATGACACTTTCGGAACTCCTAACCAACCTGTATGTTGAAGATCTGGTAAATAACCTAGGCCTCTGATTATGTGACAGCCATCACAATGCTAACCAGGCTCGGATGTTATGGGATATCGCTGTATTTTCTCTGTACCACAAACAGCGTTGAGTGAACCATTTACTTCTCCGAAAACTTGATGGAAAGAATACACCCGTAAAGAATGTGAACTTCTGATCCAATATAATACAATGTGTGCATGTATAGTTTGAGACGGACAAAGCAAATGAAGGAAAAACAGTCTTGGTAGTTGTGAGATCTTGGATGTGCAACTCTCTGTGTCGGACCACTTATCTGCATTGATAGAGAGGTGAGAGAAGAAAATATTGCATTGAACAGGTAGCATTTCTGTTTTAGTTGATATATACTGAATCCTAGAAAATCTTGTTATCTCAGGGTTAAAAAGATGAGTTAAAAACAGCATAACCTGGTTATAGAAGGGCTTGTTGTATAAGAACTCTATATAACATGGTCCCACTGTACTTCTACCACTGATTTCTAATATGTTACGTATTTAAAGTCATAGATAGAATCCAGCTTCAGTAAGCAGCGGGGGGAAAAAAAAAAAAAAAACATTCCCCACTTCCAAACCCAACAGCCACTCCTGCCACACTAAGTCTAGCTTGCAAAGAGAATTACGTAGGGACATACAAATAGCAATTAAGCTGGGCAAATTACTATTATTGTAACAAATTACATTGACCAAGTTGATGAGGGAGACTTGATTTTAAAATGTGATTCTTTCAGCCATCATGATTTGGAAATAAGGGAAATGGGAATCCCCCCCCACCAAAAAAAAAAAAAATAATAATAATAATACAGGAAAAAAACAAACAAACACCCAAATGGGTTTGTGTGTGTGTGATTTGGAAAGGGGGTGGGGCTGCATGAGCATTGACAGATGTCCTTTATTTAGGGGTAGTATTTATAACCATCTTTCTTCAAATTATTCTTGGATCAGCTCCTCCTCTCCGGCTGCTAAGCACTAACCCCATCTCATGACCTGGTGAGTGCTTCTTCGTAACGAAAACAGATGATCAGGGTACCGTTTCATGAAAGTTGTCAGCACTGACAAGTTGTCAGTCTCTGGCATTAACAATGGTAACAGTCAGTGACCAGAGCATCTCAGCCAATCAAAACCAAGGATTTTGCTGAAATTGTCTGAGACTGACAACTTGTCATAGCGCTGACTAAATTGATCAAACACCCACCTGCAATGAGGTAAGTGATTTAATGAATTTAAGTGTTTTAAAGTGCAATGCATAAAAATATAATGGATTGGTCCTACCCATAACCCACCTTTTTCATTCCCCACCACTCCTTCATTAGTGCTGAAAAAAAAGTTGCTCCCAGCCCGGGGGAGGGGGGCTGTTGTCATATTTTGGATGTTCAATGTAGTTAAAAGGTTATTTCAAAATTGGGTAAAAGCATTATGATGAACTAAAAAAAAAAAAAAAAAAAACTAGAAATGTCGCTATGGCGACTGATGCCTCCGCCATAATGCATGATTCTCCAAATAGGTGTATAGTACAATGTCTTCACAATGTGTGATGACAGTTTCACATAACTGGCAAAATATTGAAATGACAGGTTTGTCAGAAATATCTTGAATGTTCACTTTCCTTGAACTGGGTTTGTTATGATTGTCTATGAGTGCAGGTACACATATTTAGGGAATTGAGAATTTTTACTTGACTTCTTACGGACCCTTTTATAAGTTTATGCATTGAGTAATTTCCAAGGTACGAAGAAAGAGTGTGACCTTCTGGCTGGAAATTTCCCGGAGAATCTCCATTAGTTAATGCATGTATATATTAAGTTTTTAATCTAATAATGCAAGCATTGCATATACTAGTATATGAGGGAAACAGTAAAATTTTGAGGAGTTGACCTTGACCTTTGACCCCCTGACTATTGACTCATGACCCCTAAATTCCCTAGATAATCCCTGCCAGTCAGTACATGCGTATGTACCAAGTTCCATGAAGATACATTGAACCATTTGCGAGAAAAGTGATATTGCAACATTTTCACATTGACCTTTTGACCTTTGACCTTATGACATGAAACTCTCTCTGGAGAATCTTTATGCAGTAGTACATGTCTACACTAAGTTTCACGAAAATAAACCTTTGGGCATTGCATAGATATGGGGGAAATAGCAACATTTTTAGCATTTGACCTTGACCTTTTGACCTTTGACCTCTTGCCAATGTCCCTAAAATCTACTCAACTAATTGTCCCATCATACATCATCCTTGGACCAAGTTTGGTGAAAGCTGCTTCATCCAGTTTTGAGTTATCACATAAAGAGAGAAATCTTAGGATTTGACCTTGATCTTTGACCTCTGTCTGATTTCACTAAAAAACTAATCAAGTAATTGCCCCATTATACATCATCCTCCGACAAAGTTTGGTAAAATTTGCTTGATCCAGTCTTGAGTTATCGCGTAAACGGATACAAATTCATTTGACCTTGACCTTTGACCTTTGGCCGAGTTCACCCAAAATCTAATCAAATAATTGCCCCATCATACTTTATACTTGGACCAAGTTTGGTAAAATTCCAGTCAATATTATTCAAGTTATCGCGTAAACGAAAGCGGACGGACGTACGTACGGACGGACAACCAGAAAACATAATGCCTCCGGCACATCGTGGCGGAGGCATAAAAAGGATCCCTGAATGTGGTATAAAGGGTCAAGCATCGATTTGGAATACCTCCGACTTTTAAGGTATGGATAAAATCTTATAGAAATGACTGTCCATTGAGGGGCCACCCCGCCCCTAAAAAAAAAAAAAAAAAAACAAGAGAGAAAGGAGAAATTTTGTGTACGACCAATGTCTCTGCCACTGTAATGAGATGCAAATTTACATAGGGCAATGCAGTGGAACAAATTTGAACTCACTTCTTGGCTTCCAACCAAACCTTTTGTTAGGGTGTCTAATCGTGCGCCAAGTTTTGTCACCCTAAATCTCTCCCCATAGGTTTTGCATGGTGCTGCTTGTATTATGAATGGAGAGCACGCGCATCAAAAAGTGGTCACGGTTTTCCGCTAAAAAATCACCTTTCCATCAATTTCTTAGGTTGATCCCAATTAACAATCTCAACAAGTTAGGTATCACCTAAAAGGGCAGAGTTTGCTATATAATACCTTCAGACAGCATTTCATAATTCGAAGAACTTCTTGGGAAAATTGGTGAAAGAAACCTAAACTTTGCTGTTATTCAAAGACGGCTTCGTTACTTTCAATGCTGTCTGAGTGTTAGGAGGTTTAGATTATGAGAAATCCAATGCCGAGCTTAGTTTTTCGCTAGCTCAATGGGATATTGTGAAAGTGCTCTGCAAATGACTAAACACTCTCTTCTTGGCTCAGCGAATTGAGGAGACGGAGCTTGCATATTCATAACTTCAGTGCGACAGCACGTATGAACTGGCTTATGCATATGTATTTTACGCTAACAAGACACACCTGACGCTCCCGCGAAATGCATAGCCGGCATGCAATGTACACACTTGGGCGCTGGGGCACGCACATCACAGCTCCACGTAATCTCAAGCATGCAAGGTCAAGACCAGGTAAGTCGCATGGTGGTACGTGTACAATGAAAGAGAGCATCAATAAATGTAAGACAATGCAGAGTAACACACATGTATTCGCATCATTCGCACATTCGTTCATCATTCATCAACTCGATTCATCACATTGATCACAACAGCAATTAACCTTTCTTCAAACATACTATTACTGATATATTTGGAATCGTTCGAGTTTTGATCTTCAGTTTTTCAGTATGGATACGGTGAGTCCTTTTTTTGGATTTTTGTTTCGGCACAAATACTCCTCAGGATACAATTTCGTTCAATGATCTGGAGCATTTTTTTTCACGATACAACAAGTGGCAAACTCGGGATCGTGAATACTCTCAATCTCAGGGAATGTTCTGTAACATACTGTCAAGCAATCTGTATCAGGGCAGTAGTTGATGATTTGCACACAAGCAATCTCAAAAGGAAAACAAGAAAGATGGTGAAACAAGGGAGGGGGGATGAGACAGTAAGGGAATTACATAAGATGGCGGAGGTGGGGCCAAATTGTACCAAAATTGGCATTGTTGAGGGGGATGTCCAAGCCGCGCTCTGTGGGGAGTATGGTTGTGAGAGAATGGCATGGGAGTGTTTGACGAACGGTGTTGTGTTGGAACTGTATGCGTGGGGGAGACAGAGAGGCGTGTCAACCGGACACTTCAAAGTTTTGTTGTCTTTTGTTTGACGTCAACTTCGTGGGCGTGAGTGACAAAAGAATATACAACAAAATACAACATGTACGAGGAGAGAAGAAACGGAGAGAAGAAATCAGGATCAAAGGATAATTCAAAAGAGCGTTTGTTAACCCATCCACGTCTCATCCCACAAAAAACGTGGGATGCATTATTTATGACCAAAAGAGGGCGTCCTAAGACCTCAGGCTTGGCCAGGAGCTGTAGAATAATTTTAGCCAATCACAGAGATCGTTACTGGGACTCAGAAAAATAATTTATGCAAAGAAACCTATTTTAGAATATCTCTTATTGGCCAAAACACCTGCCAGGGGTTCGAGCCTGCTGAGAAACTAATCAATATTCATGTTTACAGCGCGCCTGCATCTTTGTTGCTCCAGCAACGGCAGTGATTTCTTACGCGCGGTATCGTGTTATCGATTGCAGTTGAGACTTGTTGTCCGATACCTGTTTACTCACTGTGGTTACGAAGGCATTGCTGTGTCGCATTACGTTAGTGTGACATTAGTTCTGTAGGGTTTCGTCCATTTCTCTCATTTTTCTCTCTGTTGCTTTCATTTCACTCTATCCCTTTATTTTCAGAGTACAGCCGTACATCTGATCGTGTTGTGTTCCATTTTTTGTTGCGTGATTATTTCGTTTGCAGCAATTTGGAGGTGAGTTTTTGTTCGAGTGTCGGTTGATTGATTGAACGTCGTTGTGTGTATGTGACCATCGTACTTTTCATGTAGCCCACCTATTGTACCTACCGTAGGCGTAAGTGTCTCCGCAGCACCGTCCTTCGTCATCAAGCTTCGTGTTTTCATCGTAGTATTTCTCATTGTAGTTTTTCTTCTCCTTTTTAGATTTCGGTGCAAGATATTCTGTATTTTATTTTCTACGGTAATTTGCCTTCGTTGTCGATCGTATTCATGTTTTATTATTTTCCACCTCCATTTCATTTCTGTACTGCAATATGTCTGCCAGGTATGAATCGTATGCTGCTGTGTTTGGTTTGAGTGACGAAGATGACAGTGATTTTGACGGTTTTGCAGTGGATGAGATCGGTGGGAATGACTCTAGTGATGACAGTGATGTTGGTGAAAGTTCGAGTGATGATGGTGATGATGATGATGATGAGAGTGACACTGACACACAAGCTGACGCTCAGGAGTGGTCTAGAGACCTGCATTCTTTTTTGGCAAGGTCCTTTTCAGGACCTCCACCTGGACCGACAACAAAGCTGAATGAAACGTCTACAGTGCTGGATTTTTTCTTCTTGTTATTTCCTTTGACTTTGATCCAGCACTTGGTCCAGGAGACAAATCGGTATGCTGCACAAAAGCGGCAAGCCAACCCAAATCTCCCTAGGTGGCAGCCTGTGTCAGTGGAAGAAATGAAGTGTTACCTTGGTATTCGGCTGTACCTCAGCATAATGCCTCTCCCAGAAATGCGCTGGATGTGGAGCTCCGATGATGTTTTTGGCCATCTCCGTATTGCTGAGTTCATGTCTCGGAAACGTTTTGAAGGAATTAGCGTGAATTTTCATGCTAACGATCGAACTCAACACCTACCAAAAGAGCACCCAAATCACGACAAGCTGCACTTGATTAAACCGGTGTTGAATGAAGTTTTGGCAAACTGTATGCAGCAATACAATCCTCACCAAAATTGTTCAGTTGATGAGGCCATGATTGCTTTCCGTGGCCGTCTCGGATTCTGCCAGTACATTCCAAGCAAGCCGACGAAGTATGGGATAAAGGTGTGGATGAGAGCTGACCCTGTGAATGGATACTGTAATGAGTTTCAGGTTTATGTTGGGAAAGAGAAGAGAAGAGGGCGTGAGAGAGGGTTGGCAGCACGTGTAGTGACTGAGTTGACTGAACGGCTTCGGGGGAAGCATCATGTGGTCAACATGGACAACTTCTTCACCACTGTTGATCTGTTCGAGAGCCTCAAGCAGAAGGGCACCCTTGCTTGAGGGACGGTTCGTCGCAACCGTCGAGGTTTGCCACATGCTGAACTTGCCGAGCCTAGGCTGAAAGTACAGGGTGAGTTCAATGTGCTCCAGCGTGGCCAGCTTTCAGCCTATGCTTGGCAGGACAAGCATCTTGTGAACCTGCTCTCTTCAGCCGATGATCCTACAGCACAGACAACTGTCGATCGCAAGCAGCGAGATGGGACTAAGAGGGTGGTCCCATGCCCTGTCGCTCTCCGTGAGTACAACAAATTCATGAGAGGAGTCGACCGAGCTGACCAGCTGAGGACGGAGTATCCAACCTTTCGCGCGAGTCGGCGGTGGTGGGTGTATGTCTTCTGGTTTCTCTTTGATGTGGCCATAGCTAATGCATTCATTCTCATGAATGAATCTGAGGCCCATCAGAGGGAAACCAGAAGTGGACGCCC
The DNA here is from genome assembly GCF_964275005.1 of Diadema setosum. Classification (NCBI taxonomy): domain Eukaryota; kingdom Metazoa; phylum Echinodermata; class Echinoidea; order Diadematoida; family Diadematidae; genus Diadema; species Diadema setosum. The sequence continues at coordinate 28,508,538 of NC_092693.1, forward strand.
AAAACCGCTGACTCAGCTTGAGTTCCGGAAGCGTTTGGCCAAACTTCTCCTCAGTTCCCATGGTGATGGCGGTCGTGATGACCAGAATCATGGTGGTCATGCTCTTGGGAAGGGACCATCTCGGCGAGTGTGCCAGGCATGCAAGAGAGAGAGGTGGCGTTGTGAGACCCGAACGTTCTGTGTGAGGTGTGAAGTGGTGATGTGCAGCAAATCCTTTGCTGCATATCATGGATGGTAGTAAATTTGTAATTTGTTTGTAAATTTGTTATGGTAATTCATTGTAAAAGCAATGTAACATTTCAAACTGGACTTCCTTCAGGAAAAATTTATCAAACTGGTAACTTGAAAACAAAAACTTCACATTACTCTGTTTTGTAATGTCCTTTCTAATTCACATGAGCAATCACTGCAGGAATTTAACTTCCTATTTTCTTTTACCTTGTTCAGTTATTCAGGTTCACTTCAAAAATTAATTCAACTAAAAGCTAGACAATGAATTTGTTTTAGGTCCAGTTTGAAATGTTAACTTGTTTACTTGTTTATTGTATTCACAATTGTACATGTATAGTTATGTTGTATGGAATGCTACAATAAAGAGAGCCTGCAGAGCAGGTGTTTCCCATTCTGTCCCTTTCATTTCCTTCTCTCTTTTTTCTTTGCCCCTGGATGAAAAAAACAAAAAAAAATCCCATTTTGCCATGTAAAGACAGAACACATAGCAACATCAAATATCATGACATTTGTAAATATCAGAACCTAATAAGCAAATGATAATGATGATAATTATAATAATAGTAATAGTAATAATAATAATAATAATAATAATAATAATAATAGGTATGATGATAATAATAATATTAATAATTATGATAATTACAAAATCATTCTAATGATATTTGGAAATAAAAGAAAAAAATAAATCAACTATCGTAATTCATGTTTGGACTATAAATGATTTCTTATGACATAAGACATTTCTTGTATTATATGAAATTATTTATAGTGCAAACATGAACTCTAATAGTTGACTTATATTTGCCCATATTATTATTAGCTCATCCAAATGTACAAGTAGTACAACATAGTTTGATCATGGAGCTACCAAAAATTGGTAGCTCCATGGTTTGATAATGATCAAGAGAAACATGAAAACTATCGTGGCAAAAAGTGATACGACAGCTAGGTACTTCTGACAAAGACTGCTTCATCTGATGATGCCTGGATTTCTGTAAAAGAAAAACAGAGAAGGTAAGATTGTAAAATCAGTATAATGCCACCAATAAAATCACATTGGCATACATTTACATCTCACAGGAACTGCAGTAGTTGTACGACTACATAACAGCTGATTACTTATGCATCGTTGCCATGACGTAACTGCAAAAAGGAACGTTGAATTTAGACTCGAATCAAGAACTCTTCATATTATTATTATATTTGTTATTCAAAATGAGAGAAATTTTGGGAATGAAAACCCTCAAAAATATTTGCATTATGTTTCAAAATTGTACAATGAATATATAACGTATTCATATTTACGATTCTATAAAGAATTGGAATTACCATCCAAATATGAAATAAAGGGAGGGCTTCTATCAAGGCAAATTTCGCCCCAAGAATCTGTAGCACACCGTATCTGGTGCATTCCTTGCGTTCTTGCCACATGACAAAACGCACCTTCACTTCGTGCAGTACGTGTTCAACATACAGTACACACGCAGTTGTATTAGTAACTGTAGAAAGTTCACCGATCTCGTTCTTGATCTCGTCGTGCGAGGAAAACTCAGAAATACTATTCTCAAACTCAGCCAAACGTGAACTGGGAATCTACATTAGAGTTTCAAGACCGTTTGCCGATCGTTTTAGTGGATTTTGATTTCGCTATTCGTTTTAGCTTTCGAAAGTGTGGCTTTTTTTACATCGGATTCCTTTGTACCATGCCACGTTTTCGTTTTTTTCCGAAGCAGCATAATCCACGTGTTTACTACTGTACTGTGTCACACGTACGGTCTTTGTTTTCCCATGCTATCGCGATCGAAGATTGAGTGAGAGCGATAACTCGTGTGGTGGGAGACATGCGGATTTCTGCACAGGGTGAATGAATGATCAAACGTATCATGATTGTATTACAAATCTTTTTCTGTGTCTCTAAAAATTTGAAATATGTTAGCTAAGCATAAATATATAGTGATTCATTCATAGAATAGATTAGCGTTCGCAAAAAAAAATCTCTTTTATTAGAGTTACTTCATGATGTTGCAAAACAAAAACCCTTGACTGAATGGAATGTCCCACAGTTGTCTCCGAGGGAGTCGAGGACATTTTGCACACTTCGATTTGCGTGTGGGTAATGTGTGATAACAACGGGGTGGAAATGAAGAGGAAATACGAAAAAAATACACACACACGTAATATTTCTTTCAGAATTCATACATTTTATTATTTTCTTTCACATAACTCACACAAACTAGCGCTGTATTGAGTCAACTAAGTGCACATTCGCTCGAGTGTACACGCATCAACCCTCCTGCCTAGTGGGAACGACACAGGCATTTTTTCAATGACGCATGAATGCCCTTCGCGTGTAGATCACGCCGTAGGGAAGATTGCGCCCAAGTTCACTGCCAACTTACTAGGCAGACACAAAATTACAGATTACACAGAGGCCCGTACGTGGATGGGTTAAATGACATCTTTACAATTGTGCCTGTGCCTGTGGTTAGATCCAATAGAAAGCACAGTGTGAACAGCCGGAAACAGGGTCAAGGGTCAAGGCGGGATGTCAATATTCATGTGAGTGAGCGAGTAAGCAAGAGTACCAAAAAATCGAGATGCAAGTGTAGATTGCGAAAGGGTACACTCAACAGAAAAATTGGAGGAAAGCTCCACAAACAATTGCAAAGAATGAAATCACGTCTTCACAATGCTGAAAAGAAAATAGACGAATACAAATTGAAACTAGCGCAAGTAACAGTACAAATGAGGCACATGAACCGAAAAGACGAAAGGAAAATTAAATCCCTTGAAAAAAAAAAAGTCACTGAAAAACATGCACATAGAATTACTCGCTTGAAAAATGACGATATCGCGCAGCTCGAAGTTGAGGTCAAGCGTCTCAAAAAAGTAGAAAAATACAGCAAGACAGGAAAAAAATCCCACAAAAGACAATGGACAAAAAAATAGAAAAGAGTGAGCTACCTCAAGAAGCGGAACACAATTATTACTAGCATTCTACGGGAAAACAGATCACTGAAAAAGAAGTTTAAAAAAAGTTAACTAAAATGAAGGAAACGGAAACTGATAAGGCACAAAACATACAGGCCATATCTCAGGGTAGGTATAGTGACGAAGTTAGGATCGTGTACCAAGAATTAGTTTGCAAATATGGGGTGAGCATTAGACATTGTGAGGGTGTGTGTTGTCAGGGCTGTTATCAAGGGTTTGACTAAGTCGCAGGTGGAAAAACTCCCTAAAAAAGATTTTGCGGCGTACATGTATGAAGAAGGGAGGGTTTTGAGCCAAATACAGCTCCTTGATACGCTCCTGGATGACAACAAGAGCAACTTCACTTTTTGGGGGGGGGGGAGATGGTACAACAAAGGGAGGTCACCATTTCGGGGCTTTTCACATTCATGCAGAGGATGGAGATTGCTATGTTTTAGGGGTGCGAGAAAGCGTCGGAGGTGCAGCAGAAGAGACAATTGACCCGATGAAAAATGTACTAGAAGATCTCAGCAGCGTTCTGGGCGATGGGACAGATAATGTCCACAGAATAGTGCAAAAAAATAAAGAACACAATCAGTGACAAGCATGTTGCTCAGAAAAAATTCAATGAAATTTTGCAGCAGTACAGGAGGGAGGTACTTCCAAAAGTTGAGAGGGGATGGGATGGATTTACAGACATTAAGAAGGAAAAGGCGGCAAGTATGAATAACTTTTTCTGCGGCCTTCACTACGTAGTTGGACTCGCTGACCAAGCAGTGAACACGATCAGCGCTTGGGAGAAAATGATCTTTGGCGAGGCTTGTGTTGGGGCGAGAAAGGTCAGAGTTACTTCGAAAGGCAATGAGGGAGGAACAGAAAGACTCATAAGAACTGTGTGCAAGGCAGTACAAGACATAGGGTGTGAAAAGTCAGAAAAACCAGTTCAATTCCGGGCATTCCTCAGGGAAAGGGGGAGGAACTTTGTTCCCTTGGCCCCATTTAAGGGGAACCGATTCGATATATTATTCCACAATGGAGCAGGGGTTTTCTTCATAGCAAATGATTTGAAACCACTTTGGAAACTATTGGAAACAAATGAAAATGTCAACAACATGAACGAGAGATATTGGGAAATGGCACGAAAATTCCAACAATATGCAGAAGACGCTGGAGAATTTATGGAAGGGAAATGCAAAATTTTTGAAGATGTGGGGGTAAGTGACGATGCGATGCAGTATAGTCTAACACACCACAATGCAGACTGCGAACTGACGAAACAGGTGTTGGAGCTGATATTCAGTGGTTTTGTCACTCTGACAGCTAGACTCGTACATGACCACCTAGAGGACAAATACGTAGGCAAAGAGGATGAAATAAAAAGTGTGCCAGAGACAAGCGTGTCGGTTGAAAGAGATTTTGGAATGCTCGACCGACTGATGAAATGTAAACCAAAAGCAAACACCAACTGCTTGGAAAGCGTAATCATGTACTCAAAGAACAAAACAGGTAAATGGCTCTCCAACTTAAGTGAACAGAAAAGGACAAAATTCATGGAAGCTGCTCGAAAACAAAAACATGTGCAGAAACAGACGTATGCTATGTGTGCGAAGAAAATTTGGGAAAGCAGAGAAATGGCAATCAGAGAAAAACGAGAGACCAAGATCAAAAAAGAAGAAAAGGATAATGTTCGCAGAGAGACTGTCTATAATGAGGTTAGAGAAATGTGCGGGGGTATCTGGATGAATAAAGATGATGTAACTAGGGGCTTGGCCAATCAGATGAACAAAAATAAGTTTGAAATGTTGAAAATGCAACTAAAAGCTTGGAGATTTGTGTTTGGGGAAAAAATTGAGAATGGCGTTCTAAATTTTTCTGAAAAGGGAAGGGCCAAATCTTGGGGAGAATTGAAGGATCAGTTGCTACTGCTTATCACACAAAATAAGGAACAGGTACGCTTAGTCGAAGTTGAAGACCGTGAAATTGTCAAAGTTCTTTGTGCCCCAGATGACAAAGTTGATGAATAAGTAAATAAGTTATATGCGTATTCTATTATTGAGTAATAATGAGCGATGCGCTATTTGAGGCACGCCTCTTTGTGTGTTTTCTGAGCACGTTGCGCTCATTTTTTAGCATTGTTGTCTCGTTGCTAAGACGTGGGATTCTACCAACGCATTGTCTTGCAGACATTTTAAGAGATATAGATAGATACTTACTGACTTGCCGACTTACTTACTAGACAATTCACAAGGCAGGAGATGATCATATAATTGGCCGATGAATTTTCACGGTGAGAACTTGACACCATTTTTCTTCAGAGACACTTTCCGTTCGGACTTTGTTGTTACACTCGGTTTCATTGTTACCCGATTTCTTCTGACTGTCAACACCACTCTCATTGTTACCTGAATTCTCTGAACTGTCTCATCGCCATCTGGTTTTTCCTGGTTTTTCATCTCCGCGAACTCCTTTTTAATTTGTTGCATCGCTACCAGAACTAGACTCCATCATCTCCGAGAACTCCCTTTTAACCGTTGCATCACTACCGGAACTAGACTCCATCATCTCCGAGAACTCCCTTTTAACCGTTGCATCACTACCGGAACTAGACTCCATCATCTCCGAGAACTCCCTTTTAACCGTTGCATCACTACCGGAACTAGACTCCATCATCTCCGAGAACTCCCTTTTAACCGTTGCATCACTACCGGAACTAGACTCCATCATCTCTGAGAACTCCCTTTTAACCGTTGCATCACTACCGGAACTAGACTCCATCATCTCTGAGAACTCCCTTTTAACCGTTGCATCACTACCGGAACTAGACTCCATCATCTCCGAGAACTCCCTTTTAACCGTTGCATCACTACCGGAACTAGACTCCATCATCTCTGAGAACTCCCTTTTAACCGTTGCATCACTACCGGAACTAGACTCCATCATCTCCGAGAACTCCCTTTTAACCGTTGCATCACTACCGGAACTAGACTCCATCATCTCCGAGAACTCCCTTTTAACCGTTGCATCACTACCGGAACTAGACTCCATCATCTCCGAGAACTCCCTTTTAACCGTTGCATCACTACCGGAACTAGACTCCATCATCTCTGAGAACTCCCTTTTAACCGTTGCATCACTACCGGAACTAGACTCCATCATCTCCAAGAACTCCCTTTTAACCGTTGCATCACTACCGGAACTAGACTCCATCATCTCCGAGAACTCCCTTTTAACCGTTGCATCACTACCGGAACTAGACTCCATCATCTCCGAGAACTCCCTTTTAACCGTTGCATCACTACCGGAACTAGACTCCATCATCTCCGAGAACTCCCTTTTAACCGTTGCATCACTACCGGAACTAGACTCCATCATCTCCGAGAACTCCCTTTTAACCGTTGCATCACTACCGGAACTAGACTCCATCATCTCCGAGAACTCCCTTTTAACCGTTGCATCACTACCGGAACTAGACTCCATCATCTCCGAGAACTCCCTTTTAACCGTTGCATCACTACCGGAACTAGACTCCATCATCTCCGAGAACTCCCTTTTAACCGTTGCATCACTACCGGAACTAGACTCCATCATCTCCGAGAACTCCCTTTTAACCGTTGCATCACTACCGGAACTAGACTCCATCATCTCCGAGAACTCCCTTTTAACCGTTGCATCACTACCGGAACTAGACTCCATCATCTCCGAGAACTCCCTTTTAACCGTTGCATCACTACCGGAACTAGACTCCATCATCTCCGAGAACTCCCTTTTAACCGTTGCATCACTACCGGAACTAGACTCCATCATCTCCGAGAACTCCCTTTTAACCGTTGCATCACTACCGGAACTAGACTCCATCATCTCCGAGAACTCCCTTTTAACCGTTGCATCACTACCGGAACTAGACTCCATCATCTCCGAGAACTCCCTTTTAACCGTTGCATCACTACCGGAACTAGACTCCATCATCTCCGAGAACTCCCTTTTAACCGTTGCATCACTACCGGAACTAGACTCCATCATCTCCGAGAACTCCCTTTTAACCGTTGCATCACTACCGGAACTAGACTCCATCATCTCTGAGAACTCCCTTTTAACCGTTGCATCACTACCGGAACTAGACTCCATCATCTCCGAGAACTCACTTTTAACCGTTGCATCGCTACAGGAATTAGACTCCATCATCTCTGCGAACTACCTCCTAGCTGCAGCATCGCTATTCTCAGTTTCCTGCTACCAGGATATTCATTTTTTTTCCTCATCAGAGACATCTGCCTGATCTCTCCTGACTGTTCGTATATAGACCTATAATAATATTCTCAATTGTCACGGTAACATTTAATTGCCTTATTCAATTGCCTTATTTTGGTTATTATTCGGGCATTCGTACAGTTCAAAGTAATCTAACTAGATGAGTGTAATATTGAAGTTGTTTATAATCTCAGAGAGTGTAGAATGTGGTCTATTACTTTTATTAGATTTATTTCAGATCCCAATACAATTGTCAAGTCCTTTTTTTGTCATTGGTTACAAACAGATATAATTTCAAGTTCCAGTTAAGAAATTTACTGAAGAATTTAATATTTTATTTTTTCAAATAATAAAAGAACATAATTGATTATTCAATTAATTCCTTTTGTTTATATTTGTTGATGTTTGTGTCGTTTCTACCGATCTCTTATAGTTTTTGGTGGTTATACACGAAAGAATATGTATTAATATATTTGGTAGTTTCAAATCCTCCACAAATACAAGCAGTCTATGAAAAAGGAAACGGGAAGTGGAGGCAGTTCGAGTGGCAAAGCGGGCTAAAATAGGCAGACAGGTTCCATACACCGAATTAGTAGGGAAATGGTCGAGCATTTGATCAATGAGGACCACGGGGATACTTGGTACACTGCCTTTGTTTGTTCAAAGACAAATCAGGGACTAAGGTTCAAAGACAAATCAGGGACTAAGGCTCACCTATTTGAGTGATATTGACGTTTACTCCTTCTCAAAAGATGAGATCATGACAGATATGCATGTCGGTGATCTATACGTAAAAGAAATTAAGGCTACCGACGTGCTGGGGTTCAAAATAAGACACAAATTTGAAGTTGACGGGACAAATGTTTGGTTCACGGGTTATGTCATCGACGCTGAGGAAGGGGAGGGTGTGGATAAAACATGCAAAATAGAGTATGTGTACTTGGAGGGGGAAGATGAAGATGATGATAGTGAGCTTCAAACTTGGGAGGGTCCGCCCCTTAAAAGACTATTGGCAAGGGGATGTTAAAGAGTATCTTTGGTCAAAAAATTGATTTTGAGAATGGAAAGTACATATAAGAATACCTCTGTAATAGTTCTCTTCACTCCACAACAATACTCTAAATTCGTCAAATTTGATTCAAAAAGTTTGAAAAATGGTGTTACAGAATCGCTGTGGTTCTGTGAGGCCCCTCACTGTGTGCGTGCGTTCTCGTGCATTAAAGGAACCGCTGCGAGCTGATTATGGAATATGTATATCGCGATCGCACAACCTGCCGTTCGCAGGATTCCCTGGATGTGGCTTTCTACTAAGAGCTAGCTGCGCTGTGTTGTATTTACGTGCATTTATATAGGCCTATGCATATCATACAGCCTGGTTATATACTTACGTTAGCTGAACCGAGTGCCGTATAATATTTTTCCAGCTGCTAAATTTCTTCACATTTGACACATATTTCGCGTTTTTGCTGAGAGTCATCATGCCAGCACGGTGCATTGCACCACTATGCAGGACTTTGAATCCATTGTTTTCACTCTTTAGAATTCCGGATCGGGAAAGGTTCCAAAATTTGCACCATCAATGGGCAGAGAAGATTCCCAACACTTTCACTGCCTCAGGCCTACCCACAACCACAATTCAACGCCAAGAAGAATTTCTAACGAGGACTTCGACGCATATCTGCGAGGAGAACTTCTTACCTTGCGATTTCCTCCCACCTGCAGCAGCCAAGTCAACAAATGACAAGCAGAAGACAAGGACGGCAAAACACCCGAGACCAAGTGCAGTCCTGGCAATCTTCGCAAAATCTCATCTCCAACATCTTAGCAAAAGATCGGTGAGTTGAAATTTGCTGTTATTCTTACTCTTACTCTGACTTAGTCTTACTCTTGTTAGACTTTATAGCTATTTTAGGTAAGTTACAGCCAAACTTAGAGCCTCTTACTCTTAGAAGTGTAACACTAACACTAACAAAACCTCACTGACACTGTACATTGAAACTGACAATGTAGGCCGGCTGTAGAAATATTATTTGCGCACTTAGCCAAAAAATAGCTTTGCCTTTGGAAAGTGCACAGCACACTCACAAAATGTGCTGTACTGTCTGATATAATTTTTTTTTTTTGCAAAGAAATTTGTTGAAATTTAGTCAAAATCGTGGATGAAGCATTTTTGTGGTATCAAAATTCAAATGTTACAACTTTCTGGAATACAAGCATTGACATTGTGGGGAACAGGAATGTCGGTTTCAATAATCACTGAGCATTGGAGTTTGCAGAAAAAAAAAAAAATCCCAGTAAAAGTGGCAGTGTTTAAAAATGGAATTTAACAAGTTGAATTTTAATACTTGTGAAACGAGACATTTGCTGCATTAGACCAGACGCTGTTGCCCACTGAATGACAGTTACAACACAACTTTCATTCACAATGTTGAAAGGTGCATGTAGCATACAATGGCAATGATGTATTTCAAGAAGAAAAACTAAACTGGAAACTTGACTTTTTTATAGAGGGTAAAGGTATTTCCCTTCACTAACTTGGCCAGCGGCCAGCACCACGCACCCTGGCAGTGTCCTGCGGCAGCGCATGGTGTGTGGTGAGCCTCCCAAGCACTCCCTGCTGCTTTCAGAAATAAATAGGCTTCCCATATGTACATGAAGAAGTGAAGCTTCAAAGCAGGTTATAGTGGCATAAATTGAAGTACACCGATTGTAGAGAACATGTGTAAATGTGTACAGTAATCCCTGGATGAGTTGATTTCAAATAAGCTTAGAATATCTGTACATATAAATACGTCCCAATCTTGTTTTATGTATGTTTTAATGGAAATACATTTAAGACAAAGTAAAATAGTCAAATTTTGGCTGTGTCAAAGTTAAAATTCACTCCAATTTGTGTGAAATACATGGCTGTTGCACTGCGCCATTGAAAATCCATTGTATGGACGCAGGATGATGAGCATGCAAGAATTTGTTATATTCATGTAGGTTACATTTTCTCTCTATCTAGAAAATCTCTCATGATACCTCATCAGCCTGTTAAGAGTGTTGCTATTTGCATTTGCTGCCACTCAAAAAAATGCATGTCACTGTGAATACTTCATTTCTTTATATTTCATGCAGGCAATAGGTTCACCTCGAAAACCAGCTGCTCCGACTAAGCCAGGCAGAACTTCCGCCGATCGAGATTTCAACAGCTCATCAGAACATGAGAAAGAAAATGTAAGTAAATATGGCATTCAATGTCGTTCTTTTACAATTTCATAATCTGACCTATTGCAACAACAAAAAAAAATCTCTTTCTAGAAAATCTCATGATACCTTATCGGCCATTGTGAAGCCTGTTATGAATGTTGCTACATGTAATATGCCAATGTTGCTACATGTAATATGCATGTGCTGCCACCCCCACCCCCTTCCCTCCCCATGTAGACTGCTACTAAGTATGCCCAGGGTAGGCAACATTACCTCCTTTCGACTTGCATCACTTTAGAGCACAAATTCACAGAAATTTTTTTGATAATTTCATTGATTCAAACTCACTATGAACTTCCCTCTATTACAGTTACATATATATGTGTTATATATATATATATGGAAAAGATGCATGTCACTGTCAATGCTTCATTTCTTTATATTTCATGCAGGCATTAGGTTCACATCGAAAACCTGCTGCTCCGACTAAGCCAGGCAGAACTTTGGCAGCTCGAGATTTCAACAGCTAATCAGAACATGAGAAAGAAAATCTCATGATACCTTATCGGCCATTGTGAAGCCTGTTATGAATGTTGCTACATGTAATATGCCAATGTTGCTACATGTAATATGCATGTGCTGCCACCCCCACCCCCTTCCCTCCCCATGTAGACTGCTACTAAGTATGCCCAGGGTAGGCAACATTACCTCCTTTCGACTTGCATCACTTTAGAGCACAAATTCACAGAAATTTTTTTGATAATTTCATTGATTCAAACTCACTATGAACTTCCCTCTATTACAGTTACATATATATGTGTTATATATATATGGAAAAGATGCATGTCACTGTCAATGCTTCATTTCTTTATATTTCATGCAGGCATTAGGTTCACATATATGGAAAAGATGCATGTCACTGTCAATGCTTCATTTCTTTATATTTCATGCAGGCATTAGGTTCACATCGAAAACCTGCTGCTCCGACTAAGCCAGGCAGAACTTTGGCAGCTCGAGATTTCAACAGCTAATCAGAACATGAGAAAGAAAATGTGAGTAAATATGGCATGCAATATTCCTTTACTAGTTCATAATCTGACCTATTTGCATATGCTGCCAATTCCCCCCCCCCCCCCTTCCCTCCCCATGTAGACTGCTAGTAACTACATGCATGCCCAGAGTAGGGAAACATTACCTCCTTTTTACTTGCACGATTTTAGAGCACAAATTCACAGATTTTTTTTTTTTTTTTGGTAAAAATAAATTTCATTGATTCAAACTCAGCATGAACTTCCCTCTACTACAGTTATAAAAAAAAAAATAAAATATATATATATATATATATATATATATATATATATATATATAGAGCATGTCATTGCCATTATGCTTCATTTCTTTATATTTCATGCAGGCAATAGGTTCAGCTCGAAAACCAGGTGCTCCGACTAAGCCAGGCAGAAAATTTGCAGATCAAGATTTCAACAGCTCATCAGAACATGAGAAAGAAAATGTGAGTAAATATGATGGCATGTATCGTCGTTATTTTACCAGTTCATAATCTTTCCTATTGCAAAAAAAAAAAAAAAAAATATTCCTTATCTAGAAAAACTCATGATACCTTATCAGCCATTGTAAAGCCTGTTATGAATGTTGCTATTTGCATATATGCTGCCACTCCCCCCCCCCCCCCCTTCTTTCCCCATGTAGACTGCTACTAAGTATGCCCAGAGTAGGGCAACATTACATACCACAAATTCACAGAAATTTTTGGTGAAAATAATTTCATTGATTCAAACTCACTATGAACTTCCCTCTACTATAAAAGTGTGGGAAAAAATTGCATGTCACTGTCATAATACTTCATTTCTTCATATTTCATGCAGGCAATAGGTTCACCTCGAAAACCAGCTGCTCCGACTAAGCCAGGCAGAACATTCACAGATCGAGAATTCAACAGCTCATCAGAACACGAGAAAGAAAATGTAAGTAAAAATGGCATGCAATGATGTTCTTTTACAAGTTCATAATCTGACCTACATGTATTGCAACAAGAAAAAAAAAATCGAATTGCCATTTCGAAATGCACCCTTTAAACAATTCGAAGGCTCATCTAGCCAGAAAAGGCTTGATGAGTTCATGCCGTGGCATGGCTTCCGTCTATCGCCTGGTTGTCGTCGTCCATAAATTTCAGAATGCTTTTCGCACCATTTCTTCCCTGATTTCATTGTATTTGATTTATACGAAAGCACTAGGTTGGATATTCGAAATTTTTACACAGAATTTTTAGACTTCATGGGAATTTCCCCATACAATATCAATTTTTTTTTTTTTTTAGTTACTACAGTGAAAACTCTTCATGAAGAGGTACTTGTAACCAGGACATTGTGTTTGTTACGTGTACATCAGATATTTTGTTATATCTGTATTGAAACAGTATAAAACAAAACATATTGATTTCATTGAGACTGAAGAAACAGTTCGTTACGTATATCAGGAATTTTGTTATAATCAGATCTCTTTATATCGAGTTTTCACTGTATTTACATTGTCTTAAGATGTTTCGGATGTACAGTTGTATGGATGGATCTAGTCCTACAGTTCAAAGATGTTTGTATGCACCAATGCTGTATACAGTGGGCTTGGGATAAAAGGTCGGGTAAATTGCATGTCGATATATGAAATAAGCAAGTAACTATTTTAAAGGGATGGATCAGTAGTTGTTAGAATTTATAAATAACTTTTGAATGTCATAGTAATTGTTCATTAATTTCCGGTTTAAAAAATGACTGCTTTTCAAAACATTTGGTGTCTTAATTTTGCTTATTAGTTATATTACTATCGAAAAACAGTTAAATTTATAATCAATTATTTTGTAATCGATTCATCCAGGCTGAAATGTCATTTCATAAAAACATGATTGAAGGTTCCTCGGTGCCATCTAAATCCATTCATAACATGTAAATAACACTCAATTTTCAAATTCAAGTAAAAGACCGCGGGCTGCAGTCTTTCACTTGAACTTAAAATTAATAAAACGGTAGATTGGGAGATTATTGCAAATCACTTTACTGATTTGTCAGTGTGGTCATTAACGACAATCCTGTTTTTCCTTAAAAAACATTACATTTACATTTTTTTCTTCTTCTTCTTCTGTACCACAGGATGGAGATGGAGGGCCGTCCACTTTACCACCAAGGCATTACGTCTGTACCGGAACTCAGACTACGGAATCTTCATTCTCCTCACCAAGCATTAGCACATCTCCACTGCAGACATCCCTCTCCAGTCCGTCATCAGTCTCCAATGACTCTACACCAACTCCTTCCTGCCGTGAACATTATTCTCCATTAGGAAAAAGCGATTCTCCATTCACCCCAACTAAAGCTTCTTCTCCTGCCTGGTCTCCTACACTTTCCAGTAATTTCTCCTCTCCACGTACGGACTCAAGTTTTTCTTCAGATACCAACAGTCCTGAAAGTCCTTTACAAGAGAGGAAATACATTATCTTAAAGTCGCCATTGCATGCATTAATTTCCAATATCAGATGCGAATACTGTGGTTCTGTTCCTGACCCAGATCAGTGTGACTGGCGAGAAGATGGAAGTCTGCTAGTCATATATGCTTGACATGCATTTCTGGACATTGTACAATCATGAAATGGCATTCCCAGCCCATGGAAGGTAGAATGGGTGCCGGAAATCTCCAGTTGGCTGCAGCAACCTTCTGTAGTGGCAGTCTTTTCCAACCCACAAAGCATCTCTTTCAGTTTATGAACATTGCATTTGTCTCTGAAACTGTCTTCTAGTCCACAGTTGGGGAACATGTTCTTCCTTCCATCAACACCTTGTACAATAAGCAGCAACAAGCTCTCCTCTCAGAACTCACAACAGTCCGACTTGCAGGGGATGGACGATGTGATTCGCCCGGGCATAGCGCCAAGTTTTGTACATACAGTTTGATGGACCAGGAATCTGGCAAGGTGGTCAGCTACAAGGTCGTTCCAGTTACTGACACGTCATCATCTGTGCGAATGGAACTTGAAGGTTTCAAATGCTGCCATGGAGGAGCTTCAACAGAACAATGTCACTCCAACTGTCGCTGTCACCGACCGTCAATTACAAATCAGAAAGGAAATAAAAGACAGTCATCCTCAGATTAATCATCAGTTCGATATTTGGCATGTCAGCAAATCAATCAAAAAGAAACTTACCAAGAAAGCGAAATCACAAAACAACAAGGAGTTAGCTGCCTGGATCCCATCAGTCACCAATCATTTGTGGTACTGCACAAAACACTGTGACAAAAACCCTGACAAGCTTGTTGAAATGTGGATAGGCATTTTACACCACATAGTCGATGAACACAGCTTTCGGATGAAGCATGTGACCAGCTGTAGTCACCCACCACTAGATCCTGAGGTAGCTAGAAAGAAGAAATGGCTGAAAAAGGACAGTCCCCCATTCAAGGCATTTGAGAGCATTATTCAAGACAAGAGGCTCCTGAAAGATGTCCGGCAGTTGAGCGAATTTTGTCACACTGGAGACCTGGAGTCTTATCACTCCCTCATGCTGAAGTACTGCACAACGCGAGTTGGGTTCAAAGAACCCAACATGAATGCAAGAATGCAAATCAGGATCCTGGACCATAACTCAAATGTTGGGAGAGAACAAAAAACTGTGACAAAGCCAAAAGGAATCAGCCATATAGGAGAGATGCAGTACAGAGTTGCTTGTCCTAAAGCAACTGAGAAGTGGGTGCCATGTATAGTGTACGAAAATAAATGCTACGACTTTGTCTGGGAGATATAATGGAAGAAACTCTAGCTGCAAAACAAAGAGGAGAACATGCCAAACTCCCTGGTCCATCGGCACAAAGAATCGCAAAGACGCCCCCCCCCCCCCCCCCGAGAGCTATTTTGATTGCTCATCATCTTTCTAGATTCAAGTAATTTGAATTCAGCAATGATTATGAGAGTGGCAGCTCCTCTAAAGACTGAAGCATCTCTATTTGCATATTATCAAACTCATTCTTTGATCTGAATTCTGATATAACGTGTACACTTGTGAATTTTGCCACCAATGAAGGATCATGTACCAGAGCCTGGGTGATGGGTTTATCCTGGGTTGCAAAGGGTTGCAAATTTTTTGGGAATAACAGAAAGTTACCTTGGAAATTTCGGGAATTTTCAACAAAAATGGGGTTTGGGGGAATTGTTAAATATGAAGAAACACATAAGAATTTGGTTACTGTCTTTTGTTGCAATCTTGAGAACTTTTCGAAGAAAAAAGTCTGAATTGTAAATTTTTGGTTTCTAGACAAAATTTTTAATAAGGTTATTGAAAGTTTTTGTTTTCCGAAATGAAATCAACTCATAATTTACGTACTGCATATTTTACATCACCTATAAGTAATAATGTATTTTTTTTCTACAAACTTCATGAATAGTAAACATCATAAATAAAAGTTGCCAAAATATCACACTATTCATGGAAGGTTTCCAAAATTTCCATGGGAAAATTTCCACATTGAAATTAGGCAATATTTTTTCAAACCAGTAGGTCAATCACTATACTCTTTTTACAAAATGTAACGGTCAAACTTCAAAGGATATTAATTTCAAATGATACGAATGTCTTATGCTTTGTTTACATGCAGGACATTCATTGCTGATGACACCAATTACGCAGCGCCATACCTTCTCATGTGATGTAAGGTATTGTTGATGTTAGGAGATGCATGTACCATGCAATGTCTAAAAGAAACCATATACAAAATATCTGATCTTTGTAAGTCCCAACATTTTCATAGCTGAAATACATGAAGCTGCATGTCTTTAACTTATGATGGTGTGTAATACAATGGGAACTTGTGACCAGGAAATTTTGTTTGTTATATCAGATATCTTGTTATATAAGTGGTCAATAACCAATACAATGCAAAGTATTGCTCTCCCCATTGGGTCTGGAGAAATAAGTTTGTTATATTAGGTATTTTCTTATATCATATTTCTTCATATCAAGTTTCCACTTTACTGATAAAGGTACAGTATACAGGTACACACATGTACATTTCTATCTCTGAGACAGTGAATTCATGTGCTCAATATTTTGTAAACTCTATTAAAAATTAATGTGTGAGAGATATTAGTTATACATGAACATGTACATGGATAAATGATGTGATAGTATTTTTACGTACCCTAAAATTGTGTAATGAATCAGGAGTCAACAGATTTCCAAACTGGCACCATTGAAAAGATGTAGATACCAATCTACATATCTCTCGTTATGTGTGTATTCCCCCCCCCCCCCCCTTTTCGTCCAGAAATGTTTATTTTGAAGAAGAAAGGTATATGATAAAGCACTATATGTTGTGGTCTTTGACAGGACTGTTGTTAGAAACACCACAGGGACAAGATAGGAGAATGGAATTGACGTACGGAATGTGTTAGGAAGGTTAACAGAGAAGATAGCAACAACGATGAGCTGGAAAATGCATGGGGCGGACTGAGGGAGATGGAAAATGATACGGTTGTATCGACAATATTATAGATTAGAAATGAAGTGACATATAAGGCATTAATGGGGAAGAAAAATTGACTAGAGAGGAGGAAAGAAAGGGGGGGCTGAAAAGAATAACGGAAATAAGAGAAATAAGAATTGAAGCTGGAACAGTTCGAAAATCTTTGTTATTTTTTTCCCGGAAATTCACATCTCAACTGCTGTGATTACTGAGATCGCTTATCACCATGATTTTTCAAGTCTTCTTCCCTCCCCCATTTCAAACCCTGCACTGGAGTTGTTGTTGGCTTGTTTTGTTGTTGTTGTTTTTTTTTTGTTCTTTCCTTCTTGATACAGTCCCTGTTCGTATTCCTCCCATTTCAACTATTCAGTACAACTTCAAGTATCAGCTAGTTCACTGCGGCCCTTCGACTGTCACCATTTGCTTTGCCGTCCTTAAACATTCCCCATATGTCGCTTTCCTTGTTCCCTCTCCTCTTTCAGGAGCCCTGTTTTCGCAAACAAAAACCTTGCAGACAAATGCAGACAAAACATGTACGTATAAATTTTGGAGTTTTGGTCTATCATAGAGAAAAAAAAAACAACTCTAAAACAAAACAAAAAATGCATTTCTCCCCCACTGTCAGTAGAATTCGACTCTATGTAATTTTGAGTGCACTCTTCCCCGTTACAGCATCAATTCTATCAATGGACTTATATTCTTTTTGCTTATTATTCGTTTTTAGAATTTCTTTTATACAGAACATAATATCTGCTGTATGTACTTCGTACAAAATCTAAACTTTACAAATTATGTTGCATCAGGTAGGATTAAAACTTGGCAGCTGTGACCGAGTATATTAGTGTGAAATATATTGCTTTTGGGGGGCCAGATGTCGCATATAGAAAGTCTTGGGGCATCCAGTTTCTATATGCAGGCAAACTGGGTTGTAATATATGTTGCACTGATGGTGCTTTCTTAGAGCTTGTTATGTGACCTTACAATTAGCATACAGCACTACAGCATTATTGCACAGTGGTACTTGCCAGGAGGAGTGCAATCACAGTGAACAAGTGGTTAAAACATCCACGCACATGCAGGCAATGCATGTCAGACCTGCCAGTTGTTGATTCAGGGAATGAAAGGTGGCCGCCCAAAAAGCATGTCAGTACCAAAATCGTTCCCATAAAAGAAGCACCAGCACAATCAAACCACAGGCACTAGTTACATACTGTACCAGCCACAGTAGACCCAGAAAAGTTCATAATAGTATGCAAAACATGCCAACAACAGATGCACATACATAAAATGACACAACAGAAACTTGATGCAGCAGCAAGCCGTAGTAAGCTCGCCCAAGACAAGGAGGAGAAGGAGAAGGAGTACAAAGACCTTCTCGACCAACACATGTACATGTGTGTCCTGTATCCAGACTCACAGCCAGCTGCTCTGCTCTTGGAAACTGCCCAGGTGAAAAAGAGGGAGCTTACTGCCCTGGTAAACATTATTTTTATTTGTTTGTTTGTTTCTTATACATGTACTCAATCAAGAAGAATGCTATGTCTCTCTAAATCTGGGGGGTTCCTGTTGAAATTTCTTTCATCCCTTTTTCCTGACCAGGTGGTAGCTTTGGTACAGAGTCTCCTACCCAGATAAGCTGACAAGTCCCCCCCCCCCCCCCCAAAAAAAAAAAAAAAAAATATATATATATATCATCCTCTTATACTTAGGGCAAAATATTTTACAAAATAGGAATTCCTAAAATTGAAGGGGGGCATTTGATTTGTCCACCTCCCCCTTAAAAAATCAAAGGGGGGGGGGGGGGACATGTCCCTGCATCCCTCCATGATTTGTGCCATGAAAATCTGTATCAAAACAAAGACCTAAAATCTATAATCTTAAATGCTCAAGAGTGTATTTACAATATCCTATTGGTGCTTCATTTTATCTTTAATAGGAGGAACAGCTCAAGAAAATGCCAACCTTAAAACCTGGAGAGGGGCCAATAACCAAATCATTGGATGAGGCCCTGCAAACCATCAGTGTGCAGCGACAAGCATTTCATGGTCGAAGTTTCGTGGGGAATTATGTCCGTAAGTGTCTCAAGGTAGCTGTTAGATCCATTACAGATAACACTAATATTGTTTCCGTTAATGCACTTATCTGCTCTCTTCTGCAGTTTTTGTCATAGTACTTGATGTCCTGACATCCAAGTCACCAATCTTGAACTGCAAAAGATTGTAATCATAAAGAACAATCTTTGATACAGAATTCAAATCAGTTTCATTAACCCTAATATTTCAACAGGAGAAGAACATTGACAGACTTACAGATGCCCTAGTGGAAAGGACCAAGGATGTATGTCCACGTCTACACGATGAGGCACAGGCTATCGCTAATAAGATGTATAACACACTACTGAAGCTGTACGCCATCTGCGACAATCTCTTCAACAGAGGGGACTTCCTCGCATGCGAAGAAATCCACAAACTTGGTAAGAAGACTTTGTACATTAAAGCTTGCATTTTCCTTTAAATATTCAATTATGTAAAAATGTGCAATAGTTAAATCTTCATCAAAAGACAAATGTAAAAAAAAAAAATTGATAATTTAAAAAATGTAGAAATTTGCTCACAATATGGGAAGGCAGGTATATGATGTAACGCATTTCATTCCTTAACATTATCCTTTAATATTTCACTGACACAGATCATTCAGTTCTCGAGTACATTACCTTCTTCAGGAGTAATTTCCCATCTGAGTCCATCACGCCAAAACAACATCTGCTGAAGGATCATATTGTGCCTTGGTTCGAGCTGTGGGGAGCTGGGCTATCACTATAATGGGGGAGCAAGGAGGGGAGGGGATGCACGCTCACCTGAACACAATCCGGCGTAACTTGAGATGCTTCTCGCTGTCAGATGAGCTGGAACTCCACCTCGAGTCAGTGGAGGAACAGTGGGCGTATTTCAAACCCTGTCACCTACCACAGATATAGGAAGTAATTGGAAATGCAATGTAAATGTTTGTTGAAGTAGTTAGACACAAAGGAAGTGAAAGATAATGCAATGCTTTACTGAGTCCAAAATATTGTTGCTTTCACAAACGCTTCATTGAGATACAGTAACTAAGTGCAAAAATGCAATACAAAGTAAATGGAGGGGTAAAAGTGATCTTTCCCTTTAACTTGTCTCTGTATTTGAGTTAATGTGTTGTCACAGTCATGCCCTTCCATATGATGTGTATACTAAATAAATGCAAGCGCATAGGGAGTATGTGTACACTTGTTGATGCTCAAAAAAATGGTGGCTGTTTATCCCTAGGGTTTTTATGGTACATTGCATTTACCTGTGTGATCACATTAGTGTAAAGGTAGATTTGCGAGATGCCTGTTTCGTCAGTATCGAGTAACGCGTTGACAATGGTACCGGTAACGATAATTTTTCATACTGTAAAAAGAAGTCATACAAAAATCTTGTGAATCAAGTTCATCATCAGAAGATTATATGAATTTACAACAAAAGCCTATTGATAACTAATTAACAGTAATAGTCCAGGCTAGAAGGCACCCAACCTTGTTTTTTGATATATACAATTTTTTTTTACGGTTTCTTGTCAATTCGAGGCTGCTGATTCCAAATCCGATTGATGCCACTCGCATAACCTTGAGCATTTTCGGCAAAATGCAGAAATCCAAAATGGCCGCCAGATATGCTAATCCGGCCGTGATAAACACAAAAATGTGCAATATATGACCAATCATTCCACCAAACTTTGTACATTTCTGTTCCCAGAGTTACTCAATCTGCATTTGCAAGAGAATTTTCATTTCATAGGCATATAGGTTCATTTAGTATTTAAAGCTCATCTTTTATTCAAAATGGCCGCCATTCCTATGCTTATGTACTATATGAATTGCAAAACATATGCATGGACACAGAGACTAATATCAAATAATGTTGAAAATGGAGGGAAAGCTAGAAAGCAAAGCTTCTAATATGCATTCCCCTAAAACCCTTAACAAAGTACAGAAAAATCCTGTACAGTATGTGCAGAGATACATGCTGGCAGACAAAAACACATCGGACATTAATGACAGCTAAAAACCCTTTACATTGTATTTTTTTTTTCCAGCAAGGAGTGTGGGGGGGGGGGGGGGAGGGAGGAGTCCTGAGGCGAGTTTGAAATGGATCATAACCTCCATCACTTTGATATGATTTAATTTAGAAGTACCGCCTTGATATTATCGAGCAAACTTGCAAAACTGTCCAAACGCAATACCGTACAAACTATTCATTAAACATCAATCAAGGAGCAATGTGAGATATCTCTTTCAGTTCTCTCACAGTTCCCAGGTGTTGATAATATACACTTTGACATCATGATTTAATTCAGTCTTGTCTTAAAACTAAAACTGTCATTTTTATTGTCCTTTAAGAACCCTTTAATTGGATGTTTGGCAGCAGGCGACATCAGCCACAAATTTGCAGAATTCTCAGGCTACAGATGCATATTAGTCCTGCAATTGCTTTAATTGCAACCACAGCTTATGATGACTAGCACTTCCTCAGGGGTCAGAGGGCGATTATTTACAGAATGAAGACATGAAGACTTGCTTGATCACCACCCGTTGATGCCCTATATGGCTTTGTTGCCAGGCCAGAGACAGTGTTGTAGGTAACTTGGGTGGTATCAGAGATGACATCAGACCAGCATCTGCACCAACATGTTTTGGGGTCAAAGCTTTCAAGTTATACAGGAGGGAAATCTGGGCTTGTGGGATTTCAGACGCATTGATGGCAGGTTGTTCAAGGGGGCATTTCATGAAGCGTTTTGTCAGATCTTTTCTTATTGACAAACTGTTATAAGCTACTAAAATCCTTGCATCTGATTGGCTGAGAGCAAATTTGTCAGACAAAACACTTCATGAAATGCCCCCATGCTATCGTGTTGGGAAGGTCAGGGTATGCGTTGATGGCACTGGTGACACTTGCCATCCTTTCCTTCCAGCATGAGGGAGAGCGATCGAGTGCCACTAGTGCCAGTAAAGGAGGGTGGACTTCCTTAGCATATGCTTGGAAGACTTGCCACAGAGGGCTACCTTGAACATAGCGTTGGCAAGATGGTTACTAAGATGGAAGGCATGGGTCTGATGATAATCTTATAAAGGTTGGGGCAAAGTCTCCAGAAGGTGTAGTACTCCTCTATTGTCGTGAGATGGGTCAGTACTCGGCTCATGTCATCCAAGGACTTTCTATGAGACGTAAAGGCAAGATCATGTGCAAACATTCACTCCGAAAAAAAAAAAAAAAAAACTGGTGGTAAAATTCATCTACCATATAAAATTCATCTGGGTTAACATGAAAAACTTTTGGCCACTGTTTTCATTTCAGAGATTTGAAGACAGGAAGTGAGGTGGTCCCTTTTTTCCAATTTCCCCTGCCTCATGTTCTTTCTCGGATGAGGGGACTGAAAAGTTTGTATAATATCGCTTTTAGAAGAACAGGACAGTTAATTGGGAATTTCATTTGTGTCATCATCTAGGATTCAGCCTTTTAATTCAGTAAATCAGAGTGAATATTATGATGTTGAACATCTCAAGGCAGTAAGTATCAAATGTTCATATCTAATAATTCCCTGATAAACGGTCTTGATGTTAGCGTCACTTCAAGTTTTGGTGGATTTTTCCAAATTCCTAGGGGAAAATTCAAATTGAGGTAGTAAATTTGGATGTCTGCATCAAAAAATAAAACAGCTTTTGTTCGGAACAACCTTCTGATTTATAAGCAGCACACAAATGGATAAACAGTGTACCTGAGTGACAGAAAAAAGAAGAAGAAAATTTGTTTATTTCCATGTACACTTTGCCGTTCATAATGGTGTAGGGGTATATGAGTGGCATCCATTTTGAAGTTTTGTAATAAGAAGAATAAAATAAGCCTAAAAACAATAAATTTTCTGTTTGTTTGTTTGTTTGCTTGTTTTGCTAGTGGCACTCATCAAATTTGCATTGCACATGCAAAACTTGATAAAAGTGTAGGTATGTGACTAAAAAATCGTGTTCTATTTCGATGCATATTTTTTGCCATTCATATAGCACATGAGTATAGGAGTGGTGGCCATTTTGAATTGAAAATAAGCTCAAAATACTACATGTACCTCTTCAAAAGAAAAACTTCTTGCGTAGAATTACTCAAGGAATAAAAAATTTTTTAAAAAATGTATGGAATAATTGGTCATAAGATTGACATAACTGGGATTATCATGGCCAAATTAGCATATCTGGCAGCCATTTTGGATTTTTTGCATTTTGCCGAAAATGCTCAAGGTTACGCGAGTGGCATCAATCGGATTTGGAATCAGCACCCTCGAATTGACAAGAAACCATCAAAGAACATTGTATATATCAAAAAACAAGGTTAGTAGCACTTTCTATGGAGCCTAGCCTGGACTATAAGAGCAGCGACAGCAACTTTATAACAAGCAGCTGTATTAAACTTTGAAGGGACCATTGCACGTATGTACACAACCCCGTTGTGCACCTGTTTTGTCAGTATTGAATACTAATAACTAGCATGCTCAAAGCAATATTCCCTATTTATACAAATCATACCAAAATGTTGTGTATCAAACTACTTTCTTGTGTCCACTTTAAAGCATGTGTGATCAATGTATTCTGTATAGGTAGTTGTGCAAGACACCCTTTTAATGTTAGAAATATGTTGCCATGGCAGCATCTTATATATATAAATCCTAGAAAATTTTGTGTTCACAAGCAGGGATATGATCGCTGTATCGTAGTCAAGCAAGACATTTCCGTAAGTCGGAAGAAGTATGTTGCTATGACATCAGCATTTCATATCCAGATCATCATCAAAAGCTAAACCACTCGAACTACTCAGTACTTGTCCAGTTCCATGTGATGCAAATGTAATTTCGGATAAATGTTAAGGTAAATGCATTCATGCAAACACATTTTCAATAGTTTAAGCAGAAATTGCGTTGCCATTGGATGATGTGATGATTCAAGTGTACCAGAGCCCCGAGACAGGCACAAGGCTTGTGGATCACATGCATCACCTATCCTCTCATCTTCACGCTATAAGTGTTTTTATACCCTTCCCCTTAAATTATAGCATTAATTTATATTCCATGTAATTACCCTTGTCTGTACTGCCACTTCAGTTCTGAATGTGTTCATCAGTGTGAAGTACACGTAGGCCCTATATTGTGGGATTTTTTTTTTCGTTTTTTTTTTTTTTTTGGGGGGGGGGGGGGGGCAGATGTCGCATATATAGAAAGTCTTTGGGCATCCAGTTTCTGTATGCATGTACACTGGGTTGCAATACCTAGCACTGATGGTTTTTCCTTCATTCTTGCCTAAAGCTTGTCATTGAGAATATTGATTCTTCGTACCATCAAAACGTTTTCACGAATCTTTCTTGTTAAAGAATATAATCACATTAAAAAAAAAATGTCGCCATGGTGACTGGTGTGCCTCCGCTATATCGCATTATTCCCCAAATGAGTTCTCAGTACATCTTGCCAATGTGAGACGATTATTTCTCCAGTTTTGAAGCGGTCCCACTAGATTTGGCGCAGAAAAGTTGTGTGAGACAGAATTTTTCAGAATTAGCGCACAGTGGGTAACCATGGTAACAGCTCATCATGTCAACAAAGCATTTGTAGATCAAACTACAATTTTCAAGCGATTCAAGCGAAATTTTTACACACATGGGTAGAACTCAATGATGATAATAATAACAACAATATTAATTAGTAGTAATGATAATAATTGCTGTTGTTATTGTAACTATCATACTGCATTATTTATCCAGGGTAGCCTCTTCAGTGTTGCCACTGCTTTACAAGAGGGCCCTGCCATTATTAAAACCGCACGGTAGCCAGATACCCATTTACAATCCTGCCAGTCGAGATGGACAGGGTGGGTAAAAAATCTTGTCCAAGGACCTAACCACTTGGAGGAATCGAACTTGGGTCCTTCGACTTGAAGTCGCAAATCTTATCCTCTATAAATATGCAGTTTTATGATGATACCCAAGTCACTTTCGAGGTAATATCAATGGCGGAAGAAGTGAAATTTAGCACTTTCACCTGACCTTTGACCTTTTGACAGCATGCGCGCGTGTGTGTATGACTGTGTGCGATTACGATATGGCTTTTACGAATACTAGTACTCAAAGGCGTAGTGATTTTTAGAATAATGTCAAGGTCAAATTATACAGATATGACTTTTGATACTATTTGTAGCTCAAAATGGAAAAAAGGGGAAAATAATGTGCAATTATCAGCTATAACTCATCATTAATGTTAAAATGACACAACATTCAAAGTCAGTGCAAACACCCTATAATTATTGGAAATTTGAACAATTAGAGTAACTGCGTCAGTAAGCGGCCGTGCAGCCGTTCGCGGCAGGTACAACATACACGGTAATATACAGCTAAACACAGCATAGCACTGTTACATGCACACTACACATATACTAACACACTAGGAATCAACAAAAACCAACCGATAAAATGGGCACGATCTCTGACGAAAGTGAAATTTTCTCACCTAAATGACAACATATCGCATCCAAAATGAAATTTTCGGTACTTCTTAACATAACAGTTAAGAAACAACGGTCCAAGAAACTGGATTTTTTTTTCGTTTTCTCGATGTTCATGGATTTTGAAAACATATCCTCACGTAAAATAGAATTTTCGCGAGCCGATGTGGGCCGCCATTTTTTTCAGAAAGTGGATGTTACCATCGAAAAAAATGAGAAAAACACGAGAAAGACATTAACAACACCGCCAGAAGTGCGATCTTGTTTGCGGCCAATGCATGTGCGCACGCTATTTTCACGTGCTTTCGCAATGGGAATTGGCGCTTACGCAATGTTCGCGAGACACGTGAAGGCGTTCAGCTAAAGATCGCGGTGCACGCGCGTATTGCATAGGGATTGTACATCGTGCCGCAAGCAGAAACACTACGTCGCATATCGCCCTTATCGGCGAAAATTGTGCCGGGTTTTGCCCTGGTAAATCATGAAAACTGCGTTGATCAGTGGTAAATTTCTTTCATGAAAACAATTGCGTTAATGAATAATCTTGTCTATGATATATGAAATGGTTGAAAATAATTTGCCTGATTTGTTTACAAGTTGGAAAAACTCTTAACAATGCTTAATGTGCTTAATGTGCAATTATCAGCTATAACTCATCATTAATGTTAAAATGACACAACATTCAAAGTCAGTGCAAACACCCTATAATTATTGGAAATTTGAACAATTAGAGTAACTGCGTCAGTAAGCGGCCGTGCAGCCGTTCGCGGCAGGTACAACATACACGGTAATATACAGCTAAACACAGCATAGCACTGTTACATGCACACTACATATATACTAACACACTAGGAATCAACAAAAACCAACCGATAAAATGGGCACGATCTCTGACGAAAGTGAAATTTTCTCACCTAAATGACAACATATCGCATCCAAAATGAAATTTTCGGTACTTCTTAACATAACAGTTAAGAAACAACGGTCCAAGAAACTGGATTTTTTTTCGTTTTCTCGATGTTCATGGATTTTGAAAACATATCCTCACGTAAAATAGAATTTTCGCGAGCCGATGTGGGCCGCCATTTTTTTCAGAAAGTGGATGTTACCATCGAAAAAAATGAGAAAAACACGAGAAAGACATTAACAACACCGCCAGAAGTGCGATCTTGTTTGCGGCCAATGCATGTGCGCACGCTATTTTCACGTGCTTTCGCAATGGGAATTGGCGCTTACGCAATGTTCGCGAGACACGTGAAGGCGTTCAGCTAAAGATCGCGGTGCACGCGCGTATTGCATAGGGATTGTACATCGTGCCGCAAGCAGAAACACTACGTCGCATATCGCCCTTATCGGCGAAAATTGTGCCGGGTTTTGCCCTGGTAAATCATGAAAACTGCGTTGATCAGTGGTAAATTTCTTTCATGAAAACAATTGCGTTAATGAATAATCTTGTCTATGATATATGAAATGGTTGAAAATAATTTGCCTGATTTGTTTACAAGTTGGAAAAACTCTTAACAATGCTTAAACTGCCGCAAACGGGATATTTTACTCTATTGATTTTATGTTTTTTAGCTGTATTTTCAAGGTCATTTTCATGTTAGACAAATCAATTAATCCCAGATCCTCTAAATTCTTGTTACAGACTACAAGTACTGTAAATATAATTATGATCAGGCATTCTGTCTCAGAGAAATATCAATTTTGAAATATGACTAAATCTTGTGTGTTGGGAATATGCTAATATTATGGAATTTACAGCTATTTTCAGAACAATGTCAAGGTCAAAAGATCTGGAGATGACCTGAAATATTATTTGTACCTTATTATTGAATAAAAATGGAACATGGTTAGCATTTTTCAGCTTAAAGTCACCAAGAGTACTGAAATGGCACACAACTAAAAGTCAATGTAAACACACTTTAACACCACTATGGCTATGTACAGAAAATTGACTGATTTATTGTTTTTTGTGGGTTTCAACTGCTTCATGTAGAAATCTTGGAGTATTATTTGTTTCTACAATGTCCATGTTTGTTCAGATCTCTGCTGTCTGTAAATCCGTGACATATCAGCAATACGCAATTTGGGCATTATTCGCAAGTATTTAACTCGTTCAGGCTCTTATATCATCCCGACTTGACTTTGGTAATGCACTCCTATTTCAACTACCACAATCTCAACTTTCACGGTTACAAAAATTGCAAAATTCAGCAGCCCGCATTGTTACCCTTACCAGGAGAAATACTCACATTACCCGTTTTGTCCTCATTGCATTGGTTACCTGTTGAATCTCGCATTGTATTTAAACTACAGTTGAACCTCTATTATCCGGCCTCCCTTTATCCGGATCTCTCTATTATCCGGACGCAATCTCGCCGTGATTTTTTTTATCTTTTTTTAATAATTACGGGAGGAAACACACATGAATTACATATACTTGATACATTTCTTAATAATTATTTAGGTAAATCATCCCAAGAATTTATAAAAGAAAATGATTTCCGCTTGCAAACACGAACCTCTATTTTGGGGTCTGTTACTGAGTGTAACAATGAAAAGGTCGCAGTATACACATTACTACATGTGGTACTACAATGGGCTACATCAGTACATGTGTATGTGTATGTACCATAGAGCTCTATTATACGGTATGTACATGTATAAAGCATTGAGTCTCCTGTATCCAGCCAAATCCCTTATCCGGATGAGCCCCGGTCCCGACTTGTCCGGATACGAGAGGTTCAACTGTATTACTATTTGTTTTTCATTGCATACATGGATCTGCCCCAGAGTACAATGTTAATTTACCGACAGCTGCATCTGCATCACTTCGGTGATCCCTCGCATTTATCCCCAAGTTGAATTATCCTTCGGGTTTATGCCAGGTTTAAGTGTGTGCGTGTGTGTCACACACAAACACACTGCTATAGCTTCTGACCACCCGAGCATTGAGAATTATAAAGGGTTTCTGGGACGAACACTGTACTAGGGCTTTCTATAGCTCAGTCGGTAGAGCACCAGTCTAGCAATCCGGAGGTCTCGGGTTCGACTCCCGATGGAATCCCATTTCCTTTGCTCACTTTTCCACTAATAATGTATAAAAAAAAAAAGACAATTATGGAAGGTATGTGGATTGTCAGGCTGAATGACCACTTTAAATGTTCAGCTAATACATGATCACTACAGAATAATGTACCCGTTTCAATGCATACTTGAAGGAAATAATACGTGTCATGACGTTGCAAGAAACAAAACACGGAAACAAACATAATATATTGCATTGCATTTGTGTGCGGTGTGTGTGTGTGTGTGTGTGTGTGTGTGTGTGTATGTGTTTGTGTCATGTACACTAATTTTGCATGCAGCCACTGAAACAAAGTTAGATTACAAGTGGCAGTATAGTGAGGTGCCTGCACCTCGCCAGGGGCCAGAATACCGTCACCACGGGTAACAATGGCTTTAAGCGCACAGAACAAAAATGTACGCATGGGACTGTGCGCCCTACGCTTGGAACCCTTCCAGACCAGCACTACCAAGCAAGATGAGGCGAAAACAGGTAAGTTTACTATGAAAATCTGAAATTTTCGTAAGAAATGCACGCCTAAAATGTAACATCCATACCTTATGTGGAGTCTCAATTAATAGCAAGCAAGAGCGTCAATATCGTGAATTTTTACCGCAGTCAGGTATCTGTATAGTCCGATCGCCCGTAAATTTCTGTATTCTCATGACGTCATGCATTTGTCGCCAGCTACGACGACTAACAAGTTAGCTCCTAGGGTAGATTTTCGCCCTTCGTACGGACGCTAAACAATCGGTTAGTTTTTTACAATGGTGATGAGGACAGATGTTTTGTTGACAATGCTTTAGTGATGGTTGTAAAGACGATGCTTATGATGGTGATGATAAGTCGAAAAAGTAACTACCGAAAGAGAGGTTGTAAACAGAGATTGAATGTTGTACCTTTGTAATTTAAATGTAAAGATGAAAGACATGACGACAGCATTGAAAAGGCTGAATGTTTGAGAAGAGAATGCTGAAAGATAACATATGAAATTTACGTGTCTATTATTTATCGTGATACAATTTTGAGAAAAAAAAAAAGATGACGAAATGATGGTATCATTGCAGGGTTAGAAAAGAAAAAAGATGACGAAATGATGGTATCATTGCAGGGTTAGAAAAGTTGATTATCTTGATACTTACATGATAAAGGAAAATGAAAGAAATGACATTTAGAGTATGTTGTAAGTTTGCGTGATTGGTAAGATAATTATTCCCTTTATTTCTTTTTTCATTCATATATTTCTTTAATGAATCGTTGTATGCATGTATTGACATCAGTATTGATTTCCTTTCTTGTTTTGTTTTATACAGCTTTTTCCTCGGAAGGCTGCTCGCCGGCGGTCCTTCCCATTAGACAAGCTAAAACAGGCTTTGCAGTTAGTAAAGGATGGCTGCTCTAAGAGAGAAGCTGCACTAAGATGTGGAGTACCTCGCACCACCCTTAGTGACCGTGTGAATGGCAACACAAAAAACAACTGCGAGGATCTGGGGAGAGGCACCTTGTTGACAAAGGAGGAAGAGAAGGCACTGGTGGATCTTCTTCGGTATCTGGCTTCTGTTGGCTATGGGCTTTCAAGGACGCATGTATGTTGATTATCATGTTCCTTTTATTATAGAAAATGAATATTTGTATGTCAAAATATTGACGTTCCTAATTTTACCTAAAGAAAAATATTTTATTGCATTGCCATATTATACTTGAAAAGAATCATATGTATTCAATTGTCTTTTTCTCATGTATTTCCTACTTCATCTCGTCACAGGTGCTACATCTCACCACTGACATGGTGGACCATTTGAACAGACATCCAGCTCAACTGAAAGGGAGACTGCTTTCGAGGCACTGGTTGCGTCGATTCATGCGGTGATGGCCTTGTATCCGGTTATCAACACCAAGCAAGCTCTCCATGAAAAGGGCAAGGGCGACAAGCAAAGACGTTTTCCTGCGGTATTTTGACGAGTTGAAGAGAGTTCTCACCAAATACCATCTTCTTGACAAACCAAGTCTTGTATGAGACCAACTTCAACACGGAACATACACCACCATCCGTTGTTGCCAGTTCCAATCAGAAGACACACTCGATCACGTCTCAAAGAATTGGAACAACAACTCTGCTGGCCTGCAGAAATGCTGCAGGACAAGCGATGCCGCCGTATTACGTTTTCAAAGGAAAACGTGGCATGGAGAAATTGCTAGATGGGACATTGCCTGGATCAAATATGTCAATGACGAGCTCCGGATGGAGTAACACAGAGGTGTTCAAGACATTCATCAAGGACCACTTCCTAAAGTTGCTTCCACATCAGAAAGAGAATAAGCACATCCTACTCTTGTATGATGGACATACCTCTCACATTTCAATACCTGTGACTGAGTTTGCACGTCAACATCACATCACTCTATTCGTACTGCCTGCCCATACTTCCAATGTGCTACAGCCACTGGACAACGCGTGCTTCTTATCAATGAAGAGAGCACACTTCACGGAATGTGGGAAGTTTATGCAACAACATCCCAGGCAACACATAACGAGGTTTGATGTCGGAAGGTTATCCTCCATCGCATACCTCCGGGGCATGAAGGTGGAGAATCTCAAGTCTGCGTTCCGCAAGGCGGGAATTCTCCCCTTCAATCCGGACGCAGTTGAAATCGAACAGGCAACAAGACCAAGTATCATGGTCACACCGAGACCAACAGACCACAGTAAGGTACTCAACGACCATGGTGTTGACAGACGAGTAGGAGTCATGGGTGATGCCGGCCCAAACCAGGAAGTGTCTGCGGAGGAGTTCCTCAAATCAAGAACTCCGAGTCCTCCACATGAGCCTAACAAGAAGGGGGGGGGGGGAATAGTGATGGCTTCAACGCATCCGGAAAATGCGTGACAATAGAGGATGCGGCCTACTTGCTCCTTTGTGACAAGAAATCAAGAAAGGCTGATGCAAAGAAGACATCCACAAAGGCCAAAAGAAAATCGAAGCTGCAACAAGATCCACCAGATGGGCCGACAAAGAGCACTGAAAATACCAACAAGTCGCAGCCAGGTCCATCGGGTGCATGTCAGCCACAGTTACATTGAAGGCTGTTCAGCGACGATGAGGACACGGACGGTGGTGACGAGGAGCCATGCTGCGTCTGTAAACAGAACACTCCTCAAAATCGTGCTAAATCTCGAGGAATCGAGATTTTCTCTTGGGTTGCATGCGATTACAACCACTGTACACACTGGGTGCATCAAAAATATTGCACACCTTTGCACAATTTTGTCGAAGACGATATCTTCGAATGCCCTTGCCACTGAAATGAGAAAAAAAAATGAAGAAAAATTTTGGTAACGGAGATCTTATAGTGTTTACCTTGCTTTATTTTTGATTGGTTTTCACGTTAAATATTTCTTGATGAGGTTGCATTCGTTATGTCTACAGTATGCCTACGAAATTGCATTAAGCATGATTGTTTTCTGTGTGTTTGTGTGTATATGATTATGTATGTTTGTGTGTGTGTGCATCTGTGTGCCTGTTTCTTGCAGTGACTGCACAGTCGTGTCATGAATTTATGAATATTGAAAATGAACCACACAAAATACAAAACACACTTATCGACTCATCATCATCGGAACATGAAGACACAGCATTACTTCGAAACGTGCAAGTTCAGTAGAATATCCTTTTTAATTTAAACGAAAGGTTATATAGTAAGTTTCCAAAAGAGAAACTGAATAATTTGATGCTGATTACGAATTTATGGAAAGAAACATATAACACAACCATACAGCAACATACGCACAGTAGAAGAAAGACAGGAGGAGCAAATCATTTCTTATCAGAACATTGAACAATTCAAAGTATTAAAATCTTTAAAATTGTCACTTTAAATAAATTTCTAGAACTGGAAATATTATCAAATTATGAACAGAATAAAGAAGAAAAAACCTGCTGTTTATTGAATTTTAAAACAACAACAATAATAACAATTTAAAACAATGGGGGCAAGGGTGACGAGGTGCGGGCCCCCCTTGAATGCGCACAACTCGATGACATCGATCGTGTTTGAGGATGATAGCTGTGATTTTCCGGCATCGATCAGTGAACTCGCGGTTCTATTGGAATCTTCAGCATTTTTCCTGTATGTGAGTGGGATTTCATAAGATTTCTGTGACTAAATGTGATTCAAATATGCATAAACATTAACTATGACGAGGTGCGGGTCACCGAAGAATACATTCTTTGGAATAAACTGTTAAATATCGAATGAGAAAGTATCACTTACTATAATGACACTAAACACAGACCTTGACATGAAAACTAAATGTCCTAATCTGAACTCCTTGCCCAGATTTTGGCTCTCAAAAGATGATTCGCAAAGAGACACAACTGGCCATTGCTGGCCTGCTGGCCTGCCAGCTTGCGGGCGGGAGGGACAGCTACGTACGGTACCCTGGCCCAGCCAGCCAGGCAGCGGCGCAAACCTGTGCGCTGCATGCGCTGGTCAATGGATAGGCGGATGTCCACGTGTGTCATCAGGCTACTAGTACACAATTTCTCCAGCTGCAGCAGCCACCAGCTGGAACTGTGCGTGCGTCATACACAAGGGGAGAATGACGTCATTGCCAATGTCAAAGATCATGACGAGCACTGTACGTTAAAGTGGGCAGAGCTAGACAGCGCGTCCTCGAAACCGAATACACTCGATGGAAGATTGCATAATCATGTTTCACCACCGCGCGCTCATTACCTCATTGTACACTTACCTGGCAAATCAGGCAAAACTGACGTGCTCACACTCGCGCTGTGTACCACTTTTTTTACGTGCTTTCGGCCAAAAATGGTCTAATCTAGCCTCAACTTTCGAAGCTCATATCTCTGGATTTAAACATCCGTAAGTTATGAGATTTGGAATATTTTGTTTTCATGTACAACTTGATCTTATCAGATATGTAGAAAAAAGTCTCAACACGAAAATAAAAATCGCCTTCAGACACCCTACTTTTGTCTCTGCCAACTGGTGCAGAATGGGGGGGGGGGGGATGCTAGGCTTATTTTTTAAATTTTTTTTTAGACTTTGATAAAAATGCTTTTGTTTACAGCATAACCATCACCCCTTGGTCAAAAAGCCCTCTACCAGCGGGTGAAAAAAAGCTTGCCAATAAACCTAATTCAGTGATAAAAACTTGCTTAGGCAAAAACGCCCCAACCCCGAAAAAGAAATCTCTCAAGTGCCCCCCCCCCTCCCATCTTACTGTCAGAGTTACACATGTTGGAATCGATTGGCAATGAATAAATATCAATCAAGTAATAGTAATAGCCCCCTTAGTCCATGGGCCAAGACCCGAAAAATAGGTTATTGGTACCACCTGAGGTGGCAAAACCTTTTTGGTGTCATTTTGTTTGTCGGGCATTGATATGCTTATCAAGCTATGATAGCATTTCCAAATGAGTAGCTTAGTCATATAAATAAATGAATTTTTAACCAATTTGGTCTCGTTTTTATATCCCTATACTTCTGAATCGAAACTAACCGCTATACAAAGAAGAGCACTCACTGTCTTCTGTATGTCCACAGGTGTTCTGTTGTAAACGCGGTGCGCTTAGTCTTTATTCAAGGCAGCGAAGGGAATATCCAAAGGGTTATGATGTCCACAGCTGTCACCCGGTGCGCTTAGTCTTTATCTAGAACAATGTACCGTTATCATATCTGAAGTTCCTAATAAAAGGGATTATCTTTACTGTTTTTATACTACCCTCTCAACAAAAACATCAGTTTTAAGCAAAAATCACTCTGTTCATTTGCAATATTATTTATTATAATGTATTGTAGTGTACCGGCCGTAC
Organism: Diadema setosum; assembly: GCF_964275005.1. Taxonomy (NCBI): domain Eukaryota; kingdom Metazoa; phylum Echinodermata; class Echinoidea; order Diadematoida; family Diadematidae; genus Diadema; species Diadema setosum. The sequence continues at coordinate 28,543,165 of NC_092693.1, forward strand.
ATTGTTTTTGCATTATCTTTCATTGTTGGATGGAAATAAAGCGACATTGGCATGGTATTAGCATTTTCACCATAGCGTTTTCACCGGAAAATGATAAATAATTGAAAAATACGGTAAAATTCACGAGGAATTCCTTTTATGTTGTTGTTGTTTTTATATAAAGGGATATACACTAGCTGTATTACAAGCTTTGGATATTCCCTTCGCCGTCTTGAATAAAGACTAAGCACTGTGGACATCATAACCTTTGGATATTCCCTTCGCTGCCTTGAGTAAAGACTAATCCCACCGCGTTTACAACAGAACACCTGTGAACATACAGAAGACAGTGCTCTTTGTTGTTGTTATTTGAATTTATTTGGCGTTTGTCATTCCTCGAGGAATATTTACGCCAAATCTATATTCATAAAATTTCTTTAAATTTCCAAATTTTACCCAATATTATTTTCATTTTATTGCAAATAATTCAAAATTAATATAACATATCAAATCAAATAAATCTCCCTCACTGGCCTCGGTTCGAGTTGCCCAATCGACATTGTATAGCGGTTAGTCTCGATTGTATAGTTTGTATAGACCGATTCGGGTTCGTTGAGGGCAGCAGACAATTTGTGGCACTGGGCGCAGCCATGAGCTCATTTTGCGGTGTCTTAGCCGACCCCCCCTCCTCTCCCCCACCCCCCGGGCAACATGTTTATCACGCACTTGTAACAAAGGTTCGCGCATTTAGCAAGCATTCGCGCACTCAGTACGAGACGCCCATTGGCTAAAACAACCTTAATGCATCAGTTTTTCATTCCGTGCGCGGAAGGCGGTGGGGGAGAGGGGGTCGGCTGAGACACCGCAGTAATGGCGCTGCCCATGCCAAAAATACACATAGCGCGTCACAGAATCGGTCTATAGCGGTTCTTTGTATAGCGGTTAGTCTCGATTCAGAAGTATAGGGATATAACAACGAGACCAAATTGGTTAAAATTTCATTTATTATGACTAAGCTACTCATTTGGAAATGCTATCATAGCTTGATAAGCATATCAATGCCCGACAAACAAAATGACACCAAAAAGGTTTTGACACCAAAAAGGTTTTGCCACCTCAGGTGGTACCAATATCTGGCCTGGCCCATGGACTACCTCCCCCATGATGCAGTACATGTCTGGCATAATCTTTCAGCTAAACCTGCTGCTTCTTTTGTTGTTAAAAGGCATTAATATTCTGAAAAGGAAATGAGTATGAGAAGACGGTCTGAAAACCAGACTAGCATGAACATGGCACACACTTCCAGTGACCAACCAGGGGTCGCACTTAACTTTTTTTTTAACTAGCCAGGCGGACTACTTAGAATCAATTTTAACACTGAAGCAATATTTTGGCTAGCCAGATGGACTAGTAACTTCAGAATGTTATGATTTTTAGCTAGTCCGACGTGATTTTGGGTGGCCAATGGCCGGCGGACCATCGCCAATTTCGAACCCTGCCAACACTGTTTGTGGTGGGAAAAAAAAAAATGCCCTTCCACTCGTTTCCATAGAAATGTAGATCTACGGAACTCACTCTAAACAGGGGGACTCTAAACAGGGGTCTCTCTTACCACCCACTGGCATTGATGTTTGTATAAAAAATGGCTAGATCCTCTAGTTTTCATCCTCCACGCTCCAGACTGAGGTCCTCCTAGCCTGACCAGACGCTGTGCGAATACAGCGTCTGACCAGCGAGCGGGCACCTTGAAAGTGGGGAACCACAACAGAACTACAAAACTTTTGAAAACTTATACGTTCTTTATAAACAATGTACACGTTACCAAACGTTACTCACCTTAAGTGCATGCTTGTATTACAGAAGGTTCGTAAGTCCATTGAGAGCCCTCGTGGTAAGTCCGTGGAACAAAAAAATGACACTTTCTGGCGGATTCCCTGACACCGTCAGGGTTCATCGTTGCAGAATTCAAAAAAATGGCGCCTTAGGCTGATCTCTGTGGAGATATCTTTTGCGTGCGTGCGATGCGCTGCTTGGTGTTGGTGTAGCAGCACGGTCGACAGTGCGACCTTTTGAAAGGGCATTCAGATCATGTTACCTACCTCCCGATATATTCGGAATGGCCTGGCATGAAAGACGATGTACCATTCGCTAACCGTTCACATATGCTGCATATAACCATCATTTAAGGGAAGTTTTTAAATTCCAATTTCAATATTGATAGCATAGATATGAAGTCTCATTATTATTTTGTTTGTCAGATGAGTTTGAGGTGACAAAAAATGATCTAAAGTATTAAAATTCAAAGCGATCGAACTCTCTTCGTGTTTGGAGGTCCACTGGTACAGCCCTGTCGCGCTACGTACGTACAGTGACTGGGCCGATGTGTATAGTTAAGGTCCTCCATAATAATATATAACCTAGACAGGGGGACTCTAAATGGGGGTCTATTACCACCCACTGAGTTTGTATAAAAAATGGCTAGTTTTCATCTACAGTTGTAGCATGTCCTCCAGAGGTTCTCCATAACCTAATTGTAGGGTAACATCCCCAGTATTCGGTCACTTAAGCTTTTTTGCAATATTTTTTAAACTAAAATGATACATACAGACATCATATCTACAGCAATGTATGTGAAATATATCAAATTTCTTTAATCTCAACTTTCATTTCGTTAAATATCTCACAGAATAGGCCGGTTTACTAATGTATGCACAGATCTTTAATTTTGCACACGGCCGCAACCTCGGGCAAACAAAGGATGCGAGCCTGCAACGTCGGCTGCTGCAGCCGTCCCCGACACGTCCCCACATGTATACTTACGTGTATGTTGTGTACATGTGTGCGATGCATCAACTTCGATTTTACCTTCTGGCATTTCGTGTGGCTCTAAATCAATTCCCAACCTTAGATGAGGGAAAATTCTGCTGTGATCAAACGCAGTTTGGACTATAGTTTCGATTTTATTGAATTTTGGCTTCGATTTTGTCTTCAGTAGTTCTGAAAATGGGTGGAAAACACTGCTGCTACGGAACATACAACAGTATGACCGCATCACTTCAAACTTCAATGATTTTAAGCATTGTGATTGATTGTGAAATCTAAACTAGACAACGAATCTGTCATAATCGATATGTTTCCAAGGATTTTTTTATTTTTAAAGTTAGACTCAAACTGATTAGACCTCATGAAATAAAATGACGATTTTGACCTAGGCCTATTTTTCTATTAACGATAACAGTTAGGGGGCCTAGCCCTATATAGATCTAGACTAGATCTAACGGTTAGAGTAGATCTAGACGTAGGCCTAGACCTAGAATTAAAACAAAAACAATGATAGACCGAACGTCCCTGACATTCGCAGTAGGCAACATTTATTTCCCCCGTTGACTTATTCATCACGACCCAGGTCTAGTACGTTGGTTTGTTGAGGTATGTCCGGTCGGCCTAACCTCACTACGGATAACAGGAAAAGGGCTCGTGTCCGAAACCTCATTGAACTCAGGCTTGAAACACTCCCATCCGCGAAAAGACGGTAGTCCTCAAATGACTTGTATCCCTTTAGCGTTTCCAGTCATAGTCAGTCCAATTGATGATCAGGTAGTTGAACACGTCAAAGAGTCCAAAATCTGGAATACTCTCGAAGTTGGATGTAAACCCAGCGAGCTTGTTAGGGTCGGAGAACGAGCAGCCTACCAGAGGCTTAGCGAGCTTCTCCTGCAGTGACCGGCCGGTGTCCGCCCGGGAGAGGTCGAGATCGACGGGCAAATCCAAATCGGCTACGGCAGTTGCACTAGTTTGATAAGCTTCTCCTTGTTGTAGCCGCTTGTGCTCACACCTATATCCCTAAAATACTCAGTTAATTCCTTAACTGTCCAATTCTTCCATGGCTTACTCGAACTTTGGCTAGAACTTGAAGCTGACGCCATCTCAAAGCAAGATTATAGCAAACGAAAGTTGTCGATTATCCGCAGCGAGTAATGATCGTAGACAATACACGCGTGAATGCAAAAGCAGTGTGGCGCGCGCGTCCGCGCTTATTTCGCTTGCCCGACTTAGTTACAATCACTAGGGTCGCGTGGGGTTGACGTCATTATGCATATCATTAGTAAACCGGTCTATTGCACAAAATCGCGAAATGTTTCACCTTGAAAATTCCCCAGTATACGGTCATCGGCTCCAGTATTCGGTCACGCGATGTGCGCGTTCAAAGTCAATGCGTGTTCAAGGCAGCTGAAAAACGCGCGCGCGCGCTACCTTGTTGGCGCAGAATTGCATCGGGGACGTTGCGGCGACCGTTGGTGACCGAATACTGGGTCCTCGGCACTTGCATTCAACCCTTGTACATTGGGACACTGTATCGGCACGTACGGACATTTTGTTTTTCTTTTGCGTTTTTGAGGATACCATTACACTCCAAGCTTGCGATAAGCGAAAAATCCCGCGAGAGAACGGCGTATTTCTCGATTTTTAGCGCTTTTTTGGCGACCCGTACTCTTATAACTGGGCCTTATCCGCGCGCGCTTTTGGAAAGTAGCGCCGATTCTGCACTTTTGACGGTAAAATTTGGGACTTTGGATGGATTTTTGGAGGGGGCTAAGGGAGTTTCCTATTGTGAATGAGTGTGGAAGTATGTGAATTAATGTGATTTGCGTGTGTTGTGACAGTTGAACTTACTGGCTGGTGACTAGTGATAAGTGACCGAATACCGGGGGCTGACCGAATACTGGTGCCCTTACCCTACTGGACTCTAAACGGGGTATGACTCACGAGTCTTCGCAGCTCGACCCTCGAGCCAATTTAAGTATCACTGTATGTGGTCGGACCGGACAAGTTGTGGGACCGGACTACAAATTTTCTTCCACAAACACAATAAAATCCCATAAAATAAGCATAAAATACAATGGCTTTTGAATAAATACCAATTTTTTAGGTAACTATACACAGCCCAGTCGCCGCTGTACATATGTAGCTCGCGTAGCGTATTAACAGCGTCTGGTCGGGCTATTTTTTAGGTAACTTCTCTAAAGCAGAATTCGGCGATTTGTTTCATGATTTGTCAACCAGAAGAAGCGCGCAGTATTCTATCACACGCGCGATGTGAAACTTGTGCGCATGTTTAAGTCAGAAATAACAATTACAAACTTCAGTGTTAATCCATTCGATTCCCATAGACAATACACGGAGGCTGGCTACACATCAACGTTCAAAATATATTTGCAAGGGTTTCAGTTAAGTAACGTTACTCTAATTACGACAAAAATTGATTTTGTTCGCTTTGCTTTAGAGGAACTGTTAAGTATCATTTTCAGAACCTCATCATTGTGTATTGGAATATTTTTATTGAGAATCTGAATGGCAATGTGAAAAATTCATAACTAACCGTTAAATCTCAACTTCTTAATTGTCCGGGTACACAACCCCCCATCATACAAGTAGGAAAGCCTAATCAGTTTGATGAGAGTTTGCTATTGAGAGAGAAGGGATTGGTTATAGGATACACTGTGTGAATGCTGAAAAAGTGTGTGCCGCAATTTACAAGCCAACCTCATGGGCCCTACCTGATTCAGGCCTGCTGAACTTTACTCCACTGTATGCATGCTTGAGAGACAGTGTCGAGCGAGAATGCTCAGCGTGCATTATTTAATGGAACACGTGTGGAAAACTTCTTGCTGCCGTCGAGTGTTGTGGTGCAATGTGAAGGAAATGTGCACAGCTAACAACATGTTTAAACTCTGCTCTGACAGTCTCGATTATATGCACAGAGATACTAAATACTGAATTATCAACTCACCTATAGCATGCTGAAGGCTTGAATGATGAGACTGATAGACAACTTGGCAAAGAAGTCTTATTGAAACAGGAGATTTTAGTGCAAAATCTCCAGGCTCACTATTGTTTTACATTGAAGCACTTGAAGAAGCATGCAGTGGCTGGTAGAAAGGAGTCTGAATTGAAGCTATGGCTAACGCGCCACGAGCGAACACGAAGGATCGGACTGTGTTTGGCGGCAAATGTCCGTTACCTCATTTGCATACGCACGCACTTTCAACCAATAGCACATGGGCATTTCCACAGTAAAAGGGTACTTTTCAGGGTTGAGGGTTGTCTCTATATTTTCTGTTTCCAATGTGCAGTACCCACGAATACAATCTGATCTTCTAGAACACTTCAGTGAGAGATAACTTTGCCCCAAAATTGCTTCAAACAAGCAATCTATTAAAATTTATGCCAAAATGAAAAATTTTGGGTGAACGCGTGTAACGCAGGACACGTACATTGTACTAACATATGAAGGTCAAATTATGAATGCTCATTGAAACTTTGTTGTTTTTCAATTGAATGGCTTAATTTTGATGAGAGAAGATAATGACAGTTGTAAAATTCTATTGAAAATTGTGTTTTATACCATTTCTACACTTAGTGGTGAATGCGTGTAACATGGACAGACCATCTTGTCGCATTTTGGTCTGTCCATGTTACATGTCAGGGCCGGCGCAGCCGTGGGGGCCGTGGGGGCTCGGGCCCCACACTTTTTTTCAACCCGGAAGTACGTAAATGGCACTAAAATAGAAATAGATAGAGATCTTGAAGTATGGAGGCGGTAAGGTTCAATTCAATTTAATGTTTTTATTTCATTTTCCGACAAAAAAGATATGAACATCACTTTTTTGATAACAGAAATTAAGGTGCGTAAAGTATAACATGAAAGAATGTATATACAATGATTGTACCACCTTATGATAATTATACACTATCATATAACTCAAGTGATTAGAAGTAATTATACAGTATGCAAAATTCGAAAAATGGAGGGACCCACTAAGAATACAAAGCTTGTAGATTGTGGGCCCCTCGGAGGAAAAACATCAGTTGAGAAAAAAAGTAATAGTCTGGAAGCCCACTAGAAAGATAAATCAACAAAAGCAGACAGATATACAAACAAATAAACATGAAATGAGACTGAGGTATAGGAGTAACAATACAATGGAGAGTTGACTATGAGACGAGACAAAATGAGGCAAAGCTAACATAATAGAAAAGAACAGAACAGACAAAAACGTTCTACAGAGACAGCGATCTCGTAAGAAGTGTGTCGAGAAAGTGAGAAAAAGTGACGCGAGAAAGAACAGGGTAATAGACATAATGATCGGAGAAATATCGTAGCATTATATGAATAAGTATAAAAGAGCTAAAGTATACTTGGCAATCAATATGTGAAAAAGTTGGTTCTTAGAAAAAAAATTATAACAGCTGGTTAATTCTATTCACTAGAATAAGGTTGCAATAAAGAAACTTTCAATTTCCTCTTGAATGAGTATATTGAGGGGGCATTTTTGATATCAGGATGCATGGAATTCCAATAGCTCGGGCCAGTATAAACAAATGTGTTCCTTGCTAAAATCGTACGGAAAAGAGGTAAATGATATTCGTTAGAGCGTCGAGTTGGATATTCATGAAATGACTGATTTTTTAGGAACATGGAATGGAAAACATCAGGAAGAAGATTATTGTTGTACATATACATAAATTGACCTAAATTGAATAAAAACAAATCTCTAAATTTTAACAACTTATTAGAGGCAAACAGTGCATCTGTATGAGAACGTATGGGAGAATAACAAATGACACGAAGAGCTTTCTTTTGCAAAAGGAACACTCTGTCCAACAGATTTTTGGTGCGTGTTGCCCCAGACTAAAATTCCATAATTAAGGTAAGGCAATATCAATGACGAGTATAACATAAGTAACAATTTTTTAGGTAAACACAATTTTAATCTATTAATTACGCCGCCTATATTACGTGAAATTATATTGCAAATATAATCGATATGCAATTTCCAAGAAAGTTTCTCATCTAAAATAACCACAAGGAATTTAAAATGTGAAATTCTTTCCAAAGGAGTGTCATCCAAAACTATGTCAGTACTTAAAGTGCCAACAGTATTACTAAAAAGCATATATTTCGTTTTCTGAACATTCAAGGAGAGCTTATTAGCTCTGACCCAATTTGTTACTTTCTTCAACTCGCTATTAACTTTTCGAACAAGAACATCAATATCGCTATGAACTAGAAATACATTAGTATCGTCAGCAAAATGAATAAAAGAAAGAGCTTCAGATACTTGACAAAAATCATTGATATAAATAATAAATAACAATGGCCCTAACAAACTTCCCTGAGGAACCCCACATTTAACTTCTCTGATCACCGAGTTATCATTTTTGATTGTAACAAACTGTCTTCTATTGGATAAATAACTCTTGAACCACTCCAAGGCCTTCCCACGTATTCCATAATGTGATAACTTGTAAAGCAATATATCATGATTAATTGTATCGAAGGCCTTGGAGAAGTCCAAGAAAATGCTAATCAAATGAGAGTGGTCATCAATTGCACGAGTCACTCGTTCAACAAAACTTAAGAGAGCATGACTGGTATTGTGCTTCTCACGAAAACCAAACTGAGAATTTGAAAATATTTTATATTGTTTCAGAAAATTAGTCATTCTCTTATGAATAAGTTTTTCCAGAACTTTAGACAACGAAGATGATAATGAAATTGGACGATAATTACTGGTATCAAGTTTATCGCCTTTTTTGAATATTGGAATTACTTTTGCTAATTTCATTTTTTCAGGGAATACGCCCTGGGATATTGACAAATTAAATATATGAGCAAGAGGATCAGCGATCGACGATATAACACCTTTTAAAATAACATTATCAATCTCATCATAACCAGAACTTCGTTTATTCTTTAAAGAAAATGCCATATCAATTATTTCATATCTATTAGTAGGAGTAAAAAATATAGAGGTGGGATTAAACTGACCTAAGAATTCAGTGAAATGGTTCTGAGTAGCAGGAATATTTTGAGCAATTGTTTCACCAATTTCTGAAAAGAAGGAATTAAAAGCATTTGCAATGTGAACAGAATCATGAATTATTTCGTCATTCATCTTAATGTTATCAATATCTGAATTTTTACTTGCAACATTCATGGCCTGTTTTAAAACCTTCCAAGTACTTTTTATATCAAACTTATATTTCAATAATAACTTTGAATAATATCTTTTCTTTTCAGATCGTAGAATCATTGTTAAAGTATTTTTATAAGATGTATATTTATTCTTAGATAATTCATTCCTTTTCATTTTGTACTTATAGTATAATCGATTTTTCCTGTTAATAGAACGGAGAATTGATTTTGAAATCCAAGGTAATCTGGGTGTCTTTTTATAATCTGATTTATTCTTTTGTTTTGGAATTATTTCATCCAAATGGTAATTAAAAATTTCCGTAAACTTGTTAAAAGACAAATTAATATCATCACTTTCTAAAACTCTCGACCAGTCAGTATTATTAGTCCAGGCTAGAAGGCACCCAACCTTGTTTTTTGATATATACAATGTTTTTTGATGGTTTCTTGTCAATTCGAGGGTGCTGATTCCAAATCCGATTGATGCCACTTGCGTAACCTTGAGCATTTTCGGCAAAATGCAAAAATCCAAAATGGCCGCCGGATATGCTAATTCGGCCGTGATAAACACAATAATGTGCATTATATGACCAATTATTCCACCAAACTTTGTACATTTCTGTTCCTAGAGTTACTCCATCTGCATTTGCAAGCGAATTTTCATTTCATATAGGTTCATTTAGCATTTAAAGCTCATTTTTTTATTCAAAATGGCCGCCATTCCTATGCTTATGTATTATATGAATGGCAAAACATATGCATGGAAATATAGAACAAATTTACTGTATTTCCAGTCCCGTACCTACGATATCATGAAGTGTTGCATGTGCAATATGTTGGGTGTCAATTACAATATACAGGGGGCCTACATATATGAGCATTTAATATTCATAAACCTTACGATGTTGAACACAATTTCTTATATATTTCATTTTATCTCAACAAAAGTCTCAACAATATAAGTTCACTAAACGTCTCGCAAGGAATCAATATACCATCATATTCTGCATGCCGGTTGAGTAAAAAAATGTAATACTAAAACAATATATTAAGGAGCCTAGATACATGGTATTTATCAAATAATGTTGAAAATGGAGGGGAAGCTATAAAGCAACTTATAAAACAAGCTTGTAATATGCATTCTCCTAAAATCATATTAACAAAGTACAGAAAAATCCTATACAGTAAGTGCAGAGATACATGGTTGCAGACAAAAACACATCGGACATTAATGACACAACTAAAAACCCTTTACATTGTAGATTTTTTTTTTTCCAGCAAGGAGTTGGGGGGGAGCAGTCCTGAGGCGAGTTCGAAATGTATCATAACCTCCATCACTTTGATATGATTTAATTTAGAAATGCCGCCTTGATATTATCGAGCAAACCTGATTTTCTTCTTGAATTAAAACAACAATAAAAACTGTTGAAGGCATAAACGGAACTGTCCTAATGCAATACCGTACAAACTGTTCATTAAACATCAACCAAGGAGCAATGTGAGATACCTCTTTTAGCTCTCTCACAGTAACATGTTCCCAAGTGTTGATGATATACACTTTGAAATCATGATCTCATTCAGTCTTGTCTTAAAACTAAAACTGTCATTTTTTATTGTCTTTAAAGAACCCTTTAATTGTATGTTTAGCAGCAGGCGACATCAGCCCCAAATTTGCAGAATTCTCAGGCTTAAGATGCGTATTAGTCCTGCAATTGTTTTAATTGCAACCACATCGTGGTGTTCAGCACTTCCTCAGGGGTCAGAGGCCGATTACTTGTCATAGAAACAGGATGAAAACATGAACATTGATGGCAGGTTGTTCAAGGGGGCATTTCATGAAGTGTTTTGTCAGATCTTTTCTTTTTGACAAACTGTTATAAGCTATTAAATCCTTGCATCTGATTGGCTGAGAGCAAATTTGTCAGACAAATTTGTCAGACAAAATGCTTCATGAAATGCCCCCCCCCCCCCCCCATGCTATCGTGTTTGGAAGGTCAGGGTATGCGTTGACGGCACTGGTGACAATGGCCATCCTTTCCTTCCAGTGTGAGGGAGAGTGATCGAGTGCCAGTGAAGGAGGGTGGCCTTCCTCAGCCTATGCTTGGAAGGCTTGCCAGAGAGGGCTACCTTGAACATAGCGTTGGAAAGATGGTTACTAAGATGGAAGGCATGGGTCTGATGATAATCTAATAATAAAAGGTTGGGACAAAGTCTCCAGAAGATGAAGTACTCCACTATTGTCTTGAGATGGGTCAGTACTCGGCTCATGTCATCCAAGGACTTTCTATGAGACGTAAAGGCAAGATCATCTGCAAACTTCCTACGTGAAGTGAATGTAATGTCACCACATATGTTAAAAAGACCTCTAGTGGAGTTAGTTTGCAGCCACCATGAAGGAGGCCATCATTCAGAGTCCCAACACAGCTGGTCTGGTTACCGAGAGCAATCCTGAATCTGCAAATGCTGAAGATTAAAGACAAGCAGTGTGAAGTTGTTAGAACACTGCTTTCAGAATGAGGAAGCACTGTACAGATCTCAGAGTCTCCCTCGACATCATAGGCCTATACTCAATCACATTCACTCCGAAAAAAACGGTGGTAAAATTCATCTACCATATATAATTCATCTGGGTTAACATTAAAAATTTGGGGGCATTGTTTTCATTTCAGAGATTTGACAACAGGAAGTGAGGTGGTCCCTTTTTCCACTTTCCCCTGCCTCATGTTCTTTCTCGGATGAGGGGACTGAAAAATTTGTATAATATCGCTTTTAGATAATGTAGAACAGGACAGTTAATTGGAAATTTCATTTTTGTCATCATCTAGGATTCAGCCTTTTAATTCAGTAAATCAGAATGAATATTTTGATGTTGAACATCTCAAGGCAAGTAAGTATCAAATGTTCATGTCTAATAATTCCTGATAAACGATCTTGATCTTGGCGTCAATTCAAGTTTTGGTGGATTTTTCCAAATACCTAAGGAAAAATTCAGATTGAGGTAGCAAATTTGGATGTTTGCATCAAAAAATGAAACAGCCTTTGTTAGTAACATCCTTCTGATTTATAATCAGCACACAAATTGGTAAACAGAGTACCTGAGTGACAGAATTTTTTTTTTTTTAATTTCACACGCTCTGCCGTTCATATTGTGCAGGGGTATATGAGTGGCATCCATTTTGAAGTTTTGTATTAAGAAGAATATAATAAGCCTAAAGACAATAAACTTTCTGTTTGTTTGCTTGTTTGTTTGCTTGTTTTGCTAGTGGCACTCATCAGATTTGCATTGCACATGCAAAACTTGATAAAAGCGTAGGTATGTGACTGAAAATTCGTCTTCTATTTCTATGCATATTTTTTGCCATTCATATAGTACATGAGTATAGGAGTGGCGGCCATTTTGAATTGAAAATAAGCTTAAAATACTAAATGTACCTCTTCAAATGAAAAATTTCTTGCATGTGCAAGTAGAATTACTCAAGGAACAAGAATTTAAAAAACTTTGATGGAATAATTTGTCATAAAATTGACATAACTGGGATTATCATGGCCAAATTAGCATATCTGGCGGCCATTTTGAATTTTTGCGTTTTGCCGAAAATGCTCAAGGTTACGCGAGTGGCATCAATCGGATTTGGAATCAGCACCCTCGAATTGACAAGAAACCATCAAAAAACATTGTATATATCAAAAAACAAGGTTAGGTGCACTTTCTATGGAGCCTAGCCTGGACTACAGCCCTGCATGTAACTATGTTACAATTCAATGAGCACAGAGATGAGCAATTATACAAAATAAATCCTTGGCAGGGGCGGATCCAGCAGGTATGAATTCCGTAAAGGGGAAGGCCGTAGCAAAATTAAAGGGGGCACACGCACCCCCGCCCCCATGTTTTTCTTTTCAATTCTTTTGTTTTAACCAAAAATAAAGAGGGGGACCTAATTGCTGATGGATATTGATTTGTCCAAAAGGTCTAGGTCCAGTCGTGCCAGTGGGTCTAGCCTCTAACGTTAGACATATTTGAACCTAACCGCATCAGCGACCCCATCACGTATAGGTGGGCACCCAACACGTACATCAACACCCTAATATGTTTTTCTATCAATATATACTTAAAATGTCTTACAACCCAGCAAACACACCCATGTGGAGCCCACATGGGCAAACATGGGTAAAAGATGGGTAAGCCGGGTTGGATTTGGGCAAGGGCTACTCGAGGGTCATCCTTCATGGGGCCCTTATGGGCCAGCCAAGGGCAGAGATGGGAAAAGCTGATATGGGTTTCACATGGGCACAGACAGGGCCAGCAGGGAGCATGATGGGTTTTTGTAGGGCTATAGCCCTGCCTTTTTTATGCGAGTGTGTGTGCGTGCATGTGCGATTGTAAGTGTGCTTGTGTGTTTGTGTGTGTGTGTGTGTGTGTGTGTGTGTATAGGGCACATACAGTTGGTTGCTACTTAAATCCTTATCTTTAATCAAACATGAAAATTTGATACCAGTTATAATCCCTGTTGGGACTTATGGTTTCTATAGGCCTACCCACACGGGTCCCACAGCGGCCCCACATAGGACCCTAAGGACACATACAATAATATTCATGCATATATGAATATTCAAATGAAAAATTTGGGTAATCCAATTTTGGTTACCAAGTCTTCACGCATTTTAGTTTCTTTTTTTTTTTTTTCTTTTTTTTGCAGGTATAAAACAGTGACACAGAATCATCAGTTAGGATTAGGAAGTAGGAAGAAGGTCGATAGGAGTAGGACATTAGGATTAGGTTAGGGTAGGATTAGGATTAGGGCATAATCCCTGAGTGTGCTTGTACACACACTCAAGTATGAGTAATATGCCCAATTCAACCCATTCTTTTCCCCAGATGAGCTAATATGAAAACATTGGGCTCAGCTGGGTCCTACATGGGAGTCACATAGGCCCCGAGAGGGGCATACTTGGGCAAGCCCATTACAACTAGATAGTGATTGACTAAATAAGGGTAAACATATGGTATCATGATGCACACCAGCGTCACACCGGGCAAGCCCACGTGGGGCCATTACAGGCCCCACGGCGAAACCATGAATTACTTTTGGCCCCAATTGGGGCCAATGAAGTAGCCCATATTGCCCACATGGGCCCGTTGTTGACAGCTCACTTCAACCCGTATTTTACCTAAATGGGCCCCACGTGGATGTGTTGGCTGGGACTTTGCCTGAAATTTTGATCACATGTAAAGAAAATACTCTGAATTCACAAGCGCACTATTATTGAGATTTGCAGTACACGCTCCAAGATAACTGCTTCGAAAATGTGGGTTGTTATTTTGACGCACTCATTGCGCCGTAATTTTGAAAGCAACACCCTTACCCTCTCTTGACAATACATGTGAAATGCACGTAGTGCTTGTCCAATGTGCATTTATAATCTATGGTATCATTGTTTTGCTGTTGATTTTGTTTATTATCAGGTTTTTCAGTAATATTTGGACGTCTTCAAATCCCCAGTGAAGAATATAAAACCACTGCGCGTAGTCTCAGGCGTGAAAGTTCATTCTTTATGGGCAATGCTATAAATAGAGCGGTGTTGGTTTCAATGTACAGTGTCTTTGTGTTGGACACCTACTTTACCTCCGCCAAGTAAGGGAGGAGGTTTCATTGGCGATGATTTGCTTGTTGGTTGGTTTGTTTGTGTGCAAAATAACTCAAAAAAGTTGTAAACAGATTTGGATGACACGTACAGGAAAGGTTGAGAATGACACAAGGAACAGATGATTAAATTTTGGTAGTGATGCGGGAATTTTTACGGATTTTATAAAGGATTTTTTTATGTATGTAAATATATATATATATATATATATATATATATATATATATATATATATATATATATATATATATATATATATATATATATATATATATACACACACATATTTTATCATGGTTGATTCTACCAAATTTCTTTAAATAATCATTGATAAGAATTTGTCCTGGAAGACACACACAGATGCCTTAATTGGCAAAGTTATTATCCAGGAATGCTCGTATTATTCATTTAACTGTTTAAGTCTTTCATCCCATCCTATTTATGCTTTATAATATACTAATGTCACATTTGAATTATGGCCATATGGGCTTTTTATTTGGGGGTCAGCACCAATACTGTGTATTGATAGAATTTTAAGAATACAAAAGAGGGCTCTTCAAACTGTTTTTATTCTGGACTCTCTCAGTAGGTACACCTGAAATATATATATATATATAATATATATATATATATATATATATATATATATATATATATATATATATATATATATATATACATATATATATATATATATGTATATACATTTGTTGTTGTTGTTTTTTTTTTTTAAAACAACTCATTGAAAACATATGACTTAAAGGGGATGGTTAGAAACTGATCAGTGGGAATCACTGGGAATGCTGGGGATGATTGTTCCGAATTCATTCAAGAATACATTATATATCTCTTGTTGTGTGGAAATTATTTGCTTCAGAATGGTCTCATATTCAAGTAATGTGCAGTTAAATGTTTCCAGGTTAGCATGCCTGTACAATGTCGGGGCGATCGTTAACGGGCCGTTAACGATCACCCCGTAAATAGAATGATAGAATAGTGGTTTCAAGGCAGCAATAAGGAAATTGCTGAATCACAAACAAGATATGATTCTCGTGCACTGGACATTCAGTCCACATGGATACATCAGGGGCATATACAGGCATTCCGTAAAGGGGGGGGGGCACAAAAAAATATTTCTGGTGCTACAGTGTACTTCCAGGCTTCATTTCATCTTTTTCTTCTTATTTCTTTTGTTTTAACAGAAAATAAAGGAGGCACATGCCCGGTGTGCTCCCCTCTGGATCCACCACTGATGCAAGCACACATTTCACCCATATACTTAAATGCCATAAACACATAAACACATCATGCACACAGGCGCACACAAAGCAATGTATAGCATTCTACAGTGTAGGCCTACAGGTTGAACAAGTGTCAAACATGCACCATATAGCCCACATGATAAGTCATCCCTCAGAAAACACTATCACTCACAGGAACATGCACCCGCAAACACACAAACACACACACACAGATAAAACAAGCTTTACAAGCTTCTCCAAAGATCCCCAAAGATCTTAAAGGAGCAAAATATGGCTGCTGCCTCAAACTTTCATGTTTCAATTCATAGTCAGAAGTCAGTAAAGACAAATCTTATAAACTAACATGCTTGTTGCTGATTCATATTTACTTCCACACTTTAAATAAAATACACGTAAATGATGTGTTGAGCAGTTGAACCTTTTATTGAAAATACCTTTCATATTAATATATATTAAAATGGCATGGATATAAACATTTTGTATTTCTATGTGAATAGAGCTATAGTGTTCAAAACATAATTATCCTGGCTGTCCAGTGAATTTCACCCTTGGATGTCATGCTTTCACATCCTAAAGTGACTACTATAAAGAAATTATTAGATTCTTCGAAATTACATCACTTTCTGAGGTACTAATGATAGTAACAAAAATAAATTTATAACTCACATAAATAGTCCCATTCTCAAACTTTCATTGGTTTGGTTTCCTTGCTTGTTACATGAATATGAACCTAGAGATTACAACTTTGCATGGTTTTGCATCAGTATTTTACCTCATAAAGGTCAACACAATCATTTTCACTGAACTACACCAATCACTGGCTTACACTACTCTAAATGTCATTCACAGCAGCCCAACACAATACAAAAATTGTAAAAATTAAACAAGTTAAATCTCTTTATCACCAGTTCCCCGACACAAACCATCATTGAGATGTTGTGCACAATAACACTACCTGCATATGGGGATCAGTTTTACAGCATTAAATATGCTGATGCAAGAGGCAGACCATACTCCCAATCTAGCATGTTCAGTCATAAATTTAGCCTAGAGGCAGAAGTTCACTCCGATTGAAAGTAGTCTCATCGGTCTTGGTCCAAGAACAGGTAATTGGAGACATGAGCAAAATTGGAAAAGCTATGATCAACCCATTGTCAGGATTTAGTCCCACATAAAAGGATTTGGGCCTTGCTACTTTGATGTCTCTTTGTAACTCTTCCCCCCCCCCCCAAAAAAAAAAAAAAATAATAATAATAATAATGATAATAGTAATAAATAAATATATATATTATATATATATATATATATATATATATATATATATATATATATATATATACTAAATTGCTGAAAAGATATTAAATTTTTCTTGAATCTACAACTCAACTTCAACTTCAGTGAAGCATTCTGCTTAATTATCCTCTTATGGCCATGAAAAAAACAACTTTTGACAAAGTCAAATGATAACTCTTGACTTTTCTTGCACATATTTATCTTTCTTTTTTTTTATCTTGGACTCAACTTCTGTGAAGTATGCTTCTTGATTATCCTCTCTACCACAGCTATGAAGAAAACATTTTCTTGAGGAGGTCAAGTTACATGTTGTGACTTTTCTTGCAAATGGCAAACAATGAGTACAATGTACGATGCAGCTTTAACCAAATCAAGAGGGAGTGGTGATATTTTATCAAGATGTCCAAGGCACAGATATCAGTTGACATACTGACATTAAAAAAATTGTCCTGAGTTCCTCCAATTTTGCTCAAGTATTCAATGCATTCTTTGGCATTGCTCCTCCCTTGGGATGTACAGGCCTACAGAAAGTGTTGTGAGAAGGGGAATTCAACAAAATTTCATTTTTTTTAAAGAAAACATTTCCTCGATTTGTTACAGACATGTTAAGGGTAATGATTTCCTTTGCCTTCTAAAAAGAGGCAAATCCAGTGCTCTTTTATTATGCAAGAAAAGTGAAAATATGTTGAATTTCTTTATATTTTCTTTATATCGTTCTACACATATGACATCACAAACTGTCGTAGTCTTCTCATCAAGCAATGGTGGCACTGAAACTTCAAGAATTCATAACCTTTGAATGGATTGTCCAAATTTTCTCAAACTCTCACTGATGTGTTCTACTAATATTGCTGCATTCATTCAATACATACATTTATTAAGGTGAACTAGTTCTTTAATTCCCTGATTTGTCACTGTTTGCCTTAATCAGCATAAAGGAAGAAAATGCATAATTTCTCAGATATACAAGATGCAAAGACAATCAATTTCTTTCTTGCCTCATGTGCAAGGAATTTGAAGATGGCACATAAATATATTGTGTATAATCAACAAAGCTACATGCGAGTTGGTAATCAGCTAAATGTTGATTTAATCAGTGCAAGTTGTCATTCTACCCGTTTGATCAAATTTGCAGTACATTTCTGAGCTGCATCAGTGCAAGCAGAAGCATTCTAAACTTGGCAATTGTAGTGTATCATTACCAGAAAAAAATTCAAAACACATTATCAAGATATCAACTGCAATTTACATCCAAGTGATAATCTGTCAAATTACGATGTACTATTCAATTCTGGGAATGCTTATAAAGTCATATCATTTTGGGAAAATCTACAAGCAGAAAGCAAAGTGCAGCTACCAGTGAAACATACAGAGACATCTGTTTGTTAGCTCAGCATTCCACATACCGAAAACACATACAGAGATATAGGATACTAAACTCCACATAATAATTAGACTTTCGCAAAGGCAGCTTGCAATAGACTCACTAGAAAGCAGTGCGTGTGAGTCCATTGCTCACTGTGTGCGTGTGCTAAAAATTACAGCGAGCTGTCTTTGCAAAAGGCTACATAATGCTATGTTGACACCACTAAACCAAGAACTAATACGATGTACCAGTTGATACTAGATGGTCATGTATTTCTCTTGTAAGCACATCCAAAATTTCATCATACTTGTGTGCTCTTCCCTGCACACAAGTTTTTTTATTTGTTTTTTTTTTCCCCCAACAAACCAATCTTACCCAAAATGCCATAGCTATGTCACATTGCACTCATCATTCCTATTTCAACTGTTACCAAATAATCTCTTTAAAAAATGAATGTAAGATCTACCTCCACACTAGAAACTTCTTGTCATTTACCTATCTCAGACTTTGTGCATTTTTTTCAAGGTTGGATAAAAAGGTGAAAAAACTGATAAACATCTTGCCTAAATTGTTAATT
The DNA here is from genome assembly GCF_964275005.1 of Diadema setosum. NCBI lineage: Eukaryota > Metazoa > Echinodermata > Echinoidea > Diadematoida > Diadematidae > Diadema > Diadema setosum. The sequence goes on from NC_092693.1 coordinate 28,562,265, forward strand.
GAGCACATTTCTATATATCTTTGATCACATGGATAGGGAATATCTATCCAAAAAGTAACAAAATATGAGCTGTAAATTATGTCTACTGACATCACAAACACAGATACGGTAAAAGAGGGACTGATATCATCATTTGCTATTTAAAAGTAAGAAAATTTTGAATGGAATTGAATGTATTCTTTGTTTTAATGTTGCTCTGCACAAATGAAAAAAAAAAAAAATCTTCTTATATATGACTATAAAACAAATCTTTACTTTTCTCTATTTACCTGAAGTTCCTCTTTACCTTCCCTGTCCAATTACCAAAACCATACAAGAGCTGGAATGTACGAATAATATAAAGGTTGCTATCTAATTTGCTGTCACTCATCCTTGGTTGAACAATTGCTAGACTTCATGACAAGCCTGGACAGCAGATTCTTTTCTCATAGGTGGAAATATTATTGCCATCAGTTTTGTTGGTCCCATATGTCCATTTGCGTGTGGGGACAGATTCAAGGCAAAGGATAGAGTAGAAAGAATGTATTTGTCGTGCCTGTGCTACTCCATATGCCAGTGATCAATACCAAGTGTGACTTGTATAATCAACCATTCATAGCAACTAAGGCAGAGTCTCACTAACAGTACTGCTCATTACTACAATTTAACACTGCATTTCCAACTGACAATGAAGGGTAGGCCAGCAAATCCTCAATTTGTCAAGTGGCAACATGCATCACTTGTGATAATCATATCACAGTCGGATACAATTAGGTGACATTTCAACAACAGCCAACAAAATATAAAGTTAAAGACAGAGACTGACTGACTCAGATACATGTAAATATTTGGGGACTGTTCTCACTCATCCCATGCGATGATACCAGCTATTTCAAATATCTGTGCCAGCACATTAAAAAAGAGTCTTGTTTAACAATGTCTCTACATTTACAAATTAGATAAAGAAATAAAAAAGAAAATAAACAGATGCATAGTTCTCCTACTGTGTAAAACAGCGGCGGATCAGGAAAGAAATTTTAATAAAATGGGGGGGGGGGGGTGTGCGCCCCCTTTAATTTTGTAAAGACACATCTCCTTTATGGAATTCCTGGATCCACCCCTGTCAAAAAAGCGGCTGTGAATAAAAAAGATATGACAAACTTAATTAGTTGAAAAATGATAGTAAATACTTCCAAAAAATATAGATTTACTATTCTCAGGGTTGTTTTCCCACTAAGCACAGAAAATCATTCAGAGAATCATGGGGATATTGTCCCTTTATATTTTTTATATTAATATAGAAAAAGAGTAATATTATTATTTTTCTATCTATCATTATAGCACAACATGAAGTTCTATATATCTATCTTTAGAATCGAGCAATCACAATTTATAAACAGCGTTAAACAGCATAGCAGAAATATAAAGAAAGAAGTCAGTTTATAGGTAAAGGGATCATATGCTGAGCACAGACAAGACATTTTTCTAACTGCACAAATATTGAAAAAGAAAAAGCGAGGAAGAGCCAAAAGGCAGATTCAAATGCCCAAATCTAACATATGTCGATCAGCTGGCGAGAATCACTATCTCACCCTGAAACACACAAGAAAATGTTGACAATGTATAAATTATATAATTTGCATATCACTGAGAAAGAGACAAGACTCAAAGCTGTGCAATATCTATGAACCGTTTCCACTACCCTACCAGTCAAGTACAATAATAAATTAAGAGAAGTACATATTGAAATCAACTTCACAGCAACACTGCAATTGTGTACACAGGACAGCAAACAACATCAAAGAAATATAGGTTATGGATATTTTTTTTTTTCAAGCATCTTACCTCATATATTATCTTGTATTTCATGGCATACAGGTACCTTGAAAGTATTGTAAGATTACAAATGCAGAATGTTAATGCTCTCTACCACCTGCATCAGAATATTACAGAAAAGTTTCTGAAGGACCCATAAACTTGATGCAGTACTTTGAAGAGAAACCTGCGTAGTCTCTCTTTTGGTGCATGCATTTTACATCACATGTCCTGTACTGTGAAACTCCACAAACTTTCTTGAGGGCAGCAACACAGCAGCGATGCAATGTCTGCATGCACCTCTGACGCAAACTGTGACAGGCATGCACGAAAGGCTGGTTACATCTGCAAATCATGCATGTACAATTTCAGTCAATTGGTCAATCTGGAATAATGCCAAATGAGCTCTAATCTCTGGATGATAAAATTTTGTGGGGCATATGATCTCTCTTTTCATAGAAATACCCCACCATGATACAGAAACAAACAAATAAAAAGGGCCATCATCAGCAGGGATGTACCTTTTCAATACAAGCCAAACAGGACCAAGGCAAGAATGTGTGTTTTGCTACAGAATACCTTGTCACAGAAAGTGTTACAGGTGATACGCTATCACATTTTAGACAACACTGACCTATACACCAGTTCGCAATCAGCGATGATTCGAATGACTTCAAATTGTAAACCATTAAAGCAAAACATTTATAAATTTATGCTATGTTTACACCATGTTCCTGGTGGCCATGGCAGCCCTGTTTGCCCAAAACATAGTGTACTGTGGGTAGATGGAATAGTCTTCTGTTTTTCCCCCTTCATATTCTGGTCTTGTAGGTTCCAGTCCTCGCTCTGGTGAACACGTAGCTATCAGACATCGTTCTAACAGCATCTGGTCAGGCTAAACTACACAATATTTATCCCCACGTCCCAGTACGGACTGCCTCCAAGTTTTGATAAGGCATATTACGTGTCATGTCATGTTTTGTTGCTTTCACATCATTACATTGTGGCCTGCAAGGTTTCTCATTAGCACAGAGACTGCCATGGTAAATTTTTTGACAGTTTAAAACCTGAAACATGACATCTAGAGCAATCTCAGCCTGTCACGTTTGAACATCTTCCTGCGTGGTCTCACGTCCATCAAGTTTTGTCCATGGTGGCCTGAAACATGACTGCCATGACCGCCGGGAACATGGTGTAAATGCAGCTTTAGTTATCAACCACTTATATAATCTAACTTGAATGTATACCGTTATTTATAAGCTCCTTTAAATTTTTAGAAAATAATGTTCTTCCACTGCAACATTAAGAAAGCATTCAGGCCCTGCCCATGACATTATTCATTACAACCCTGTGTCTCATGTAATTTCTTCTTTTTTCTTCAGATGGCCTTCATCTGCTCAAGCTCACACACAGAAAGTAATTCCAAACTGACTTTCAGCAGGCAAGTGTGAACTGATGTATTCATTTGGCACACACTAAACTATCCACAATAAAAGTTCATGCACTCGCAGACTCAAACACAGACACAGACATACACATTGCAAACGCAGAGAGGCATACCACAGCCTTCCTTGTCCTCTAGCCTACACACACTCATGTAAACATACACAACAGATGCACACATACACACAGACACACACACATCCAAGCACTGAGCACATCTTAGTTGATTCCTAGATATGAAAACTGAGGAGAGAGGTTTGCAAGGCTCACTAGTACTGATAGTACATCCAATCATTATCCTGACAAAACTTTCACTCCACCAAATACACGTCATCCAATCAAAAAGACCAGAATATTGCAACTTGACATTCATCGCATCTTTATAGTACCCAAAACGTGTATCTTATACCATCTATGCTGAATTGTATGAATGTGTACAACAAAGCTTCTGACAAATACCTTGATTAAATAAAACAAAATCTGAATTCTGAAATAGCAGACTTCATCACAGATAGTCAGATCTCAGAGACCTACAGGCATATACTGCATAGTTTGAGTACTACAGAAGTCTTCATTACAGCGATAAAACTTTTATAATTATTCAAGCCTTAAGGAAGTTGAAGAATTTCTCTATACCTTGATGAAAGCTATGGAACAATGTGAGAGAATATGGCAACGCAAAAATTGAAACATAAAAAAATAGATGTGTGCCACTCTGCGGACCCAATTTGTGCAAGCACCACTTTCTTGGATCCGTTTCTGGGTCAGGAGAAATGAGAACAACTTGTTTTTGTTGACATGTCTGTATTGCATATTTTTACACTGATTGTCACTGACTGCTGTGGTCAGTAGAACACTGAATAAGCTCTTCAGGTATGGAAGTGTGCCACCTTAAGTCTAAGAGGTCATTGTATCCTGCTGGCTTCTTCCCTTTGATGCAGCAAGCTCCAGCTTAAGCTTCATCATGAGAACTAGTGCAACTAGCTCTTCCTCTCTCTCTTCAAGGCTGTCAGGTTTCTATGACGCAAACAAATCTTTCAATGCATCAACAGTCTACAAGCAAATTATATCTGTAGATATGCTGAATTACTCTTCCCCAAAATGAAAGAAAAGCACTGGGGGTGCAAATGAATTAGAATATTAGCAAATCATTGAGGGTAGAAAACCTCATAGAAAACAAAGCTATGTAACGCAACCATGCAGACTCTCAGAAAGTGTACAAAAAATAACAGATCATTGTTCTCATTTGATCCCTTGACACGAAATGTCACGCAGGCCTAATAACCCTGAACTGTAATACAAAAATACACACATGACTTATCTACTCCACTGGGGGCAGAGTATCAACATCCTCCCCATTATCTTTCTTGCTTGCCTGCTTCCGTCGCCGTGGCGACAGATCTGGTGATGACCTCGAGAGATCTGGCACTCTCTTTCCCTCCACTGGAAGGGATGATGCCGAAGGAGATGGGGATGGTGACGGAGAATGTTCCTCTGTTGGCATCTCCATGTATCGAGTGAAGAGAGTGGCATATTCTGGTTTCTTCATGGCATAGGCTTTAAATTCATCTGAAATATTCAAAAGAATGATATACAAGGAGTGGAGGACTTCATTAAAACTAAAATCAACCACAGGGGACTTTCTTAAGAAGTAATCTGAGTACATGCTGGCAAATGCTCATAGAAAATTTCGTGAAAAAAAGAAAGAATCCATTGGCTCTATTTCACAGATGGAAGTGTGACAATGTCAGCTCGTTTCACTAACGAAAGTCTGTGCACATGATCTTTTTGTTTCATGCATTGTTTTTCATCAAACGAGCTTTCAGCACTATGATTTTGTTCTATTGTTAGGAAGGCATCATGACGAAGTTTTAACAATAATGTTTGAATACCAGTTTAATGGTCCATATAAACTGATTAGGTGCATTCATCCTTCAGGTGACATTTGCATCAATTATAGCTTTTCCTGCAGGCATAAAGCATTGTGTCATTACATCCACAACATTATTAACCTCAACCTCAAATCATCAAACAATGATTGCAATATGTTGCATTAAAGCATCTTGATGGGTGTCCAACTGAAAGTAAATTGGATGCAGTTTTTGAGGATGCGTTGAATAATGCTAGATAATGTGAAATCATTGTATTAAACGTGAACATCTGAAGGAAATAGCAGTGAGTGCACTTTTTTACATACGTGTAAATTAAAGGATATATGTGTTAAGTCTTTATTGCTAAATGGACTAATAAGATGTTCTAAATTTGGTACACCACATTTTGATGCAGACGACAAATTACAGAAAATCCACCCCTCCCCCCCTTTCTTGACATCAGAAATTAACCTGATATGCTCCTCCATATCTATGCTCTGTTTGACTAAAGTACAAGAATTCAAAGCAGCTTTGAATGTGCTTCCCTGAATCATTATTTTATGTATAAAACTTGGACTTAAAAAGTCAAAGAACATGCCCTATGCAATCCTAACTTCAAGAAAGTCATGGAGGTCATAGAGTAAATCTACAGTGAAAAAAAAAAAACACACACAAAAAAAAAAACAAAAAAAAAAAACATTGGGGGATTCAGGCGGCACTGGCTCATGTGCATCAAACTTGGGACTTGAATTGAAGATGAATGCAGTGGGAAATGCTTTTTTTCACCACCACAACTCAAGGGAGGAAGGATTGTTGCCAATAGATACTAACCGTAGGTGATGCGGTCCAGCCCCAGTGTGTCAATGTCACTGAAGAGCTGGTCACACTCATCCTGCTTCATCCCAAAGGCGTTGTCTAGAATCTGGAAGAGGTCTTCTCGAGTGATGTACTCCTTGTCACCACCAAACATCTTCAGAGAAGGGAGGGGGATGGGAGGGGTTACAAGGTTTCACATTTCTTTCTTCTAAACCTTATGTGTTAGTCACATTCTGTCTCTCTCTTTCTGTTTCTATATCAAACTTCCAGAATGGTTCACAACTGAAGTTAAAAAAGCAGTTTTGTCTCTGGTTGAAGAAAAATTACCACATGGAAAAAAAAAATCAAACAAAATAAAAATTCAAGACGTGAATTATGTTAATGCTTGATTTCATTATTATTATAAGTATTTGCAATAGTAGTAGTACAGCCAATCTTGCCTAATTCAAATCTGATTGGACTGAAGAAACAGCTTCGACTTTGAGAAAATTCAACTTATGAGGGATTGAAATCAATAGAATGTAAGGAGAAGAGGACTTGAAAGGATCTTCGACTTGGGATATTGTTTGACTTATGCAAGATCAACTTAAGCAAGGTTGACTGTAGTAGCAGCAGTAGTAGTAGTAGTTGCATAATCATTATCATTATCGTCAGCATCAGCATCAGCATCATCATTACTATTATTGTTATTATCATCAATACTATTATTCATACATAGGAAGTTAATATCTCGGCACACGAGAAGAAAACATCATCATGCTTCCATGCGCACATCTTTGCTCCAATTCTAACCACACACACACACACATACATCAATGCTGTGAGATTCATTTTGTCATGGAGCAGATAGACACTTCCACATTTAAACGAGATGACAACATTCATCACCACATGTCATGCACCGTTGTCACATCAGACACCATAATTCTGCCAGCGTTATACCACTTACTTTGAAAGCCATCTGGATTGTATCGTCTGTGTTTGCAGGCTGACTGACGAGGGCGCATCCTATCACATATTCTCTGAAGTCAATTTTCCCACTGCCGTCCTAAAAAACAAACAAACAAACAAACAGAATATGTCACAAAACTTTCCGTTGCTCACAAGTAACAGATTCAAATTATGCATGTAATTTGGCATTTGTCTATTATTACATGTACTGCACAAGAAAATGTAGCATATGAGCTGAGAAAAACTTGACAGCAAGAACTCTATGGTTATCTAATTCTTTATACAAGCTTTCCCGTTTTTCAAAGTTTCTTTCATGAAAGACCATGAGGCCATGCTGGCTAAGCAGAGAGCTTTCTCATTCTTCTTTTTTAAATTCATTTTTTTTTTTTTTTTTTTTTTTGGGGGGGGAGGACATTTCCACATAAATCAAAAAACCATCATGTCTGACAGACACTTCAAAAAATGGTATGTTAAATCATTGAGGATGAGGTGATTTTGCTAAAACAAGCATTTCCCATACCATGGGTATACTTGGGACTCATCTTCAGTGGGTTAATAGGATATCTTATGACATATCTTCAATGTTGCCATCTGAATGTGCCACAGAGCAAGTGACTGAGGAAATTTACACAGCCTCAATGGTATCGGGAGGAAACAGAACATTTCCTTCCAGGATATGGCATTTCAAGACATATCACATCTTGAATTTATCTAGCAAGATTCACAGTAGTGAAGATTGGGAGGAGAAAAACAACAGTGTACACTTGTGAAAATACGACCCTCACCCACCTATATGATATCCAACAACAGGAGGTCTATTGCTTTGTACTGCATTCCCATGCTATAAAAAGATTCCTTTTCATATCATGTTACAAAAAGATTCATATATACAAATGTACATGCACAGGAAACATAAATATCTTACACAATGTTGTGTGAAGTTTTGTTTATCCAACAAAGTGGTATATGCAATCATTACATAATAACCTTATAGTTTCTTCGAGTGCTGAACAAATACAGACTAGAGTATAGTAGTAAATTAGCAAATAAGTCCTTGGAGTGTTATTCAAATACACAGCAATGTAGACAAAACAAAAAACCAAATTTGCACTAGTTTGAATGACACAGCAAGAACTGAGGTAGCATTTCCTTTGAATGCTAATACTGAAAAAAAAAGAGAAGAAAACAGTACAATCTAATATCTAGACTGCACCAAAAACAAAGCAACAAATAACATTGTTTTCAGTTCTTCTAACCTCCAAAAAATGCAAAATTTTCCCTGGCCTAAAAGGCTGCCTGAAATAAAATTCTTTCCCCTTCCATCCCATCCCCCCCCCCAAAAAAAAAAAGTTGGTGTCAATATAATCAGAGCAACTTCTGATTAGTATAGAACTATTCTATTTTGACTATGTTATTCAAAATAGGCTTCCCCCAGCTGAAAGGCTGCCAAAAATAAAATTCTTTCCGCTCCCACCCCATCCCCCTGAAAAAGTTGGTGTCAATGAAATAAGAGCAACTTCTGGAAAGTTATAAGTGTTCTATTTTGACTGCATTATCTAAAATCCTGTCTCTTTGGACCCTTAAAACAACCTACTCTTACAAAATAATAATGATAATAATAATTTGATAAAAATGAACAACTAAAATATGATACTGATATAGAATTCTTAAAACCAAATCTTATTGTCTACATATACTTATTTACAAATGTACTCAGGCTTAAATATCTTTCCACACTAATCGTAATCCCTTACCCTGTCATAGACTTCAAAGACTTCCTTCAGGGCTTGGGTGACAGGCACATTGAGGTATTTGGCAAAGTCATCCAGTGTGATGTAACCCCCAGACCGGGCTATTTCTGCAAACTTGGTAAGGTGGCTGCGTAGATGTTCCAGCTTAAATCTGTTCACACACAAAGAGACCAGAGATGGAAAGATGGATGGATAGATAGATAGTTGGATGGATGAATGATAGAACTGATGGATTGACAGATAGAGAGAGACCAAGAAATAGAATAGGAAATGGAAACTTGCCACACAGTTTTATAAGCATTCACCATGACCCTACATACCAGGTATATTGCAAATATGATGATAATATCATAAGGAACTAGAAATGTCGCTACGGCGACTGGTGTATGCCTCCGCCATAATACATGGTTCTCCTAATAGGTCTATAGTACAATGTCTTGACAATGTGTGATGACAGTTTCACACAATTGGCAAAATATTAAAATGACAGGTTTGCCACAAATGTGCTGAATGTTCACTTTCCTAGAACTAGGTTCAATTGGATGAATGATTAAAACTTCAGAGTGCAGGTATTTGGGGGAACTGATGATTTTCACTTGACTTTTGACCCTTTTACAAGTTTATGCATTGAGTAATTTTCAAGGTATTGAGAAAAAGTATAATTTCAGTATCAAATGGTAAAATAGTATTATCGAAACCTGGCCTTTGACCTTTGACCCCACAGTTCCAAAGAGAATCACTGTTAGGTAGAACATGCATAAATATGTAAGTTTCAAGACAATACCTTGAGTTATTTTTGAGATATGGAGGAAAAAGTGCAATTTAGCACTTTCACTTGACCTTTGACCTTTTGACCTTTGACCTTTTGGCAAGAAACTTCCCACAGAATATATATTGGGTTATACATGCATACATCAAGTTTTAAAAAAATCCTTCAGGCACTGCATAAATATAAGGAAAGTAGTTATATTTTGAGGAGTTGACCTTGACCTTTGGCCCCTGACCTTTGACCCATGACCCCCAACTTCCCTAGATAATCACTGCCCATTGGTACAAGCATATATACTAAGTTCCATGAAGAAACCTTGAACCATTTGCGAGATATGGAGAAAAACATGAAATTTCAATTTTTTTTTTCACAAATAACCTGTGACCTTTGACCTTTGACCCTGTGACCCTAAAATCCACACAAAGTATCATCCCCCAAGGATATACCCTCATACCAAGTTTGATGCAAAACCACCACACGGTTCTTGAGATATCGACAAAAACAAAACGGGACGGACGGACGTACGGACGTACAGACGTAGGGACGTACAGACGTACGGACGTACGGACGTACGGACGGACGGACGACCCGAAAACATAATGCCTCCGGCCACTTCGTTGGCGGAGGCATAAAAACAGATGAAGTGCTCACAAAATTCTTTCATGATTGTTTGAGTATAAAAGACTCACATTTAGAATACAGCAAGAGCCAGTCATCTGCAAGTACCATTTTTGCAAAATACTGCATAATCATAATATGTCCATCATCTTTTTTCCAATTTTTTCTTCATGAAAAGACATCACGCTTGTTTTGTATCTTAAATTGTCAAGAACTTCTGCTGAAATAAACATGTGTCTTGCCCAGTTTGCTGAGCACTTGCTTTAAGTAATGATGATTTTTTTCTTTTTCTTTTTTTGAGTATCCCTGATATGTTTCACTGGCTATGATTTCAGGTTTCAGCTTCATGTTTTGTAGCAAATCAGAAAACTGTGTGAAAACAATTCAGTACGTACCCCAGCTTTCTGATCAGATCACTGTAAAACTCCATAATTTTCATAGATTTCTGCCCTCTGTCCCTGATAATTTTTGTTTATTCAAACTTCATAGAATAATCCACTCTTCAGCTTCATGTTCGGGAAAAATCACAGAATGTGGTGAGAATACCAGTAATCCTATACTTACCCCAGCTTTCTGAGCAGCTTGCTGAACTCCACCACCCCGACCTCACAGGGGAGGCCCATGCTGGCAGCCTCTTCCATCAGCCTGCAGTCTTCATACGTGTGGTCAGTTACTGGTACATTCAGGCTCCTGGCAGTGATTTAAGAATTCATCAAAAAGGACTTGCACAAGGCACCAGAACCTCTTCACAATACACTCTTGATGGTATTCAAATCACATCTGAATGGAGTGAATCCACAACATCAAATAACAGATTCATACCCATTTAATTTCTTCTTTTTTTTTCATAGGAGTTATGATGATTGTGTAGGTAAGATGATACTGAAACAAAAATATTTATATACTGTCATGTTGATTTTTTTTTAAAGAAGAAAAAATATACATACAAAAATTGTGAGAAAATGTTACATGTACTGATCTCAAGTTTGAGTAGAATTGGATTTGGAAATTACAGTTCAAACAAGTCAGCCACTTGATCATACTTTGGAATTATTGTGCTCTGTACTTTTGAAAAGGCATATAAATTAAGCAATCAAGGGCTATAAGTAAGTAATCCTATCACATTCTAATTCTTGTATGATATAAGATGCTTGATACTCGATAAAACATACATGTCTGCTATAAATTGTAGACAGTGCATCCTTCTGTCTCACTTTAATCTGTCAGTTACATCACAATGCCAAGCCTTGCTTCGTATGAAAGCATACATCGTATGCTTCATTAACATAAAACTGTACAAGTCATCCCTTTTACAGCTTCAATATGTGGCCTTACATCATAAACCTAGCCAAGACTTACCACACAAGCTATTCTAGTGTACCCACATTGTAAAAGAGGAAATTCTTAGCTCTGAAATGATACTTAACTCGACCAAAGTGAATACTGTCAGGCAAGGTCACACACAATGGCAAGAATTTCCTGCCAGCAAAGTGCCATTGACAGGCCAAATGTGGAAGGCCAGAAAAAGAAAACATAATTTGTGCAATGTCTTACTTTGCCATGCAGCTCCTGACATTATTGGCAAAGAGTTTGGCATCTTTGATCTCTGCTTCACTTGGTTTGTATACCGGCAGGAACTCAATCTCAAAGTTGTTGGAAACGTTGCACAGTGAGAGCCACAGGACCGTAAGTCTGTAATAGAGGAGGGAAAATTGTAAAAATAAACTAATTTCCAGTTGGTCCTACATATTGAGGATATGGCTTTAATTTTATTACTTACAAGACATCAAAAATCCATCAACCAATAAAAGTGTTTCATAAATTTTGTTCAAAGACACTTGGTAAGGCAGAAGCAAATTAATTGGACACATCCACGAAAAACCTCCTAAACCAAGATTCTGCCAGTGCCATAATCTGTCAGTCATTACTACTGCACTGGCATAATTAACAAAGGACATTGGAATGCATCTTCTCCCAGACTGAGCACAAGTTGCATGTTTTCCTGCAATGTCCTTTGCTAAATGTATTGGTACAAATAATTGACAGATGATGTCACCAGCAGAATTTTGGTTTGAACGGTTTCTGCGAGAGTATTTACACGATCTAAAGAAGACTAGTCCAAAAACTATTATAAAATTGATGCAACATATTCAGATATCTATCTGACCATGTAAGTGATGTTGAGGGTATCATGAGTCAACACAAATAATCATGCATTTGCATTGCATAATTCCTGTAATCAAATGATCAAGTTATTTCTAAACAAACGAAAAAATCAAAATTGCACATCTGGAGTAATTTTGCACGTACGTCCCAGGTCCATCCCATGTCCACGCAAATGTGTTGATCTTGTTGGTATATTTGATTACCACAGGCTGGATGGGAACTCCTGGGAAAAATGCACCTGGAAAAAATATAAATCATAGTGGAGATTTCCAGCTACAGGAAATGTATTGATGGTGTTTACAAGCATTCACGATGATAAGGGCGATGATGATTAAACAATAATAAAACTAAGTAGTTATGGTTAGAATGGTTGAGATGATAACATTGATAATTTAGAAATATTACAAATACTTGTTGCAACAAAAATGATAATGATGTTAATAGTACTGATACTAATCATGACAATGATAATAATAATGATGATTACAATTTTTACTATCATCATAACAACAACAATAATTACTAGGCAATCTCGTAACTTCAAGTGAGATATCGCAAGAAGGGTGTTGGTCTTTTAGTTTTGTTTGTTTTTTCCAAGTTATCCAACAATGAATTTGACTTGAGACAAAGTTGTCTCAAATGAGATATGGAACATGAAAACAAAAGAAGAGCATGACTTGACACTTGATCTTCTGAATTTCAGTAAATTATCTGCATTTCTCGAATTGACATCATGTGTCTTGGAAAATGTCCGACTTTCACAAAAATGAGAAATAAGACAATTAGCTCAGTCGGTAGAGCACCGGGCTAGCATTGGAACATCTCAGGTTCGAATCCTTATGGAATCTTATTTCCTTTGCTCATTTTTCCACTATAAAATTATATTTATTTCTGGTCAGTTTTCTTCTGTTTGTGTTTGTTACATACTCGATAAGCTGCATCACTTTGGTGATCTCTCACATTTATCCCGAAGTTAAATTATCCCTCGGGTTTATGCCGGGTTAAGGTGTGTGCCTGTGTGTCACACACAAACACACTGCTATAGCTTCTGACCATCCAAGCATTGAGAATTAAGGGTTTCTGGGACAAACACTGAACTAGGACTTTCTTTAGCTCAGTCGGTAGAGCACCAGGCTAGCATCTGGAGGTCTCAGGTTCGAATCCCAATGGAATCCCATTTTCTTTGCTCATTTTTCCACTATTAAATAAGACATTTGACAAACATTGGACATTTCCTCAAATCTTTAGTTAAATCTAGAGCTATACTAAACTAGTTTCACTCACATTACCTTGTCTTTGGGATAAATCTTCATTATAACTCTGTAGACTTACTGCTTTATACTTTTGGTTTAATTCTACAAAATATTATCATTTCGATAAGAAAAAAAAAAAAAACTGGCCAGAGGATGATCAGAACTGTGCAGTAAGAGACTTCCATTAGAGCCTTTAGGTCATCATTTATATAGTTACTATTTCTGCAATGGAGCATTGTAATGTCTTCTCTCAATCCTCCACCCAAATCTTGAAATCTGCACACACTTAAATCACCTCCTTTAAACGTAATGAGGCAGGTGCCATTGGTCGTGGTGCCCTCAGGAAAGATGATGAGCTGGGGCCACTGGCTGCCCAGCTGGGCGCGGTGCTTGATCTCAGCAATGGTGTTCTGCCGCGAGTTTGGATCCTTCCTTGAAACCAGCACTGGCTGCAGGAATTTGGTCAATGCTGTGCAAGCAAAGCAATGTATCATTTTAGTGTTATTAGTGAATTTTATAAAATGGGTTCAAGAATGTAGCCAATTGGAAGCGCTGAAATGAGTCACGTGTGCGTGCATTAATTTCTTAGTAAATGCACTAAGAAGAGTCTCTTCCACCTCCCTGGCCTGACGTACGTCACAATGTTTACACTAGCAGTGCGCACTCAATCAGTTGTTACAAGTGCGTCACGCGCTACTATACGCGCTGTCAATCCTGTAAACAACTTCTAGTTCGGGCCACGGGCTGCCACAACAGCCGGCGGCCTTTCTTGTGCATAACACGTGGCGTACGTATACTCTTATATACGTACGTACAGTACTTATGTGCGGGATTTCCGAGTGCGACGTGCGTAAATGTTTGGGACGAACATCTTCGGACATCTTGACTTTTGAGCGAGTGCTACATGTAGCTGACTGGTATTGACCCACAAAGGTACGTGAATAATGCTGTTAGTTTTCGACCCATTTTATACAACAAATGATGCACAGGATTATTTCGTGGCGTTCGTGAAGGTGCGGCGCGCTCGAGAGTATTGACAATGGTGCGACATGCACGAGGCGCACTCTATCCTGTGCATCATTTGTATAACATTTCATGTTGGGAATGCATGTGCAATCTATTCAATTTTATAACATAGCAAATTGAACTTACCAGCACTCATTACAGTTCAAACCTTTGAAATTACTGAAACAATCTCCTGTCAATAAATCATAAAATTTCCCTTGATTGCTTCTTATGCCCATACTAGGCAATCACAAACAATCAGCAATGATGTCATACATATCAAAAAACAAAACAATAAATAAATCTTGATGCAAGTATGATTTCCAGGCTTTAATACAGGCAAACACAAACAAACATAAATGAAAACTTTTGTTGAAATTGGTTGCAATGGGTTCGGCTCAAGCTATTCTTATAGAATTTAATATTATGGACACCATCATTAACATTTAATGTTTAATATTTTAATATTCCTCTTGCTGATATTGATATACAAGTAGTGTCAGATAGCTTGTCCTTGACCATAAGGTAAGGTACCAAGGAAGATTCTGGGCATGTTTTCAATGATGGGAACCTGGGGGCAAGCACTGAAAGTAGCTCTGGATATCACAGGGATTTCAGTGACTTTTGGACCACTTACTCCCGAAGAATGGGATGTCTGCATTCTCTTGGCGGGAGACACCACTGGTCAGTCCACACATGAAGATGACCAGTGTGTCAAAGAAGGTGGTGTGTGGAGCCACAGCCAAGATGAGAGCCTCATCTTTGGACACTTGGCGACCTTTGACCTTGACATAGTGGAAGCCCAGGCAAAAGAACTGGAATCTGGCGATTGCGAGAACAGGTTTACTCAGGGCTCTGTGGACAGACATTATAAAAGGGTAAAATGTGAGAGAATGTGTGTGTGTGCCTATATACTCAGAAATATTTGTAACTGATGACTGTGCAGAATCTTTGGAGGTAACACACTTTCTCAGTGTCATCGCACACACACTCAGGGCATCTCCAGTTGCTGCATAGCTAGTACATTAATTCTTATGCATATGATGGGGACTACAATTGTTTGTTATAACTTTGTTAAATGTGATGCTAAAGGTCCATCAATAGGGAAAAATTCTAAGAATCTACAGTTGACAGCCATTACAATTGAATATTTGTAAACAAGTGGGTGAAAGTCAGCATGAGTAAGTGCTTGATAGGAAAGCAGTTTACCAGCCATTTTCGAGATTTGGTACTGATTTAATTCCATATCATTTCAAAAGTAGTATATCAGCATTTCATTGCATTATGAACTTTATCAAAAAGTCATTAATCTCCATGAAACAAAGAACAAGGTGACATATAAAATTGTTCAGACTTCCTAATTACTTTTTCAGAAGGTACAGATTTTGCTCAGTGAAGTACAGGCAACATTATTCAGTTTCTACTAATCAAAGGCAAACTTAAAGCTGATGATTTTTTTTTCTGAAGCAAGAAAGTGATATATGTTTGAACAAATTCTCTAACTTTCCTTCATAGGGAGAGCTCTTTTCTTAGGGATAGGAAGACAAGAAATAGCAGAGAACTCACTTCCTCCATCCTCCGAGGGGTTTCTTCCTGTCCTCTTCCCTCATGCCCAGGAAGGCAGTGAAGCACAGGACCCACGCAGGGAGCAGCAGCAGAATAGTGAGCACAAATCGAATAGGCGCCAGGGTGACTGACATGATCGCAATCTGTTGGAATGAATTTAGATTTGAGACTGTATCGCCCTCCTGATGAGCACCTGATGATCTTGATGCTCTTTAATCTTCAGTCATATTAAAAGTGTTGCTGTTTAAGTACATCGACATCTACCAGAAATTCATTGTCTGTGAGTGACAAAGTCGTACAAGAAGTTTTGGTTGAGAAAGCATTCATATATGACTAATCCCTGTCAATATTCAGTCAAAAAATACATTTAAACTAGAAATGTCGCTTTGGCGACTGGTATGCCTCCGCCATAATGCATGATTTTCCCAATAGGTCTAGATAGTACATGTGGACACTGTGTGATTACATTTTCACAAAATTGGCAAAATATTGGAATGACAAGTTTGTCACAAATGTGTTGAATGTTCACCTTCCTTGACGTAGGTTTAATTGGATGAATAGGAGAGCATGTATCTAAGGATTTAAGGACTTTAACTTGACTTTGACCCATCCATACATTTACGCAATGAGTAATTTTCAAGGTACAGGTGTGGAGAAAAAGTGCAATTTCTGAATTGAATAGTAAATTGTTACCATTTTCATCTGGCCCTTGACCCTAAAATTCATAAGATAATTATTTTCAGGTACTAGAACATGCATAATATGTACTAAGTTTCAAGGTAACTTGAGCCACTTCCGAGATATGGAGGAAAAAGTTAATTCAGCACTTTCACTTGATCTTTGACCTTTTGACCTTTGAGGCAAAAAGAAAAAAAAAAAAAACTTTCCAGAGAATTTCTATTAGGTTACACACGCATACACCAAGTGTAAAAACAATAACCCTGCTGGCATTGCATGAATATGAGGGTAATAGTAAAATTTTGAAGTCTTGCACTTGACCTTTGACCCCTGACATTTGACCCCATGAACCCTACATTCTCTAGATAATCACTTCCAGTCAGTACATGTATATACTATGTTCCATGAAGATACCTTGAACAATTTTCCAAGGTACGGAGAAAAAAAAGAAGTTTTAATATTTTTACTTGACATTTTGACCTTTGACCTTTGACCTCATGACCCAAACTTTCACCAGAGAATCTTAATTGGGTAATACATGTATACACTAAGTTTCAAGAAAATATCTTCAGGCATTCAATAGATATGGTGGAAATAGTGAAATTTTATGTATTTGACCCTGACCTTTTGACCTTTGACCTTTGACCTCATGATCCAAACTTTCACCAGAGAATCTTAATTGGGTAATACATGTATACACTAAGTTTCAAGAAAATATCTTCAGGCATTCAATAGATATGGTGGAAATAGTGAAATTTTATGTATTTGACCTTGACCTTTTGACCTTTGACCTTGAGCATGTGCACCCAAAAGTTGATAGGCACAACTTCACCCCCTAATACACATACATGCCAAGTTTCATTAGGATACCTCAACAGGTTTCGATAGTTACCTTGTCCACAAAATTCATTACGGACGGACGGAAGGAAGGACGGACGGACGGACGGACGGACGGAAGGACGGACGGACGGACGGACGGAAGGACGGACGGACAACCCGAAAAACATAATGCCTCTGGCACCACTTCGTGGCAGAGGCATAAAAAGGGGGAAAATCCTATCCATACAACTACATGTAGTCATTTGCAAGTAAATTTGGCACTCTCCTTTCCAGTCTAACATGTTCCAATGATTCATGACTGTTTCAAGTTGTTTTAATTGGCATCACAGTTGTAGTTTGCAAGATCACATTTTTTTTCTCTTTTTTTTTAAGCTTGATTTTTAACTGGTTTTAATATGATTTACAGCAACAATTCTAGCAATGCACTGTAACTGGTTGTTAGAGATTGATAGTTTACAATCACTGTCACAGTTAGTATCAAAATGTTTTTGCACAACTTGTTGGTTAAAATCTTGTAAAAAATGATAGCACAGCTGCAAATATGACAATGCACAGACTATCCACATGGGTTGGCCACACTGGCACTTACGTGTAGCTTTCATTATGCACATGGTACATAGAAAAACACACACTCACAAAGAATCTATGCATCAAGCATAAAAAGCAATGCAAAGTGAAACCAAGAAAACTGGGCTCCTCTCTTTTAAGATGCTTTATTAAGGATACAGATACAATGTAGGTCCTGGCTATGTTGTGTTCAAGTACTGTAGCGCATGCTTGAATCAACCATAAGCACCAACATAAAAGCAACTTGCTCAATTGTAAAGCATTTGTAGGCTGGATTCCATCATGATCATGTGATAAGGACTTCTTAAGTGACGGATACACATGGAAATAGAACCTGCTGTCCAAAAAGTTATCATCAAGAAAAATGTCGTTTGAGAATCAAGAGAAAGTCTGGTAAAAAATATCTAATATCTGTAAATTGTCCATGCTATACTTACACTGTATGTCAACAAAGCATATCAGGCTTACAAAGTCTAGACGCTAGTATCGAGCAATGCTCCCATACAACACACAATACTTCGTATGAAATGAACCATTGTCATGATGAATGATTCTTAGTTGCTTTATCAAAATGCATAACAGTCCCTGCACACTACAGGGAAAAGATGTTGTACAAACTGGTAGTACATAAAAAATCATTATATCAACAATCATGCTTGACGCATGTTACTATGACTGCTACTCACTCACCCTTATGTAGTCCCATGTATTTAGATTTATTCTGTGTCCAAATGGACGGTGCGTTTCTGAAACCCGAGATGAGTTTTCCCGGACAATCCTTGGTCTCTTTGTCTTGGACACACTGTCCATTCCTGTCGCCATGACTACAGATATTCCTTATTCATATAGAGCTGTATGGAGGGCAGAGAGACGCCCAACCCTCAGACTTCTAAAGTATGAATCAGCCTTCTTGCTATGTAATCAGAGAGAACGAAGTTCCCAGGCTACACTGTATTATCTCACTGCTCAACTCCAATACCACACCGAAGAGCTGGCTCCAGCCTGCTGTCAGACTCACAAAGGAGGTTGTTTGCTTATTAGTCATATTACCCAAATGCTGCCCTCATCCTTATCTCGGAACAGATGAAAGGTAGATATACAGTTTGAATGGAAGCCAAAGAGTACCAGCACTCCAGGTCAGAGAGAGGGTAGTTAAACATCAGCTACCAGAACTTGTCCACAGGGAAAACATTTTCATTGAACTGATAATGATACATACTGTAGCTGAGAGCTTTCAAAACTACATATTATGAAAGGTGGAATTGTGAAAAGGGGCACTGATAGATTAATTGAAGGTCTGACATATATCTAAGATAATGATTATTGCATTATCATTTACCAGGATGATTGACGCGGTACAATTTCATAAAAACCAATTATAGGAATTAAATGCAAATATTGGCAATTTTGCCTCGCAAGATGGGGTCATTGTGGTCACTTTGCACTATGTCATGTCACAGAGTCCCAAAGTGTGACATCATAGCCATTCATTGCCATGGAAACTAATTGTAAACAACCTCACATAGCCTGAATATCTGTGAACACAACAGTTTCCAAACATGCTTGGACAAAAGACTGTGACTTTATTATTTCGGTACATTATTTGCCCTGCTATTTCAAACTGAATGGAACTATACTTGAAATGTTGAGAAGACAGATTTAAG
This sequence comes from Diadema setosum, assembly GCF_964275005.1. Lineage (NCBI taxonomy): Eukaryota > Metazoa > Echinodermata > Echinoidea > Diadematoida > Diadematidae > Diadema > Diadema setosum. The sequence continues at coordinate 28,582,017 of NC_092693.1, forward strand.
TGGCCAGTGTATCACAGCATGTTTCAATATATGCCTTTGTATTTGTTTGTTCAATGATTTGATATCTGTTTCAGTGCTGCTCAAGAAAAACAGAATGTAACAGGAACATGCAATTATTAATGGTCAATCTTCTATCATCTGTCTGAAAACAGATTGTAGAAAATCTCCTTTGTGTTTAAATGTGTCATAGACCCTATTTCATTCCACTTCCATTTGTCTGCCCCCCCCCCCCCCAAGATTTGAATGATTTGAATAATATAAATGGAAAGAATGCAGTGGGTTCTGAACAAAGAACAGTCTACCACAGGAACTCACTGAGAGTGAGAGAGGACCGCCGTCTTCCGCCTCTCCATTGCCCTGAATGTTTGTTAGAGATTGACTGAATGTTGCCCACCTTGTGGAGTGTCTATTAAGTGACTAGCTTGATGATTTTTGGACGCCTAGCTAGATGAGTGTTCGACTGTTACACTTGCATTTGAAGTGAAGTTGCATTTAATCGCATATCAATTTTCTTGCATTGGAGCCTCCAGCATACACCGAGTGGTGCCGACAATTAATCACATTTGCTGGCTAATTTCAGCAGAACGTGTGCATCTGCCAGGCACGCATGCTTACGCGTACAACTACAATGATTCTTGTGAACGAATTTCAATCTGGTATATAAATACCGGTAGATACTGTACGAGCTGAAATTTTCACAGTGGTTTTATTTTCGCGAATTTCGCGAATCGCCTTTTAACCGCGAAAATAACAACAAGCGAAAATAGCAACACGCAAATAAGTAAGTTTAGTTAGACCCTCGCAACCACAAAATTAACAAACGCGAAAATGTCCTCCAAGTAGCAATTCGCAAAAATACCTGTACGCGAAAATTTCAGCTCGTACAGTAAAATGACAACATGCTAGATTGTTAGTTAAGTAAAATCATACTCTTTCATTCACTCAGCAAATTTTATCGCAAATATTTATGGCCAAAGTTGCATCGTAATTATATCATAGACTGGAAGCTGAAATAATATGGTTTCTTGACTAAATTACTGTTTACAGTTTAGTGAAAAAAGTAGTGAGATCTCCTCATATTTCAGGCTTTATTGAAAAAAAAATATTATACGGTAGGATGTTTTGTGATACAACTGACCTACACTGAATATGCATCAAATGTGATAACTCGTTTTTTTTAATCACTGCACCCAATTAATTTAATGGTAGATCCCCTAGGCTGTCTAGATCAATTGTAGACGTCCAACTTTAAAAAGTAACGTCACCTTTAAGGAGAACCCAAACCCAAAGAGCAATGTGGATTGAGTGAAAGCAGGAATCAGTAGAACATATAATATCAGTGAAAGTTAGACTACACAGAGGAAAAACAGACAACACCGATGCAAAAGTTATGAATTTTTAAAGTTTTGGTGTTGGAACTGCTGGATGAGGAGACTACGACTAACTAGACGTTATGACATATGAGTGGACAATAATAATAAAGTAAATATAGGCCTAAAGAAAATTCCACAAAACATTAGTTTTCATGAAAATTACATAGTCCATCAATTTGATACTGACATAGCAAATATAGCAATTATTCCCCTAACCGCAGCAGCGACCCCAACACGGCTGTTACTGGTTACAGCGCCCCGCGCCGGGGTTAATAGTCCCCCTGCTTTCTGAAAGCGGTTTAATAGTCGAGTGCTCATAATGCTATAGATTCTAGAAAGGGGAAAAGTGAATTTTTGTCGAATTCTCTTTAAATTTGTATTTTCTTTATATCATCGTCCCCTCATACTGTTGTTGTTCTTCTTCTTCCAGGTAGAGTGCAGCTTCAAGTTTTGAAGATTATCACACTGTGAAATGCGTTTGTGTGTGGACCCTCACACACGTCTAAGACAGGATAGCTTTTGTGCAAGTGCGTACATGTATATACAACGTGTAAGTAAAAATTTGTGTCCTCTGGAGACAAAACTATTTCTTCTTCCCACTCAAGACAAGCCGGAAGGCGTCGAGAGAAGAAGAAGAAGCCGGGTCCTCTTGGAGGCTGTTCCAGTCCTTACAGGTCCTTGGGAAGAAGGAAGAAGCGTACGCCTGATTGCTACATTGGATCGTCTGCAGTCGAGAGCCGTGTCCTCTAGTGGCTGATGTCCGTTCGCTGAGGTAGGACTGCCAAGCGATGTCAACAAGGTTGAAGCGGATGCGATACAACATAGCCAGGCGGCTGTGAAGGCGTCTGTCCCGTAAGGAATGCCACTGCAGGTTGTTCAGCATGGCTGTCACACTGGATGTTTGGTTGAAGTCACCTGTCACATAGCGAGCACACCTTCGCTGGACCATCTCGATCTTGTTGATGTTCCGCTGAGTGTGTGGGTCCCATGCTGTTGCAGCATATTCCACCACTGGTCGGACATATGTGAAGTAAGTGGCCTGCTTGATGTGACGGCTACAGTGTTTGAAGTTGCGACGTAAGAAGCCAGTAACAGAGTTAGCCTTCTTCACTGTGGTATCAACGTGAGAGTTGAAGTTAAGCTTGCAGTCGATGTGGAGGCCGAGGTATTTTGCGGAACTCACCACTTCGAGATCATGCCCATGGATGTTATACTGGCCAGTAACTTGCTTCCTCTTGTTTGTCACGCGGAGGATCTGGTCACGCGGAGGATCTGGCATTTAGAAGGGTGAAATTCCATCTTCCATTTGCTCTCCCATTCCTGTAGCCGGTCTAAGTCTTCCTGAAGATTGGTACAATCTTGGGCTGACCTAATACGCCTGTAGAGCAGGCAGTCATCAGCGAAAAGGCGTGTTGTCGAGTGCTCAACGCTGTCTGGTAGATCATTGATGTAGATCAAGAAAAGGAGTGGGCCTAGGGCACTGCCCTGCGGTACTCCGGATGTAACCTTGATCTCCTGACTGATCTGGCCCTCAAGTACGACTTGTTGGGTACGGTCGCTCAGGAAGCTTTTGACCCATCTGAGAGTAGTGCCGCGTATGCCATAGTAGTCTGCTTTGAGTAGAAGTCGCCGGTGAGAGACTTTGTCGAATGCTTTCGCAAAGTCCAACAGTATGCAATCTATCTGTTCCTTGTCGTTGAGCCCTTTTGCAAGATCATTGATGGTGAGGATGAGCTGGGTTTCACAGGATCTTCGCTTTCTGAAGCCGTGTTGTGCGTCTGACAGGATGTTGAGTTCAATGAGGTGATGGATGACAGCGCAATGCACCACATGCTCGCATAATTTGGACAGGATTGCAGTGAGTGAGATTGGCCGATAGTTTGCCGGGTTGGATTTGCATCCCTTTTTGTGGATTGGTACAACAAAAGCTTTCTTCCAATGAGATGGAATGCTGCCCTGGATGAGGGAGGCCTGGAAAAGCAAGGTGATGACAGGTGAGATCTGGTAAGTCGTCTCCTTGAGTAGTCGGGCAGAAATGCCGTCTGGTCCGGTGGCTTTGTGTGGCTTAAGTCTTTTCATCAGCTTTTCTACTCCAACTTGGCTAATCGATATGTCAGGCATGGTTGGGTAAGGACTTGGTCCCAGGTCTGGCAGGGTGTTGTCCTTGTCAGATGTGAAGACTGAGGAAAACTGCTTGTTCAGGATCTGAGCTTTCTGCTTTGGGTCACAATGCAGTATGTTGCCTTCCTTCAGTGGTGCTACTCCCAAGTGGTCACACCGCATGGTCTTGACAAGCGCTCCCAAGCGCTTGTTGCAGCCTGCGTCATTGCTGACAAGGTCTGCAATGTATCTGTTGTAGGCCTGTCTACAGACTTTCTGGGCTTTCTTCAACTTCAAGATGTTGTAGCGGTGCCACGAAGATGTCGCCTTAGCCTTCTTGTATGCTCTGGCCTTCCTTCGGCATATGCGCTTGGTAGCGGTGTTGAACCAGCACTGATTGAGTCTTGTTGACGACATCTTTTTGGGAACGTTGTCTGTGAGGATCTTTTCCAAGCCTTGTTGGATCTCATTTAGGAGCGTTTCCACTGGGGTTGATGTATTATGAGACTCCATGAACTGGTCTGCCCATGCCTCAGCATCACTATGAAGTGCTTCAAGGTTGGCTTTGTTCCACAGAAAAATCTCTCTCCGTGTTGGTTTATTCCTGTGGGCCCTGGTTGTCATGTCCATGAATATCACATCGTGATCACTCAGACCGGGCATGGGTTCACATTGCCTGACTAGTGTTGGACGATTTGTGATGATGACATCCAGTGTATTTTCCCCTCTGGTAGGGAAGTTGACAATCTGCTCAACTCCAACGTCTCCCAAGGTCTGCAGGTATGATTCACTTAGTGAGTGTCGATACTGGTGAGATGTGATCTCTTCTGTCTCCCAGTTGATGTCGGGTAAGTTCATGTCACCTCCAATCCAGACTGCTGCACCGGGGTTGGATGTGCACAAGTCTCGGATGAACTGGTTCATGCTGTCCAAGTACTGTTGGTCAGTGTTCGGAGGACGGTACACAGCTCCAAATATGATGCTGTTGTTGTTCGTGGGTCCGTTTACCACCTTAGCTGCAACGGCTTCCGCATCAGTAGTGATGTCTACCTGGTGACCATTAAGGCTTGTTGAGATTGCCAGCAAGACCCCTCCATATCCACCAATTCGGTCTTTGCGGTACACATTGTAACCAGGAGGAAAGACTTCCCCAACACTGATGCTTGGTTTGAGCCATGTTTCACAGCCCATGATCACATCTGGCTTGACTACGTCGAGAAGGACCAAAATTCTTCCCTCTTTGAAACGATACTCTGGAAGTTGATAGTAAGGGTCTTTAGATGTTGCTTCCTTTCAGAAGACAGATTCTTGATTGGTGAAGATGCAGCCTGTGGTGGATCAGGTGAACAGGACCCGGAAGCTCTGAAGCTCGAGTTGCTGCAGTCTGATGTCGAGCTGGATAAGTCACTGCTGCAGCTCTCTACTAAGGTGTTAAACAAGCTGGATGAGTATTTGGGTAGGCCACAGTTGCAGCATTCCCAGGGTTCATCGCATCTACCAAGGATGTCCAAGAAACTGTTGTCAATGTTCACACAGTCAGCATGGAACCATGTATCACATGACTCACAAAGTATACTGGCTTTGGCTCCTCTATAAGATGTGCATGCTTTATGACATTCACCACATGGGAATTTCGGTTTTCGTGGTCCTGGGTTACTTTCCACATCACCACTCAGCAGTAATGCATGTGCACATGAAAGGGCTATCAAAAAGTCTATAGTTACCAGTAGTACCAATATGGCTGAAGTTCCAGCCATGATGTGAGAAAAGATAGCAAGCATGGAGCAAAATATGCCTGAAATTCTATGCTTTGCCACTACTAGAATCACACATTGTGATTATGCATATAAACATGTTATTTGGCGTTTATCATTCCTCTATTATTTACGCCAATGTCAAACCTCTAGTAGCCTCATCCAGCGGTTCCAACACCAAACTTGTTAAAAATAGTGGTGGGCTATACAGGGGGTAAAAAAGGGTCATGTTTCGAAATCCTTAGGGTCCCTGCTTATTTGAAGCAGCTTATCGTACTGAGCATTTTGACACCTTTCATTAAAAAATCGGTTGAAAAATGAGATGGAGTCGGCCAAAAAACTGATTGGGGGGGGGGGGCGCAAAATTACTGTCGCGCGTCGGTCAAAATATAGTGAAAAAATAATAAATTCACTATCCAAAGGAGTATGAAGATGATTTAAGTGTCCAGATATATGTTTTTGAGGTCAAGAAATTGATTGCAAATGTCAGAAATCCTTGATATACTATAGAAAGCTTTCAAATTCTCAAATTTTGCTTTTTTTTGGGGGGGGGGGCATAGGGCTAAGTTTTGGCCCATTTCTAGTATTTGAGTCACCCAACGTATGCACTTTGCCATCTTCCAAAATTTTGTAGTCACAGGCTTATATGATGATAATTAAGATATAAACAACAGTAGATATAGGAAGGGTATGTTATGCGATCTTTCAAGCAATTCAAATTTTGAAAATGAAAAATCTGTTAAGAACACTGCTTTCACAACTGCAACAGTTACACTAGGACACCACATACCGGCGTAAAAAATTACTACATTTTAGTTCCATTTGTTATCAAACTTGTATTTGCTTGCCATAATGATGTGATTATTCTCCTCTCTACTCAATAGAATGAGTGGAACAGGGCATCAACAAAGTTATTGTGTGGTAATTGTCAAGCACAAATACGTGTATCATGGTACACTTTTGAGGTCCCATGGTCCCATGCTGTTGCGTGGTATAATTTGCAGGACACTTACAGTCTGTATGTCATGTCGCTTTGGGTATCTTCAACGTAACCCATTATCAGGATCACAACACTTTATAAGATGTTCTACTACATGTGTATGTGCCCTTTCCATTGTCATTTTGGCATATATGCTGAGGTACCACTGTCTGATATTATTAACATCCCAAATAAGGGCACAAGGTTCATTGACCGCAATATCTGGTTCAGCAGCGCCATTTGCAACTTTCAACTTTGAAGGTGCTGGTTGAACCTCAGTGATGTTCAGAATCAGTTTCATACATGTACAACTGTATATCCTTTTCCACGGGCATGTCCGGCAATGCACTGATTGTGGCGGACTCTGAAGTATTGTACGAATGAGGGTCAGACGATTTTCAGGTCTGTTGCTGAAATCTGGTTAAGGTTGTAGAAGTGAGATCGTGCTTGGAAATGAGAAGTGTGCCTTCTGTGTGACACTCCAATTTGAATATATGAGCAGGATGTGGATCTTGCTGCCAGCTTGTCAAACTTTGCAAGATCTCTCTCCCAATCCAAATTGTTAGTTTGTAGACCTTCAAGCTCCTCATCATTTAGGGTATCGACAGATGTTGCATGTGGTGTAAGATCAAACTGTGCCCCAAATCTACATTCGCCACCTTGTTGCAATGCAACACAGACACAGCATTTGTACGGCACAGTACTGTACATACATGTAGGAGATGTTTCTCAACAGCTAATGTTGGTTCTTCTGGTTGAAATAACTAGAATGTCATGTGAAACTCTGAGAGAGTATTCACTTTCTGAGCTGCTAGATCTCTGTGAAGTTGTGGAAGAATTTGAACAGGTTTTGCTTGAGTTGCTTTCTCCATGTTGAGAAACAGCACTTGGCATACATTGCAGGAAAACCAAGTCCACAGAATTTGGTTACTGCAACAGATTCTTCAGTG